>NW_006296413.1:814358-827302 GCF_000327345.1 Myotis davidii | reverse complement strand
GCGGGGCGGTGACAGTCCCTCTGTCCCCTGGCCTTGCACTGCTGGTTTTTTAATCCTCTGTCAATTGTTTCTTCATTGCCCTCTCAGGAATCACCTTCCCACTGCTGCTTCATCCCACTGTGTCCTTTCTTTTCTGTTCCCCAGCTTTTAACGTTTCTGCTCAGACAGTGACAGAGAGCAGCCCCAAACCTGTTCCTGCCGGGAGGGGCGCGGGCTGTGCCCACGGAGGAATGGCTGCCGCCTGCGGTTCTAATCTCGCTTTCACGCCACGGTGGGGTCTGACTTCCCCGGGGCTGACACTCTGGGCCCAGAGACCTCAGCTCCCTGCTGCCTGGAATTTATGATATTTCAAAACCTCAAATTAGGCGTCACACACAGCAACTTTGAGCCCCATTTAGCTGTTCTCTAGGATCAATTTTCTGAAATGATGGCATAATAATGGGTTTTAACTGCCTGTCACTTTCGTGCAGAACAAAGGAAGTAATTTGATTTGAGCCCGGCCCCAAGAAGCCGGAGGACAATGGTCCCTGCCTGAATGAAATGGCAGAGGCAGGGCTGAAATCCCTTCCCCGGGGTCGGCATGGAGAGGGCAGGTGACCCGGCTGAGTCACCCTGGGCTGGAGGGACAAAGGGAGAGCTACACTGTGGTTTCCTCTGGACTCAGGGAGGCCGTGGAGGGCTTAGGGCCTTTGTGCTGGCCCCCGTCCCCACAGGGGCTGACAGGCAGGGTCCCGTCTGCTCCTCCGCTCTCAGAAAACAGATGTGTGTTGAGCAAACGTGTGACTGTTGGGAGCCACCGTTCATGCGGCTGGTCTCTGCTCTCAGGGGGCTGCGCTTTAAGGAGGATGCGGCCCTGCCTATGGAGTCTGGGTGATGGAGCCCAGAGGTTTGGGAGACAAGACCCGGGTCCCTAGGAGCGCGGACCTCCCCAGGGAGGCGCAGGTCTGCACGCAGCGGCAGAAGCACCCAGACCGGCCAGAGCCTCGCCTGGTGGCCTGAGACGCCAGCGGCCGGTCTGAGAGGCTCTGCTGGTCCACCTGGCACAACAGTCGGCAGGGAGGCCGTGCCAGGGCATCTCCCGGGCCTGCAAGGTCACGCTCGGTCACAGCAGCAGCGTTCAGGGGTGTGCTCGGGAAAGGGCTCCGGTAGCCCGCGGAGGAGGCATCCAGAATTAGGGAAATTGGAGGCAGGCCCAGGCGGGAGGCAGTGGGGACAGGGCAAGACAGGGGGGCCCAGGGCGCGGGTGGATGCGGCCTGGGTGGAAGCTGAAACGGAGGCCTGGGGGTGGGGGGGAGGGTGGGGGGACGAGCGTTAAGCAGCCAACTCATCGCTGGGCAGGGACGGGTGGGAGGAAGGACAGGCGGTGGTAGGTCAGTGTGTCTGCTTGCTCCGGGCCCGAGTGCCACCCCACAGCCTGTTCCGAACATGGGCCCCCGGGATCTGCATTTTGACAAGCTCCCTGGGGGACTGATGCCGCAGAACCCTGGCCCACGCTCTGAGAAACCCCAGAGGAAAAGGGTCCATTCCTCCTGCCTTCCAGGGGTGGCAGGCGACCAGCCGGGGAATCCGTCCTTGTCCTGTGATTTGACGCCATCTTGATGCCACCACTTGTCAGACCAGCCGTTTAATTCCTCTGGGCCTCAGTTTCCTCCTCTGAAAAAGGGAGAGAGAATAGCACCTCCCTCCTGTGATGACTGGGAGGTTGATTAATACTTTACAGCCCTTCATATAGGCCTGACTCGGGACAGTTCGACCTTTGCACGCACCCCAGCTTCCTTCCTGGGGAGGAGCGTTAAGGATAAAGGGTGCAGCCAGCATCTCCAGTTGCAAGCTGTGTGCTCATGAACGCCGTCCGCTCATTCAGTGAGCACCCTTGAGCTCCTGTCTGCGCCGGGTGCCGGGCTGTGTGCCTGGGACCCAGGGGAACAGGGCCCCTCCCTGCACCCTCCCCCACCCAGTAGAAGGGCCCCTTGACATGGGACAGGGATTATAATGGAGGGCAGTGTGGACACCGCGAGCGGGAGAGGCCCCAGGAGGAGTTAGTTTCTTTCTGACACAGGAGGAGGATCGGGGGCTCCCTGGAGGAGGCGGCATTTGAACTATGCATAGTCTGTTGGGAATGCGAAGCAGGAGGTCGCACCTAAGAGTGCAGCCCAGCAGCCAGACCACCTGCGAGGGTTTGACGCTTGAGTGTGTGTCCTTGGCTCTCCCCTCACGCTTTCTGACCTGGGGGTCCCCAAGATCGATGGAACAGGACGGTTAAGAGCCCAGGCTCTGGGACCAGCCTGGGCTGGCCCCTCACTGGCTGGATGAGTAACCTTGGCCAGGACTTGATTTCCTCGTGCCTGAGTTTCTTCATCTGTAAAAGGGGAATGGGACCGTCTCTGCCTCAGGGTGGGCAGGAGGGCAGCAAGGGTTCATTCCTGTGACCTTCTTGCCCAGCACGATGCCACCCTCACTCACCAAATGGTGCAGAAGCAAAGAATGCATTTGTGCCATCGGCGTCTCAGGGCTGCTTGGCCCTGACGTTATGGTTTTCCTCCCTGCCTGCAGCCGCCACCTTCATGGAGCACTGGAAGCGGAAACAGATGCGTCTCAACTACCGCTGGGACCTCACGGGCTTCGAGGAGGAGGAGGTGAGTGCGGGGCACTGCGTCCTCCCCTGCCCCCACCCATTACCTCCTGGGGACGCTCCTGGAAGCCTGAGGCCCTGGGGCCCAGGCAAGGCTGCCCCCGCCTGCTTCTCAGTTCACATCCCTGGTGTTTGAATCACCCGCGGTTGCCAGGGCGACGGTTTGATGTCTGTCGAGTGTTTCTGATCTCCATGCTCACATGGACGCACCGCCCACCAGTGCGGTCAGGGACAGCTCACCACGCTGACCTCATCGAATCCGGGGGAGGCCGGGCGAGTCTGGGAGGGAATCACCACCGCCCAGGAGGTCGAGTCCCCAAAAGCGGCTGTGAGTCTTTGCCCCGGTGCCAAAGCCACGCTCCTCAGTGCCAGTCGTTGGGCGTGACTGAGAGGTGGGAGCTGAGCCTTTCCCAATAGAGGGAAAACCAGACGCCCGCATCCCCGCTTTCCCCAGACGGCCCAGGGGCCACTGGGACGGCGGAGGACACTCCCAGAGGTTCCTCGGAGAAGCCTGGCCGCTGCCCTCCGAATGGGCAGCTCCCGCCGGAGTCCCCACGGGAAGAGTGGGGAAGACAAGGAAAAGCAGTCCCCACAGCCTGCCGCCCACAGAGCAGAGCTGTAAGGTGTGGCCACACTGGTCGTCACTTAATTTTTCTTTTTAATATATATTTTATTGATTTTTCACAGAGAGAAAGGGAGAGGGATAGAGAGTCAGAAACATCGATGAGAGAGAAACATCGATCAGCCGCCTCTGGCACACCTCCCACTGGGGATGTGCCCGCAACCAAGGTACATGCCCTTGACCAAAATCGAACCCGGGACCCCTCAGTCTGTAGGCCGACGCTCTATCCACTGAGCCAAACCGGTCACAGCAGCCACTTAATTTTATAAGACGCCGAGCTTGTCTTTTAAAAGCGAGCTCTCATGCATGTTCACTGGATGTGGAATCTCCCCCGTCGTTTTTTAGCATTCCATCGTTCTCCCCACACATGCTCCCTCCTGACACGGAGTCTGCCCGCCAGTCTTCAGCCGAACCTACTGCAGTCCGGGAAACTGGTGGGCGGGCTCCGTGCTCCCAGTGCTGCTGGCGGCCGAGGGGACTGGGGTCTGCGGGGAGAGGCACCACAGGGCTTCCATCCTGGTTTGGCACTGCCCTTGCTGTGTGCCCGAGGCCAAGTTGCCTAACCTCTCTGTGCCTCAGTGTCCTCCCTTCTTAAATACGGATTGTGCACTAGTTCTCACTCTAGAGGGTTTGAGGGGGTCTCAGTGGATAAGAGGCACTTAGGGCAGGGAGGGTCCCGGACCAGTAAGTGCCCCAGGACCAGTCACCCGCTAGCCACCTCTGAGCTCAACCCTCTTATCCAGGGGGCCCCATTATCCCGTCTCACACATGGCGACGCCAAAACAGGTGCAGCCTGTTCACCGATAGGCAGCCCTTCAGGGGTGAGCCAGGCACGGAACCTCCCCCTGGGCAGGTTCTTTCCTTGTTACTCTTTCAATTAGGAAGATGCAAGCACAACACAAAGCAATCGCCGTCTTATTTTAGGAGAAGATTGAGAATGTCCTTTGCATGATGTCCCTCTGGTTGGGGAGAGTTGGGTAGGGGGCCAGTCCTGTGTGTTCAGCCCCTCGGGGATCCATCCCATGATCTCTTCACCTGCCCCCCCACCCCCGGCTCTTGACTT
The DNA here is from genome assembly GCF_000327345.1 of Myotis davidii. Lineage (NCBI taxonomy): Eukaryota > Metazoa > Chordata > Mammalia > Chiroptera > Vespertilionidae > Myotis > Myotis davidii. Next base: position 822,985 of record NW_006296413.1, on the reverse strand, counting down.
GGGGGTGGCAGTCGGAGCCCTTGGGCAGGAGGCCCCAAGGGACTGAATGAGGTCCCCAAGGTGAGTCTCCCCATCACCTTCCTCCCCCCATAGCTGACCAGGGACCCTTTGGGAGTGAATCTGAGGGGTAAAGGCAGCCTCTCCGTGCAGTCTGAGCTCCCGGTGTTGGCCCTGGGAGCAGAAGGAGCCCGTGTGTCCCTTAGCTGAGACCGACACAGTCCAGCACCCGCCTGGGAATTCCCAAAATCGCTCAAGCTGCAAAAGCAACAGCACGCACGGTCACCCTAAAGCAACGACGGCCGCTAGCGGGTCTCGGCCCCCAGGTGCTCCTTGTCCACCCGTGTCCTTCACCCTCATCCCAGCCCTTAAGAAAATTGTCGTTAGTTTAGAGGACGTGGCCTATTTCTTTAAAAATAACACAAGTAATGGAGTCTTTTCTGTTTGTTTTCATGTGTATGTTTCTGGTTCCCTGAAGGAGGCCGTCAAGGTTTGGAACTTTTTGTCACTCCTCTGTCTCCCCATAGCCTGTCTCCCGGGAAGAGGGATCTTCTCACGCCTCATCTGTCTCTTTCTACCATCAGGCCTCCGCAGCTCCTCCACCGCGGGTGGGGCCTCCGCTTCTCCCCACCTTCGGGTCTCTCTTAACCCCGTTCTTCCGTTCCAGTGCCCTCTGCTGACCTGCTCCGGGCTCCCCCGAGGCCTGGCGCCTCCGGTCTGCCCGCGCTTGCTGGCACTTACTGCGTCTCTCCTGACCCCAGTAGATGTTCTTGGGGCCAATTCACAGCTGGGTGTTCAAAAGGGGGCCACTGGGCACTGATTCGCTGCCAGCAGCACCCAGAGCCAGGTTCTCTGGCCTTCCCCACGGGCTGGGTTCCCCACAAGGGGTAGATCCCGGACGGACTGCGTATGGCACGTTCTGAATGGGAAATGGTACAAAACAGCCAGCTGTGAATTGGCCCCAAAGGGTGCCCAGCGCGAATGGGTGGACTGGATTTGGCATGCGTGCTCAAGGTGAGGATCTCAAACTCACAGTTCACAGGCCAACTTGGTTTCTTCCACAGGACCACCCCAGGGCTGAGTATGAAGCGAGAGTTTTGGAGAAGTCACTTAGGAAAGAATCCAAGAACAAAGAGGTACGTTGGCCACTTCTTCCGGCTTTCCCAGCAATACAACATTGTGTGTTCATCAACAGTGTAGACGGGGGCTCAGAAAACTCTGCATGTTCAACAGTGTAAATCAGAAGCTGGCCCGAGAGGCAGAGAAATATTTAGACTCTGCAAGCCTCTGTCACAACTACTCAATTCTGCCACTATGGCTTGAAAGCAGCCATAGACAGCAGGTAAACAAATGGGCCTGGCCCATTTGTTCCAATAAAACTTTATTTATAAAAACAAGTGGGGGGTGGCCAGATTTGGCTGCAGGCTGTAGTTTGTCAAACCTGCTACAGCTCTACCATCTTGATCTATCCTGAGCGTGACCTCAAACTTCAGCCAGCATTTTAACATCAAGGGCCAGGTAGCTTTGCAGCTTTTTCGCAGTACACTTGACATTCATTGTGTCCACCTCACTGTGTTCTGGGTTGAAGGATGAAATGGAAGGGCTTGCTCAGCCAGCCATCCCTGAACAAATGGCCAGTTCCTTGTTCCACTCACAGACAATGAGGATGAGAGAGAGAGAGGTGGGTCTTGGTGATGTCCTTGAGGCCATCATCTTCTCATAATACATGCCTTTCTTTCTCCCCAAGCCTGCCATTCGAGTTGGTAGTCTCACGTGTGCAGCCTGAAGGCTCACCAGCTCTGGAGTGTTGGGTTTTTTGCGAGGGAGGTGTTTGTACATGGCCGGGGCCGCGCAGAGCCCTGGGCCCTTGTCAGCCTCTGACCGCGGCCGGGGACCTTCGCATCATGCCTGTGGGACGGGGACAATTGACAGATGCTCGTCCCAGCTCCAGTGTCTGCTGTCCCCTTTGCACACTCAGCCTCTGGAGCTGATCAGGACAGTCCCCCAGTCTTTCCTGGTCGTTGTGTCACACGGGCAGAGTTTTCTGGTTCCGAGAGGCTGGGGATCGCAATCGCCAGCATCCCATCCAGAGGGTAAAGTGGGTGCACCAAAGCCCCCTCTCAGGCCCGTTTCCATGACAGCAGAGTCCAGCTTAGTCCTCTTGTAGTCCCAAAGAGGGTGCACTCTTTGAACACACTCTTACAGTCTGAGCGGGACTCGGGGTGCAAAAATATAACCACAAAAGCATGAGCCATCACCCCAGATCGGGAGATTGTCTTCAGTTGGACCGATCAGAAGGTGTGACACCCCCATGCACGGTGCCTTCTGAGCAGCGACCTGTGGCCTTGAGCGGCTCCTCTTCCCCTCCTGGGCCTCGGTTTCCCCTCCTAAAGGGAGAGGCGTGGTGCCAATGAGCTCAGTGCGGCATCTCGGCCGCGGTGGCCCAGGACAGTCCATCCCATGGCTTCACAGTGGCACCTCTGAGCGTGAGCAAGGGTGGGTGTTGCATTCCCTCCTAAGGGGGAAAAGGGCTTTGAGGCACATGTCATGTCTGCGTAAGTCCAGGGACTTAACCAACCCCAACAGTAGGCCTGGGGGGTGTCAGGAGTGCCCCTCAGACCCCAGTCACTCACCCTCTGGGCTTTGACCAGAGATCTCAGATCACATGAGAACAAGGTATGGGGTGATTTCTGCAGGCTGTTGGGGGACCCCAAGCCCTGTTTGCCCCTGGGGGGGGGAGCACACCCTTTATTTTCTCCTCCGTTTCATTGGCTCCCAGCGGCTCCTTTATGATTTTCGTTTCCCCCACAGCTGAGGCTCCAGATTCACTTTGGAAAACACAATCCACCCCTTAATGGGTATAGTAACTTACAACTCTGGGCGTGGCCTCCTTTATGTTGGCATCGGACGCTCAGCACACACGGCATCTTTGCATAAGCAAACCCCGTAGGTCACAGCAGCCGGTTGGCGAGTCGGGCATTACCGAGCCCCGCGGGCTTCCGTGCTGGGGTCTCGGTCTGAAGCCTGGCCTGCGCTCTCCTCCCCCCTGGTCTCAGTCTTGCTGTTAGGACGGGGTCCCTGTCAGCTCCTGTGGTCTGCAACGCCCAGAACCTGGACCAGCCTCGACGGCAAGCACACCATGGGGGTGACGGGGGCCTGGGCCAAGGTCACACCTCACCCCGTGGTGCTCTCTTGTTCCCTCCCCCCTCCCCTTAGAAGCACCGGAATATTCCAGAAGAGTCAACAAACAAATGGAAGCAGAGGGTTAAGACAGCCATGGCGGGGGTGAAATTGGTACTTTTCTGTGTCGGGGCGATGCGAGTCGTGACTGTTTGCGACGACCAAAGTCCATTGCGTCCTCCTCAACCAACTCTGACTTCCGTGTTGGTTTTGTCTTTTTCTTAACATTCACATCCGTGCTTCCTCGCCTCCTGCCACCCCCAGCGAGCTGTGACGTGTGTGGAGGTGTCACTGCATGGCTACGGAGGACTGGGGGGTGCGGGGGGAGACCTGTGATCTGTGCTTGTCACCACTGCCTGCCAGCGGTCTCGTCTTCTCGTTAACACGCATGTCACCCGCCCCGGAGCGAGGGCCTCCCTCCCGGGTCCTGTCCGCGGCAGCATTCCTTGTTCGAACACTTGCGCTTCCCGTTTAAAAGCCCACCCCGGTTCTTGAAACATCCCAGGTTGGTGACAGGCTTCCACCTCGGGCTCCTCCCCACCCAGAGAGCCTCCAGGCGCCTGTCGCCAAGTGTCGCTACGGTCCGCTGCGGCTACGCGGCAAGCAGCATTGGAACGTGTGCGGGCTGCCTGTTTCGACTTGCTCTGCAAAGGAAAATAACTATTATGGTCTGGGCGGCGGAGGGCAGAGCACCTTAGATCTTCTCGCCCCAGACGTGAGACCTTCCGCCAAAGAAATGGGGTCCAGACACACTTCTCCCCGACGAGGGTCTGACACTCTTGTCATTACTGCTGTTGTCATCACACAGAGGAAGCCCATGTTAAACGAGTTCCCTCTGTCATGACGTGACATCATTTCCTAGGCCACGGGACCCCAGCTGTTTCTGTGAACACTAGACGTTTGCATCCACTCGAACTGTAAATGTTTTTTTTTAAGGTGTTTCTAAGTGTTTCTGTCGTCCGAGTTCACGCACACACACGCGCACACACACATGCACATATGTGCACACATGCACACATACACAACGCACGCCTCCCCGCCCGGGTGGTTCCCACCGGTGACCCGCGTTCTTCCATGTTGCAGACTGACAAGGTGAAGCTGACCTGGAGAGACCGGTTCCCCGCCTACTTCACCAACTTGATGTCCATCGTCTTCATGGTAAGTTCCGGAAGGCTGAGGCGGGAGGACGCCGGGGAGCCCACACCCGGGCCGGGGTCAGCCGTCACTGTGGCAGGTGTATGCTCGTGGGATGGTGCCCCTGGAATGGGAAGGAGCAAGGTTCCCCGTGGTCCCCAGGGGCGCTCTGCGTGCCTGGGGTCGGTGAGAGAATTTCCCAGAGTCCCCGATGCACATCTCTCATTGTGACAGCCAGACCCAGATCTCACAGATATTATTTAAGACAAAGCTGAGGTTTTATTTTTTTTTAATTTATCTTTATTGTTGAAAGTATTACAGAGGTCCCCTCCTTCCCCCCACCTCTCCCCAGGCCTTGTTAATTAACTCACCCCTAATGCCTTGACAGGGCCGGATGTTCCCCACCCCTGTCCTAAACAAATCCCCTCCTTCCCCCCACCTCTCCCCAGGCCTTGACCCCACTGTTGTCTGTGTCCATGGTTATGCGTATGTGTATGTAAGTTCTTTGGTTAATCTTTTCTTGCCTTCCCCCACCCCCCCGCCCACCGCCTTTCCTCTGAGATTCATCAGTCTCTCCCATGCTTCTATGTCTCGGGGTCTATTTTGTTCGTCAGTTTGTTTGGTTCATTAGATTCCACATGTGAGTGAGATCATGTGATGCTTGTCTTTCTCTGACTGGCTTATTTCACTTAACGTGACACTCTCCAGGTCCCTCCGTGCTGTCTCAAAGGGTAAGAGGTCCTTCTCTTTTACTGCTGCACAGTCTTCCATGGAGTAAACGTACCACCGCTTTTTTATCCATTCCTCTACTGATGGGCACTCGGGCTGTTTCCAGATCTTAGCTATTGTATATTGTGCTGCTATGAACATAGGGGTGCATGCCTTCTTTCTGATTGGTGTTTCGGGGCTCTTAGGACATCGTGTTAGAAGCGGGGTTGCTGGGTCAAAAGGCAGTTGCATTTTTAATTTTTTGAGGAAACTCCACACTGTTTTCCGCAGTGGCTGCGCCAGTCTGCATCCCCACCAGCAGTGCACTGGGGTTCCCTTTTGTCCACATCCTCGCCAGCACTTGTTGCTTGTTGAGCTAATGATGGTAGCCATTCTGGCAGGTGGGAGGTGGTACCTCATTGTCCTTCTAATTGGAAGGTTTTTAAAGGAAGAGATTAAATAAGCACAGACAGGACAGAAGTCAGGGTGATACAACTCAGGGTGACGGGGGGCTGTGACAGGCTGGGGGGCCCGAATGACTCGGCCACACCTGAGCTCTCTGAGGGGGTTTCCCCCACACGGATGGGGCTCCCCCAGCCGGCCGTGCTTTCATCCTTCCCCAAGAGGTCAGGCCACCTGTGGTCACTGAAGGAACGGCTGTCCCCTTGTCCAGCCCCCACCCCGTGACCTGGCTCCCAGGGGGCCCGGGTTCGAGGGCTGAGCCTGAGCCCAGGTGGCCGGAGCGCCTAACAGGGAGCATCTCCTTCGGGCCTCACCACCTGCCTGTCCTGAGGCCACCCCTGCAGCTGGTGAGGAAACTGAGGCCTGGAGGCCAGTCCCTCTCCCAGGTCTCCAGCCAGCAGGTGACAGGGCCGCACGCCACTCGGCCCGCCTGCCCCAGGAGCCCGCTGTTCCTATGAACTTGGGGGCCAGAGGCTTGTCTTGGTTTTCCAGGTTGGGGAAAGGGCAGGGCAGAGTGAGGACTCAGTTTCCCCACCTGCTATTACACACGCTACAGGGGACTCTCGGCTAATGGAAGGAAATCCCAGGAGCCAACTCGATGGGGCTGGGGGCTGTTGTGCCATCCAGGGGACTCTGAGCAGGCCAGTCTGGTCTTGAGGGCCCTGGAGCACATGCCCCAAAGGCATGTGAGTGTCCCCTCTGGGCAAACATTGGGCTTAGTGCTGGGGGTCACCTAAGGATGATGGGGTCCCTACCCAGAGCCTCCCTGGGGCTCACAGCACAGGGGTCGGGATGCAGAAGCAGGAGACTGAGGCACCTGGCGGAGAAGCCGCAATGTCCTTGCGGAAGGACCAGCAAGAGCAGGGTGGTGGGGGCGGGGGGGGCTGGCTGGGCCCTCTACACCCCAGCAAGGAGGCCTTGGCTACATGTCACTTCCTGGATGGTCTTTCAGGACGTTTAGGCTCCTCGTAACCAAAAGTGAGGAGGTGGCTGTGCAGGGCTCGTCTGGCAGCTCCACAATGCCGCCAGACACTGACCTCTGTGCCTCCCTCTCACCCAGCCTGTGCCTCCTCTTAGTCACAACGCGGCTGCTCCAGCCCCGGCATCACCTCCACCCTCCAGGCGGGAGGAAGGGGTGGGGCCAAGGGGAAGGAGACCAAGCCGGTGGAGGCAGCCCCTCTTTGAAGGTGCTTTCCAGAGGCCTGCCCACAACCTCTGCTTGCATCTCACTGGTCAGACCACTTCACGTGGGCCCCCCTATCTGCAGGGAAATGGGGACATGGGCGCACTGTCACTCCCAGCAAAGGCAGGCTGGTGGGTAGGGAAGGAGCGGGCCCTTGAGGTACTGGCGACCCCGTCAAATGAATCAGCAAGTTTTGTCCCGCCCACAGGAGCTCCATTCACTGAACAAATGTGGGTTGAGCACCTACGATGTGCCCGTGTTCCTGGTGTAGGAGACACCGGAGTGGCCGCACCAGCCAGCCCCACGCCCCGGCGCCCTGTCCTTCCGGGGGAACTGTACCCAGGAAGGAGGCTGCACGGGGCTTGCCTGTCATGGGGACGTGCCAGCCCTCTGGCTGGGAAAGGGGGGCCCTTGCTGAGTCACCCTGCAGGCCCGGCCGCCTGCCTGCCCCCCCACACACGCGGGCACGAGGGCCAACTCCAGTGCCAGGGCGGTGCCTTCCCCTGGGAGGGGCCCCTTGGCAGGAGCCAGGGATTTTCCGAGGAAAGCCCTTGTTCCCAGAGCCGGCAGGGAGCGGTACCCGCACCTCAAAATGGGGCCACCCCTTCATCAGGGCGCGGTGTGGCCGTGGACATTTCTTGGGCAGGGTGTGGTCACCCTTTAGTCAGCAGCAGAAGCAAAGTCACTGGCCCAAAGTTCAAAATAAGAGCTTTGCTAGGAGACTTCTGATGGCTGCGGTGCCCCGAGGGGTGAACCAAGCTGCAGACGCGCATGGCGCACCCCCTGGCCCCAGGACTGTCCCGGGGCCTCTCGGCACCCTCCTAGCAGAGCTGGGGCCCACCCTCCGCACCCTAATGGGGGTAAATGTGTGAGGATGCGGACACCCAGGAGGGAGTGGGAAGAGGGTGGAGCCTGCGCCCGCAGTGTGTCCTCAGGGCTGGGATTCGCAGGTGTCCTCACCCCTGGGGCGGGACAGGGTCTCCCCGGCTGAGTTAGGGTCTTTGAGGAAAAGGAAACGGAACCCAGACAGACAGACAGACAGCTCCACACGGAACAGCCTTGTCATCCCAGCCAGCCGTCCCCCCGCCCCCATCTCCCAGGCAACCTCCAGCCCGAGTTGTGTGGGACGTTCCAGTCCAACTGTGGGGTGTGGCAAGAAGAGGGGCTCGCTCTTGGGGACAAGCCCGAGGGTGTGGGTGAACCAAGGAGGTTGAGAGAAGGGACCCGATCTGACTGTCCAGCCAGGCCTGCAGCAGCGCCCACCCCAGATCGGACCGCCCACACACCACCCGCCTCCTTTAAACATCGATCCACCCGAGTGTCTCTGCTTCTGCTCCTCACCAGGTTGCGGGGAGGAGCCCCTGCCCGGTGGTCAGCCTGGTGAACCCCACTTGTGTGCTGGGTGACCTGGCCTGGTGGCCGGACCGCTCAGTCTCTTCTGGACAACAGAAACCAGTCCTTTGTTCGTGTCTGTGGACTTAATGCCATAGAGCCCCTGGCATGTGTGGGTGACAGGGTGGAGGGAGGGCTGGCCGGGGAGCACAGGGGGAGGTCCGGGAGACCCAGGTGGCCCAGCCAAGGTGTCCCTCCTCCTCTGCAGATCGCGGTCACCTTCGCCATCGTCCTTGGCGTCATCATCTACAGAATCTCCACCGCCGCCGCCTTAGCCATGAACTCCTCCCCCTCCGTGCGGTCCAACATTCGGGTCACAGTCACGGCCACTGCCGTCATCATCAACCTGGTGGTCATCATCCTGCTGGACGAGGTCTACGGCTGCGTAGCCCGGTGGCTCACCAAGATTGGTGAGCGCCCGTGTCCGGGACCGCGGCCCGGCCCGCCCTGGAGCCAGGCAGCCCCTCCTGCCCTGTGGCCTCGGGCGGGTCACTTCCCTCCTCCCCGTCCCCTGAGAGCCGCGTGGAGCGGTCAGCCGGCCACTCAGCAGCCTGCGTCTCGCTCCCTCCAG
>NW_006296413.1:808496-814229 GCF_000327345.1 Myotis davidii | reverse complement strand
TGTGAAGAGAAATACTAACTCATCTACTAACTAAAAGTTCATATTTAACTTATGTGCATCTGACAGTTTGCACATTAATTCTGAAGGGATTTACAAAGTGAGGATTTTTCATGATGCACATGAACTTCTAAGAGAAAAAAGTTCCAGAGAAAAATTACCTCAAAATATATATCTCTAAAATATAGCAACTTTTACGTGGCTTTCTTCAAAGGCCGGTAGGGACCTCCTCAGCGACTGAAACTCACTGCCTTTCCCCCACTTGCTGCTGCCAGGCCCGTGGGAGGCTCCCCTTCCTTTGTCTGCAGGCGGGGGGCACCATGGCCCAGGACAGAGCAGTCAGGATGGTTCTCACTGCCGCCCAGTTCTAGTGCCTGTGGGGGTGCCAGGCAGCAGGGACCCTGAACATTAGGGACTCCAGGCAGCAGGAACCCTGGACCATGGAGGCCCCAGACAGCAGGGACCCTGGACAGTGGGGACCCCAGATAATAAGGACCCCAGGCAGCGAGCGCCAGGTGCCTCCACAGAGGGACCTGATGACTCGAGGGCGAGGGCCCTGGGAGAAGGTATAAGAAGTGCCACTACTGACCAGCTCCATGTGCCAGGCTGGTGGCAGGGTGAGTCCGTGTCTGGACCCTCTGGAGCCATCCTGGCCCGTGACCCCCTCCACCAGACTCCCCACCACCCCTCCTGCTGGGGCTGGCAGGTCTGATCCCAAGACCCCTCCCAAACGCTCCTCCTCAGCACCCTATCATTTACAAGACCCTTGGGGTCCTCCCACCCTAGGGTCCCAGAGCCCAACCAAGGGTTCCAGGCCCCCCGAGAGCATACATGACAATGAAGCAGGCCCCCAGCCTCACATCCCACAGGAAGCTGAGAGGCAGCCTCAGGGACCACCACACCCCAGCCTCCAAGGTCCCTGGGGTCCCGGGGCCCTGCCATGGTGGGTGACAGCTTGGCCTTCGTCCCCTCCTGGGCTCCCCGCTTCCGTCCCCCCTCAGCCACTTGGTTTCCTGTTACGTTTCTTACCCCATGTGGGTTTGGCAGTCACAGGAACACTGGACTAACAGAAAAGCCCCCGGTCATTTCTTAGCCAGTGGAACAGGCAGAGAGAGGCCTCTATAACACACTCCGGGCTGTGCCTTTGGGGGTCTCAGCTTGCCCCTTCCCCAGGGGTCCCCCAAGCTGGGACTCTGCCCTCTAACTGCCTTCCAACCATTACAGGTTCGTGGGGCGCCCCGGCGACTACGTGTACATCTTCCGGTCCTTCCGCATGGACCCTTTTGTGAGCTCGCGAGCCTCCCGGGCCCCTATCACATTTCCATTCTGTCTACTCAGCACCCGGCCGATTCCTTATCGGGGGGCAGCCTCCTTCCTTCCCATGGGAGCCCCTCTCTCCCGGGTAGTGGCCGGGCTCTGATAGTCTGAGGTGTGTCCATACAGGCTCACCCCGAAAGGAGCGTCTCTTCGTAGTCGGGGAAACCCAACAAGGACACCGATTTTTTTTCCTTTTTCTATGAGACCGAGGATCTTCTCCTCTTTGGTTAAGATGAGGGGAAAACAAAACTCGGCTACCTTTCATTTTACTTTAACATCGGAATGCCCACTTCTCTTCCCCCCAAACACGATGCTGGTGACCCTGGGCCACCGCGGGTCTGGTCAGGGCGCCCACTGTCCTCTGCCGCTGAGTCCCAGCCCCAGACCAAGCTGGGCTTCTGAGTCGGTGGGTTGTTCAGGTCTCGGGGGACCAGGTCAGCATTTCCCACCCCCAGAATAATCCCACTTGGCGAAAAATAAGGGGGAGTGTCTTCCTGATAAAGAGCCTGTGGAGGAGAAGGTTGGGGTGGGCATCAGGCACAGGGCAATCTGGCTGCCCAGGGCACAGCCTAGAGGTTCAGCCCCTTGAGTGCCAGCCTCTGAACATCCCGACACAGGCCTCACCCACGGGAAGAGATGTTTGCCCTTCACATGGACGGCGCGCTGTCAAACTCTGCAATGTCTGGGGAAGTTGGTGACATGCCTTCGTAGAATAGAATACAGCAAAGACATCATCTTTTTTTTTTTAGAGAGAGAGGGGAAAGGAGGGGGAGAGACGGAGAGAGAAAAACATCAGTGTGAGAGAGAGGCATTCATTGGTTGCCTCCCACATGTGCCCCAACTAGGGCCGGGGATCAAGCCAGCAACTGAGGTGCATGCCCTCGACCAGACTCAAACCCAGACGCTTCAGTCCATGAGCTAATGCTCCATCCACTGAGACAAACCAGCTACAGCCATCATCATTTTTTTTTTTTAATGACATGACGGCTCTGCAAGAAAAACTTTTGGGTAACAATATAAAGAGATTTGCTAGGGACTCAAAGAGGAGTCATCTGTACTCAGGGGTCTCTAGTGTGTCCTGAGTTCTCTTTGTTCAGATGGGTTAAGTTCTCACCCTAAGGCCACACAAGCCCCATAAGGACAGGGGCAGTAGGTGGCTGGCTGTCTCACTGTGTGGCTTCCCAACTGCAGGGACCCCAGGCTGCCGTGCCTGTGCCCATGGCCGTGGCCATGCAGGGTCTGTGGACAGGCAGCCAGTGTCAGGGACAGGGCACTGGCCTTGGGGGAGGAAGGGAAGCCGAGATCAGCCCCAGCACTGCCCAGCCTGGCCGTGCATTCCCTCCCTGAGCCAGGTCCCAGCCCCAAAGGCCTACAGGCCGGGCACACTAGCTTCCGGGCGGCCAAACAGAATACCACAGATGGGAGACTCAAAACGACAGAAATTGCCTGGCTGGTGTGGCTCAGGGGTTGAACATCGACCTGTGAACCAGGAGGTCACAGTTTGATTCCTGGTCAGGGCACATGCCCCGGTTGTGGGCTGGATCCCCAGTAGGAGGTGTGCAGGAGGCAGCCGATCAATGATTCTCTCTCATCATTAATGTTTATCGCCCTCTCCTTTCCTCTCTGAAATCATTTAAAATATTTAAAAGAAAAACAAACAGAAATGGATCCCCTCGCAGTTCTGGAGGCCAGATGTCCAAAACCAGGGTGTCACAGGGCTGCGCTCCGTCCAAAGGCTGGAGGGGGCTCTGCCTGGCCTCTCCCGGCCTCCATGGCCACGGGCAGTCCGTGGCGCTCCCTTGCATATAGACACAGCTCTCCGACCTCTGCCTCCCTCCGGCTTCACTCGCCTTCTCTGCGGGTCTGTGTTCTCTTCTTGTAAGGACACCAGTCATTGGACAGGAGCCCACTGTGCTCCCGTGTGACCTCATTCTAACTCGGTCCGGTCTGCAAAGACCCTGTTTCTAAATAAGGTCCCCTTCTGAGGTTCTGGGATTGGGACGTGGACCGAGCTTTGTGGAGGACACAGTTCAGCCCACCCCATGAAGGCCGAGCTCCCCTCCCTGGGGGCGGGTCCTCTCTCCCGTGCCCTCGGGGTGGGGTGGGATCTCACACGCCCCCCCCCCTCTACCTGCAGTGTGCCCCGGGCGGCTGCCTGATGGAGCTGTGCATCCAGCTGAGCATCATCATGCTGGGCAAGCAGCTCATCCAGAACAACCTGTTCGAGATCGGCATCCCGTGAGTACCGCCGGGCCGGGGGGCAGGATGGTGCCGGGCCTGGGCCAGGACGGGGTGGGGGGCGTGGGGATGCCAGACAGGGAGGTGGTGAGGACAGAAGGGGAGGACCGGACGGAAGCCACCCCACAGGGAACGAGGAGGAGGCCGGGGACTCTGCTCCCCGACTGGCCAAGGATGCAGAGTACCGCCAGGTCCTGTGGAGGCTGTGCCTGCTTACCCAGCATCCCTCAGGAACCATGGCCCGGTCCCCCTCCAAGGCGCCATGATCTGCCTTCTCTTTCCGCCCTCCAGGGTCCTTGTAGGCACAGCCAGACCCTCAGCACCTTCAGGGCCCCCCCGCGGCTTTAGGTGGCCATTGCCCTCCCTGCGCCTCTGCTTCCTTAGGACCCCGGCCTCGGGGGAAGGGCAAAGAGGCCCGTGGACAGAGCAGTGCTGGCCAGTGCGACAGCTCAGGGTGTGACATGACGGCTCAGGGAATTCGGAGCACGGCTGGCGGTCCAGACTCAGCCCCCCAGAGCCCGCCCTCCTGGCAACCTGACCGAGTCCTGGCCTTGCTTTCAGGAAGATGAAGAAGTTCATCCGCTACCTGCGGCTGAAGCGCCAGAGCCCCGCCGACCACGACGAGCACATGAAGAGGAAGCAGCGATACGAGGCGGACTTCACGCTGGAGCCGTTCGGGGGCCTCACCCCAGAGTACATGGAGATGAGTGAGCACGGCGGGCTCGGAGGGAGGCGGGCCCTTGCTCGCCAGGGACGGACAGCCCTCGTCACCTGCACTCGGGAGGGTGCCCAAGGGTGGCATGTAACTCTCAGACAGAGCAAGAGACAGATGGAGGAGGTCAGGTGTGGCCACATGGCAACCACCCGGAGCCTCCCTGGCCCCGCCCCCCCACTCTCCTCCCCTGGCTCTGGCCACACAGGCCTCCCCACTGTCACCCAGACACAAGTGGCCACCTCCCTTGCACTAGCAGGGCCAGGAATGCTCTCCCCCTAATACTGGCACCACTCCCCCTCTCCCTTCCCAGGGCTCAGCACCGAGTGTCCACCCCAGAGGGTCTTCCTGACCACAGTGTTGAAAGGGGGCGGCCCCTCCCTGCCCAGCGGTTCCCCTCCCGCCTCCCTGCACACGGCTCCCATCACCCTCTGACATGGTCAGCTTTCCTAGCAGGCCCCCTGCACCTAGAACAGGCCCAGGCAGACAGTGGGCGCTCAGTTTGTGTTCGCTGAATGAACGGATGAGCAAAGGAGGCCTCAGAGGGGAGTGCCCCCTGGCCACCACGGACAGGTTGTTTAAGATGTGGGTTCCCTGGCCCATCCCTGGTCTGTGCGGGCTGAGACCCGGGGCTGTGGATTTTAAAACAAACCCCTGGGCACACTGCCGGGTGAGGCGGTGCGGGGCAGGGCGACCTGGGGCGGAGCTTCCTGCTTTATGGCCAGCCTGCCCTATGCCTGTTGGCCCAGCTGGTCCGTGTAAGTCCCGCCCGCTTCCCAGTGGTGCAAGGAGCTCCAAGCCATTGACTCAGAAGGAAAAGCATCTGGAGGCTTGGAGTAAAAGGAAACAGTGTTGTGTTTGGAGACATTCTCTATTTCCTCCTGGAATAAAATCCAAGCTGAACCAGAGGCAGGTGGGCTGTTCCACCCAGCATGGGGTGTGGGAGGAGGCCGCCCCTGCCTGCCCCACCCCGGGAGCGGGGGAGAGAGGCAGCCTGTGATGGGCTAAGAGATGAGACATAAGAATGTTTCTCAGACATTCATTTCTATGATGGCTGGAGGTCGAGTCCCACGTTCCCCTGGATTTGATGAAATTAGGTCCTGGGACAGGCTCCTCCTGCCCACCCAGGGAGCGCCCCACTCCCCGTGCCCCACGCTGCCGGGACACTGGGATTGACTTATGGACCAGCTGGGCCAATAGGCGCGCAGGGCAGGCTGGCCATAGAGCAGGAAGCTCCGCCCGAGGTCGCCCTGCCCCTGCACCGCTTGCCCGGGGGTTTGTTTTAAAATCCACAGCCCCAGGTCTCGCCTGGCTCAGACCAGGGATGGGCCAGGGAACCCTCCTTTTAAATGAGCTGTTGGTGGTGGCCACGGGCACCCCGCCCCCGAGCTCTCTGCAGGAGTCTTCAGACCTTTCCCTCATCGGTTCATCCAGGGGGCACTCTGCACCCCATGACTGTCACCCCGCCA
>NW_006296413.1:797743-808361 GCF_000327345.1 Myotis davidii | reverse complement strand
GAGGCTCCAGCTGCCCTCCTGGCCCAGCAGTGCAAGACGAGTGGGGGAACCCACAGCCTCAGCCTCAGCAGCCCCTGGCCCCACACTGAGCTTATCCAAGGGCCCCATCACCCCCAGAGCCTTTAGACCGGACCAGCATACGGCCCAGAGGCCACATGGAGCCCCCACCCACGGTGCGGACAGTGGCCACACTCAGCTGCCCAGGCACACCGTGACAGCCTGTCAGCTCCTGGTTCACCGCCTGGCACCAAGCGCCTTGGCCGGGTCCTGTTGTGCAATTCCCGAACCAGCAGCCCCACTCGCTTCCGCTAAGCAACCTTTTCCTGTCCCTTACGGGGCGCCGGCCCTGTGCTGGCTGCAGTGTCCCCAGCAAAGAAACCACAGAGGCAGCCTGTCCGTGATGAGGATGAGGAGGGAGAGGGAGGGGCCTGAGGCAGGGGGACATCAGCCTGCACACTGGTCCCTGCCCGGCTCCCCGAGGCCCTATGGAAGGGGATGTTAAGGGCTTTTGAAGACCCTGGCAGACCCCCCCAAGTGCAGGAACCTCTGGCCAATGGGAGCGTAAGGGCCCATGCGAGCCCTTCTAGCCCAGGCACGATGGCCGAGGCTAGGCCCTGATACTCGTGGGGCCTTTTTCCCATTATTGATTTTCTCTTTTTACTTATTATAGCTTACATTCAAGATAATTTTGTATTCTTTTTCAAGATTAAACATGTGATAAATGAGTACTTATGGGCCATCTGGGCCCATTGTTCAAGAGTCACACTCCCCGGTCACCTTCCTCTGGAGGCAGGGCACCAGCCAGAACCCCAGTGGTCAGCTCCCGGGGCTCCTGGGCGGTGGGCACCCCCTCCCGTGTGGGAGGCTGATGGCTCCCTCTCTCTGCAGTCATCCAGTTTGGCTTCGTCACCCTGTTCGTGGCATCCTTCCCCCTCGCCCCGCTGTTCGCGCTGCTGAATAACATCATCGAGATCCGCCTGGATGCCAAAAAGTTCGTCACCGAGCTGCGCAGGCCAGTGGCCGTCAGGGCCAAAGACATCGGTGAGTGACCCACCGGCGGGTTGTGAGCGAGCACATGCTGGTTTGGGGGAGGGAACCCGCTCTGCCCAAGCGAGAGTCAGAGCCAGCAAAATGGGGCCAGGCAGGGGGTCCCCACAGGCTGCTCACTGTGCCTTGCCTGGATGGAGACTCAGGGTCTCGGGGCGGGGTAATGTACAACCCCAAGGCTCCCCCGTCCCCCACCCGCCGGCCTCCTAACTCCTGAGATGTATTGGCCACGAGAGTTAGTCCGGACACGTCTCACCACCCACCGCCCAGGTCCTCCGGCCACACTTCCCTTCAATCCTCAACTTCCCCTCCCCACGAGGGACACTGTGTGCACCCCCAGAGCACAGAGCTAGGCCAATGGGGAAGCTCACATTAGCTGCTTAACAAGAGCCTTCCTGCGTAGGGTATCATTTAATCATTTGATGTTCACAAGAAAGAAAGAAAAGGAGGGGAAACGCCCCCTCCCCCTGATGAAGGACTGGATTGCGATGTGTCAGGACACCCCAGGGCCTTCCTTCCTGGGGGATCACTTTATCATTTCACAGCCGAGACATGACATTGCTAAATATGGGGGCTCCATCAGCTGTGCCAGGAGCTCCTCTGTCCTCTTGGGCCATCCCATCCCTGTCCTTGGCCGTGCCTTGGCCTCTGCTGGCCGATGGACCTGCCCATGGTAGCCAGACCTCCCCCCACCCCCGGCCCCCATCCACCTCTGAGATGCCGTGGACCTCATCGCAAGTGTGGTCTCTTAGGTTGAACTGTATGAAGTTGCCATCTTCATGGCTCCGACATGGTTGCCTATCGGTGATTTTGTCTGGTTCCCATGCAACCCCACATTGGAGCTGCGGGATCTGTGGCGAGACCTGCGGGCCCGGCTTTGAGAGCAGCCTGGACGCTTGGGCTTTCCGCAGAGAGAGACGTCAGAGCCAGGACTCGAGTAGAGCAGCCATCCCCCTGCGTTCTGACACGTTAGCTTGCCCCCATCACAGACCACCAGCAAGGACTCAGAACAGACGCCCTCCCTACCCAACTTCCCGGTAGGATTCCATGTCGAATTTTTTTTTAATTTATTTTTATTGAGTTCAGAGAGGAAGGGAGAGGGAGGAGAGATAGAAACATCAATGATGAGAGAGAATCATTGATCGGCTGCCTCCTGCACACACCCTACTGGGAATCGAGCCCGCAATCCAGGGCATGTAGGAATCAAACAGTGACCTCCCGGTTCGTAGGTTGACGCTCAACCAATGAGCCACACCGGCCGGGCTTGTGTGCAATTTTAAACAGCTGTTAAGGCCCTTGAACTGGCTGGCTCTCTGAGTCCCTTCTGGTCTGTGATGCTTCCTGCTTTATGGCCAGCCTGCCCTGCGCACCTGTTGGCCCAGCTGGTCCATAAGTCAATCCCAGCGTCCCAGAGCGGTGTGGGGCACGGGGGAGCGGGGCGCTCCCTGGGTGGGCAGGAGGAGCCTGTCCCAGGACCTAATCTCATCAAATCCAGGGGAATGTGGGACTCGGCCTCCAGCCATCATAGGAGGCTGTGTCCTGCTCGCCACACCCTGGACAGTCCTTGGGAAAGTTGGACCCCGTGCCCAGTGGCAGTAAAGAGCGTGACCTCCTGTCATTCTTCCTTATGTTTCTCAGGTGCCCGCAGGCCCCGGTCCGGTGTTTGCTTTGGCGCCCTTTGCTTGGCAAAGCCTGGCTGCCCCCTGCAGCCACATCCCGAAAGTTGCCAACCCACCAGGGTGGGAGGAGCCTGGGCAGCCTCCGGCCTCTGTGCTCCACTGTGGCCGTTGTTCCCACCGTGAGCAAGGCTTGGAGCAGGTCTCCGGGGCCTGGGGGAGGTTGGCTCTGTTTTTTTCTGGTTCTTGCAGATCACCGCTCACTTCCTGGTTCCTGTATGGTTGGTTGGAGGCGTAATCTGCCTCCTTTCACAGGTTTATTTATGGGCTGCTTCGCAGTAACCTTTTCCTGAAGAGGCTTTTGTATTCCTCCTGTGATCCGTGCAGGGCCCCAAGGGGACGGAGAGCCCCAGTGGCCCCTGTGACCTGCACCCACGGGCGGGGTGGCTGCGGGAAGCTCTGCCACAAAGGCCCGGTGCCTCCATCGCGCTGCCTGGGCACGGAGAGGGAGGGCGCTGCAGGGGACCCAGCCTGTGTGTGGGAACCGGCTCCAGCTTCCCAGCCCTGACCTCTGACACCAGATTAACCCGCTTCCGGCTCTCAGCCTCCTTCTGCGGAGCCTCTGGGAACAAACTCCTGCCGGCATTCAGCTCCGGGCGCCGCATGTGGTCACGGGTGACTGCACAGCCCTGTCATGTTCCTGGAAATGGGGCTCAGCACCTGGGAGAAGGCAGCCCCCCCACCCCACCCCCATAAAGGAAGCCCAGAGGTTTTTCCCATGAGCGTGGTCCCTGGCGCCTGGGGATCCGCAGGGCGGCCGTCCTCACCATGGAGCTTGGCCACGCACCTGGGGAGAGTCAAGACACGAGACAGGCTGGTCTGGCCCTGGTTTTGCACTTGTTAAGCGGGACCCCATGATTCTGGTGTGGGGGTCACTCCGAGGACCACTGGCTGCCACGTGAAGTCGCTGTGGCACCTGCAAGACAGGGTTCGCTCCCAACTTCGGGAAAGCTCTGCTGGCCCACCCGTTCCCCGCTGCCACCAGCCCGGCCATGGACCCGTTTCCTCGTGCTGAGCTCAGCTGCCTCCCGAGGGAGCCCCTGACCCAGAGATGACAACCTTCCCCAGGCTACCTGAGCCCCAGCACCCCAGCACCCCAGCTCTGAGGTCGCAAACCCAGGCTCCACAGGTGGGCCGCATGAACGGGAGACGGGCACACACAGGATGCTGACACGGCCACGGAGCACGTGATGGGCCGAGTTCCTGCTCTCAGGGAAGACCAAAGGGAACCACACCAACTGGTGTCTGGATTCGGTCGGCCCTCCCACGGCCGCAGGACTGCTGACCAGAGGCAGGGCCAGCAGCAGGGGGCGCTGTCACAGGATCCTCACAGGCCAGCGGGTAGTAAGAGAGCTGGCCTCGGGAGCTGCCTCCAAGCCTGTGGTTTCTAGCTTCTGGGCCACACAGACCTGGAATCATGTCTTTGCAGACCACCAACATGCACCCCCAAATCGGGGCCGAGGGGGCGCCCAGGTGCTCACTGCTCTCCTGCCCCAAAGCAGCCTCCGCCCTGAGTAGAGAAACCCCACCCTCCACATTCTTCCCTAGTGCCAGTCGCACTAACAGGCCAGGCTGGGCCGTGGTCCTCCCCTGCCCTTTCCGAGAAGTGCTGTTGTCCCCGGAATCAGATTTGGTTCAGCGACAGGGTTCCTGGCCCAACAGGACTGGGTTGGGGTCACTGGGCTAGGAGGTACTGGGCTCCTTCCCAGGAGTCGCAGCATCGAGGCCCTAACAGGCAGGGCCCCCAGGTAAGGCACTTCCTTCCTGGGCCCGGCTGCCAGGGAGGCCGTGGCGGAACACCTGCTCCTCCAGGGCAGCCAGATCCTCCTCACCTGCGCTCAGGTGCACGGGAAATGGTCATTGCACCCAGGACGGGACCCAGCCTCAGCAGCCAGGACTCCGCACTACCTCTGGCTTGTCCCTAAATATAAGGACAGAAGGAAAGAGCTGCCGTAACAGTTCTAGTCACCAGCCCTCTGAGCTTGGCCTCAAGTTAGCGTGCTGTGGGCTCTTATGGGCAAGAGCTATACCCAACTTGAATCTTTGTTGTTCTAGAAAAGATGGTGGTGTCCAAGCCAATCAGTGGGTAAACAGGCTCACGGGAGCTAGTTCAGGATGACGGAGGGACCAGCTGGTGGGAAGCACTCGTTGAGAAGTTAGGATTTGCTTACAAGCAGCTGGTAGACCTGCAGGAGCCCAGGCTCTGGGGTCAGCAGGTGCCTGTCTGGGCCAGCAGCCAGGTCCCTGAGACCCGCCGCAGGGGCTAACACTGTCCTTCTGCCTCCCCAGGAATCTGGTACAACATTCTCAGAGGCATCGGGAAACTTGCCGTCATCATCAACGTAAGTGACAGCGGCCGGGCACAGGGAGGCCCTGGCTGAGCTGGCTGGCAGCCCGTCGCCCCTGCCAGGGAGCTGGGCACCCTCTGCTTTCAACCTGGGTGAGGCCGCAGGCTGGCAGCAGCGTCTCCTCTTTAGAAGTGTCCCTGGGTCGTGTTGAGACGTTGTGGGGAGCTTTAGGCAGGAATCACAGATCCTCCTGAACCTTTTCCTGCGACCTTGAGCAAAATTCTCCACCATGCCCACCTTGACCCCTGAGTCCACTCTCCCCAGAGTCCTGAGAATAAACAAGAGAGAGACAGAGACAGAGAGTCATTGAGAAAGAGATTCCTCATTGGCAATTTTTCTGCTCTTTTTTTTTTTTTTAAGTGCCTGGCCGGTGTGGCTCAGTTGCTTGAGCATCGTCCCGGACACTGAAAAGTTGCAGGTTCAATTCCCAGTCAGACCACATGCCTGGGTTGCAGGCTTCATCCCTGGTAGGGGTTGTGCAGGAGGCGGCAGATCGATGTTTCACTCTCACATCGATGTTTCTCTAAACTCACTCTCCCTCTTCTCTCTCTAAAAATCAATTTATAAAATCTTAAGAAATATATGAAAAAAAATGAGGCACAAGGATTGTACAGTGTGTGTTGTTAGTCCTGTGTAACCAGAAGGAAAATGGAGGCACAGAGAGGTTAGGTGACGAGCCCAAGGCCGCACAGCTGGTAGAGGCTGCCAGCATTCATCCCATGCCTTCCCACCCAGGGGTGATGAGTTCCCAGCTCCTTGGGCTGCCGGAGGGGCTGACAGGAATGACCCCAACCCTTCATGTGTTCACTGGGCCTTTGCTCACATCACTAACTCATGGGCAGAGTGTCCCACAAGCAGGCCCAGGGCCACGGGTCCTGTGCTCACCCTGCTGTTCCGCCCAGGCCTTCGTGATCTCCTTCACGTCCGACTTCATCCCCCGCCTGGTGTACCTGTACATGTACAGCAAGAACGGGACCATGCACGGCTTCGTCAACCATACCCTCTCCTCCTTCAACGTCAGCGACTTCCAGGACGGCACGGCCCCCAACGACCCCCTGGACCTGGGCTACGAGGTGCACGTCTGCAGGTACCCTCCCCGCCCCTCCCAGTGAAGAGCCCGCTTTCTGGGAGAACCCGGTTCAAGCCAGGATTCTTTCAGGGGCAAGTCACGGGACAGCTCAGTCGTACTGCGAGACATAAAAGATCCCTTCGTTCTTTTAACTAGGAAGTCCAGAGTAGCTTCAGGCATGGCTGGATCCAGGTGCTACCGTGTGCCATCAGGGCCACTCGGGTGCTGCCTCCCACCTTTGTCTCGTCCGTGCGGGCGTGGTTTTCTGGCAGCAGGGAGGTCCCCCAGCAGCTCCTGCTTTGTACCCTTCGGCCCAGCAGTCCCAGTGGCGAGAATGTCTCCTGCCCAGTAGTCAGCAGTCCCAGGCCCGAGTCTCGTGGACTCTGCAGGTGCTGCTGATGGCGCTGCAGCAGCAGACACTCCCGGCTGGCGAGTGATCAGTGAGCAGCGACACGGTGCCCTGCGTGCTCTGTGTCAGGGAGGGGCCCATATTTCAACATACACATAGGTGGGCACATACCGCAGGCAGGTGCCCCCAGGTGCTGGGCGGGCAGAGCCCAAGCCCCAGCCTCCGGCTCGTCAGGAGCACCAGGACCTTTGTGTTGTCTGAATGTTCATGCAAGAACACGCTCGGGCTTGACCTGTTTGTCTAAATTGAATTTTAAAGGAGGGATGATTCTGAAGAAAGAAGGCAAGGAGGTCTGAGGCCATTTCATTAGAAATCCCCTCGGGAGTGTCAGTGCTGATGTCATAGGGTCAGCCTTGGGTCTTAGGATCAGGAAGCAGGTCACAGGCATTGGTTAAGGAGGCAGCTCCCCAGCCCATGCATTAGTTCAGGTGTCCTGCTCACGTCGGGGGAGGCCAGGGAGCAGGGTGAAGGCCCATTATTTTAAGTAGCTTGTTGCTTTTACCCCCGTGGATGTGGAAGACCGTGGGCCAGACCACTGCACTCCCCAGAATTCGCTTTCGGCCAGGTCCACCCCATCCTTTGGCCATGATCATGGGCTGCAGGTGCTGTGAGCTCCACGCCTCCACTGGCCGCGCCCATGACAACCCACTTCCCGGAGGAGCTGGCTGTGGGAGGAGCAGCACCGAGCCCAGCCTGGGGCGGTGGGTGTGAGAGGCGGCAGAGCAGAGCTGAGAGCTGTGATGCTGGTGGCTACCATTTGTCCCTGTACTAAAACAGGCCTTGTCTCATGTAAAGCTCACAGCCATCCCCAGAGAGGACATCAATATTGTTATTCTCCCCAGGGGAGCTAGCAGGTGGCTAAGGAGAGCCACGCAAGGGAAAAAATAAGATCATCTCTGATAGCGGTCAGTGCAGGTGGTGGCATCTGGACAGATCTGTAAGTGGGCTTTGAGGGATGCCTAGGAGTTTTGCCAGGTGACCCAAACACATTTCCCAGTCTCCCGATGCCGCAGGCCTTGAGCACAGGAAGGAGGACACGTGTGTGGCTTCTGATGCTGGGAGAACACGGGCTGCCTGTTCCCATCGGAGTTCAGGTT
The DNA here is from genome assembly GCF_000327345.1 of Myotis davidii. Classification (NCBI taxonomy): domain Eukaryota; kingdom Metazoa; phylum Chordata; class Mammalia; order Chiroptera; family Vespertilionidae; genus Myotis; species Myotis davidii. The sequence continues at coordinate 800,715 of NW_006296413.1, read as the reverse complement.
GTGCAACTTCTGTGTCGCTCAGCAGCTGGCACCAGACTGTGGCTTCCCAGCCCAATCCTATCTCCAGGGTTGGCAGCTTAGCCCTCCCATCCAGCTCATGCCAGAGATAACGCTCTGTGGGTGAGGAGCCCTGTCGGTTGTGTTCCCTGCTGCGTCTGCTCCCTGGACTGGGGCCTGGCACATGGTAGCTGTTCAGTAAAGGCACACGATGTGAATAAGTGAGGGAATGCCAGGCAGAGGCCCAGAGAGGCCAGGCGATTGTGCAGGGACACACAGCAGGGCAGTGACTGGGTTGGGGTCCAGGCCAGGGCTACTGTGCCCACAGAGCCAGGTGCCGCCCCTCCCAGTCTCCCCCACTGGACCTCAGCTTTTCAGTGACCAGCACGGAGCACACCTGTGGCCCCCTAGTCTGGAAACTGCGGGTATTTTTTCTGAGGGCATTTCCAATGGGTGTCAGCCCATTAAACCCAAGCACCCCCGGATTTCAGGGAGCAGATGGATGGGCCTAGGTGGAGACAGAACCGCGGGTCCTCACCCTGGGCATTTCTGGGCCTGCGTGAAAGAGGAAGGGGATGGAGAGAACCAAAGCTCAGGAGGTGCCCATCACTCCCACTTGGCAGAGCGGTGGGCAGAAGGAGGGACAGAGGCAGGTTCGGGGGAGGGGTGTGAGGAGCTGGTCTCTCCAAGTAGGAAGTCATTAGGCAAAGTCTAAACTTGATAACTGGGAAGGAGGGGTGGACTATATTAGTCAGAGATAAGGAGGTCACAGCCAAGAGGCTGTGGCTGGAAGAGAGAGGAGTGCCCCTGGGCCCTGGGCCCCCTGGGGCAGTTGCCAGGCAGGCCCCGGCCACGCCACTTGTATGTTTAACCCCCTCCACAGGCCACGCTGAGAAAACGTCATTCTTTCCAGTAGTTTCCGCTGCAAAGACTGGGCAGGTGGTCTTCAGGCTGGGTTTCAGCAGACCCAGCCTGAGTGTTGTGGACAGCAGGCATGGGTCGAGGTTAGGGGAGCCAGGCTTAGGGACCCCCACCCACTTCAGCCAGGGAAGCCCCGCTCACTTGGTTTGACCTCCCGGGGTTTCTGGTGGGACTTCTTTTGGAGAAAGGGTTTCACCAATGGTCCCAGTGCTTCCTTTGGGGGCCCACAGCTGGGCCTCCAGGGACACTTAACTGGGGTCCTCAGCTTTCCGCAAAGCCCCTTGGACCTTGCCAGCCCACAGTGGCTCTTGGCCATCCCTCCAACATGGAGAGACTTCCTGTCCCCTGGGCGGCGGGCTGTCCCTGCCAAGGCTGTGGCCTCAGGGGCCACGTGGTGCTGGGCAGAACCCCAGGGTCCTCGCGCAGCCCCCGATTCCTGCCGGCGTTTGCAGGTACAAAGACTACCGGGAGCCCCCATGGTCAGAACACAAGTACGACATCTCCAAGGACTTCTGGGCCGTCCTGGCCGCACGGCTGGCCTTCGTCATCGTCTTCCAGGTACGCCCGGGCCCCGCATCCCGGAGTTTGAGAGTCTGTGTCAGGCAGGGTCCGGGCGGCAGGGTTCCGAGCCACGGAACTGCGGGCGTGCCCACGGAGGCATCCGTCGAAGTTCCGTCCTTTTGTGGGCTGTGTTCATGTTATGAATTGCTTTAAAGCCTTGACACTTGTCTTATTTGGTGATGCGTGACCCAGCGGATCATATCTGAAGCCTCCCAGCCAAGGAATTCCAATTCCTCCAGAGGCGTTTCCTATTTACGGAGCTCAGATTCTCAAGCAGGCCGGCTGCCCTGGCCGGTCGCTCGGTCGGTTAGAGCGTCACCCACTACCCCCAGGTTGTGGATTCGATCCCCAGGTCAGGGCACATACAGGAATTCAACCAATGAGTGATGGGCAAGTGGAGTAACAAACTGGTGTTTCTTTTTCTCCCTCTCGCTAAAAATCAGTAACTGTAAAATTTTCAAAAGAAGGCTGGCAAACATGTCGGGAGGAGCTGCTGGCAGGTTTCCTGCCTCAGTTACACCTTCCAGGAAACCGAGGCCCAGGAGCTACAAGGGGGAGCCCAAGACCACTGGCAGGGGCGTGACGGGGGTGGTACTGCCGGGTGGGGAGAGGAGGGGAGCATTTTCCGGGGTCCTCCTCTCCACCCCCACGCGCTGACTGTCCTTCCAGAACCTGGTCATGTTCATGAGCGACTTCGTGGACTGGGTCATCCCGGACATCCCCAAGGACATCAGCCAGCAGATCCACAAGGAGAAGGTGCTGATGGTCGAGCTGTTCATGCGGGAGGAGCAGGGCAAGCAGCAGCTGCTGGACACGTGGATGGAGCGGGCCCCGAAGAAGGGCGAGCCCTGCAGCAACCACAGCCCCCAGGCCGCCGGCCCGGAGGGCCCCGAAAACCACGGGGGCGCCCTGTAGCGGCCCCGGCGCCCGACCCACGGGCACCTCTCCCGGGCAGGCAGCCCACCCCCACCAGGTCGGGTGGCTCCTATGTTTGCAGCAAACCTTGAAGACCACCTTCTGATAGGACAACATTTTTTTAAATCTTTTTTCTGGGTTTCTGTTTTTTTCCCTTGTTTTTGCACAAACCCATGACGCAGGGAATTTTTTATCTTTTCTCTTGGAGTTAATCAGAATGGTTGCTGGGATAGGGTGGTGCAGGCAGCAGAGGCGGCCTTTGCAGGGCAGTCCTGGCGTCTCCCCACCCCCACCCCCCCATGGCGGCCGTGAACAGAGGTGCTGGGGAGCACCTTCTGTAATCCCCCTGGCACCCTGATAGGTGGGAACAGCACCCGAGGCCCTGGGCACATCTGGTGCCGCCTGGAGGGGGAACAGAGAGGAATGAACCATTTGAGACCAGTTCCCTGAGACCTCACCTGCCTCTAGGTCAGGAAAGCGAGCCGATTTCCATCACCTTTTCTGTAGGCTCAGAAGCGGGCACTCTGGTCAGGAGAGGTGGCCTGGCCATGTCGGCCAGAGGGCGTGGGAGCGTCCAG
>NW_006296413.1:771856-777975 GCF_000327345.1 Myotis davidii | reverse complement strand
ACCACCCCACCCCACCCCCGCGCCGGGAGCTGGCCTCACAGCTGTCCCCTTCCTCATGGGCAATGCCCAGCAACAGGACAGCAGGCAGTGAGCGGTCACCCGGAGGCATCGGGGGCGACAGTGGTTTCAGGAAGTCTAACGGCTCCCAGGGCTCGGTCACAGCTTTAGGACATTTATTGAGGGTTTGTGTTGTTGTTTTAATCGATTCTACGGTGGATTTGAAGGGTTTTTTTCCTGTAGCTCAAAGGTGGAAGGAATTTCTTTTACTAGTTAACCAAGTATCATTGAGAGGAATTTAAAATACTGTTACTACCAAAGATTTTTATTAATAAAGTCTTCTATTTTGGTAACACTTCTCTATATTTTTACTCACAGGAATGTTACTGTTGGACAGTTAGGATTTTAAGAGCTTGTGTACACAGGTCTTGTGGGTGCCGGGGTCCAAGCCTCGAGCATCCAGAGAAACACAGGAGAGAAGGAGACACACGGCGTTTGTCACGATCGTGGGGTTGGCTACCTGCCCTGATCATAGTCTGCAGGCGACGACGTCCCTCATGTGCTAAAATCGCGCCATCAGATGCTTCTGTGTTCTTGTGTACAGGAAGTTGTGTGAAATGGGGGTTTTGTATACGAATATTGTATTAAAAACTAGGTGATTACCAAAAATCCTCTCATGGAAACCTGTTTTTTTTAAGTGAATGTGCGCAGATCCGGAAGCCGTGGCTAGACATTCCCCTGAGTACATGTGTGTGCGTGGCACCGTCCTCACGGAACACTGTCCGGTGACATCTGCCCCGGGAGGCTCCCCGGGCTCTCCCCGTGTCCCAAGCCCCAGGGCGGAGCTGAGAATTCGGGAGGGACTTGGGGGCATCTGTCATCTTTGGTGAGACACATGGAGTGCTGTGGGTGTTCCTGGGACTTCCCCTCTGAGTGTGTGTGTGCGCACGTGTGTGTGTGTACATGTGCGCAGGGGCATGTGTGCATACATGTTCGCGTGTGCATGTGTGTGTGCTGGGGCTTGTGTGTGCACATATGTGCTTATGTGTTTGCTGGTATGTGTGCTTGTGTGTGCGAGTGTGTATTTGTGTGTGCCTATGTCTGTGTGCAGGGGCTTGTGTGTGCACGTGTGTGCATGTGTTTGTATGTCCTTGTGTCTGTGTGTGCACACGTGTGTTGGGATGGGAGTTGTCGCACCTTCCCAGCAGCCTCTTCCATGAACCCCAAATCCTGACCCCTGCTCCCACCCATCAGAGTATTTGGGATTTCATGGAGCGAAACCTTCCCCACCAACCTTTCGGGGACCAGCCTAGAGTCACCAGTGTTTTCCTGTGGCTAAGGGGGGCACCTGCTTTTAAACCACCACCGAGAACCACCATCATTTCGTGAAAGAAGGGGCATTTGTAATATCAAACGTCAGCGGGCAGCACACCCTGTCAGCTGGACACTCGCCTCAGGAGCCGCTCAGGCTAGCGGGGTCCGCACACCTCCAGGGCCTTCCCCGCCAGCCGCAAGCCTCGGGCGCCCTCTGGTGGCCACGTGCCTCCGTCCCCAAGGAAACCTCGGCAAACCACAAGCGCTTTGGGACGCACTCTAGGTCCTAAACGGAGGGCAGCACCCAGGGCCAGTGTCGCAGGAACCCCTCCCTCTCCTGGGTCCTCCCTGAAGCCTGAGGGCTCATGGTGGCACCTGCCCCATTGGACAGATGAGGACACAGCGTCAGAGCGGGGCGGTGACTTGCCCAAGATCACAGGCTCCGTAGCACCTAAGCCAAGACCTTATGGAGGCTGGCACTCAGGCCCTACCGACATTCACTCATGCCACGCTCACAGAGAGAGCCATGGACCAAGCAGACACCGCCCCTGCTCTCAGGGGATGGCTTCTTGCAGAGGGCGCCAGATGCTGAACCAGAAAATGAACACCAAAACACGATAGCTTCAGAGGAAGAAAGGGGTGCTGCTGAACATAAACAGGGGGGACCACGGACAGACTGAGTTGGTCAGGGAGGCCCCTGGGGAGCTGAGCAATGAGGAGCCAGAATGTAAAACCCTGGAGAGGAAGGCAGAACAGTGCAGGCAGCGGGAACAGCCAGTGCAAAGGTCCTGAGGCAGCGGTGTGCTGGGCTAACTCTAGGAGCAGCAAGGACAGCGTGGCTAGAGCAAAGGGCAGGGGAGACCACCAGAACCAACTCACGCAGGGACTCCCGGCCACGTGAGGACTGTGAGCTTGGTGCCAAGTGCCATGGCAAAGTAAGGGTGGTGTTAACCAGGGCAGTGCAAGACTGATTCACATCTTAGTCTTTGCTGCTGTTGGGTGGGAAGCCTGAGAGGAGAGAGCTGCAGAAGTCCAGGCGAGTGAGGGTAGGCTTGGGCAGGGGTGGTAGAAGTGGTGGAGAAGGAGCAACAATGTCAGAAAGACTCGCAATCTCACAGTGGAAGGATTCCCCAGAGATCAGCTGGTCGGCCGGTGCCATTACTTAACAGCGGTCACAAGGAGGCCCAGAGAGGGCCAGAGCTCCACTGTGGTCACACAGCAGGCTGCACAGCCATCTTTCACACCCAGGCCCTGTGGCACCTAGGGCCGAACACTTTTGCTTCTGGCCCCTGGATGGTGTGGGAATGGGCAGGGGTTCGTCCCCTGGCGTCTGAGGTGGGGTTTGGGGCAGCCCTCCCCAGAGGGTGGAGGCTGGTGCGAGCTGCATCCAGCCCTACAACCTCCGTTTGATAGGTTCAGAATTAGTTGATATTTGAGTGAATTAATATAGAAAAACCAGTTAAATCCACATAAAAATCCTGGCTTGCTGTTCTCTTGAAAATTCTCCCCCACTGATGACACGGCCCCATTTTTCACCGTGTCACCTTTCACGTGTGACTGGGCCAGTTGCCCTTCTTCAGATGGTGCAAGTCCTCTCCACCCACCACAGTCCACCTCCCACCCTCCTAAACGGGCCTGCCCACAGCCCACAGGGGCAGCTGAGACTATGGATGCCGGAGCCACTGGCTTTCTAGACGAGCGCAGGGCAGGTCCTTTTCCTTAGATGCAGAACCAGCTGTGGGGGTGCCTGCAACCGAGCTTGGCCAAGGCGTGTGCTGGGACACAGCTGTCCTCACCCCAAGGCTGGACTCAGAGCCGGGCACCCACATCCCCACCTCCCACGCATTCACCTGCAGGCTCCTAGGGCCCAATGTGCTCCCTAAAATGACCCCCAGCACAGGTGTCGGTATCTCCACACTTGGGCAGCACTCATTTACCATCCACGTTCTGTAGGAGCCACACCAAGTGGGAAAGTGCTGACCCTGCAAGGAACAGACCCGGAAGGAGCAGGGGCCCAGGCCGGGCACAAAGAAGGCATCAGAAGTGCCTAGTGAGTGAATGGATGATGGGTGGCTGGGAGGATGAATGGACAGGTGGATAAGTGGATGGGTGGATAAATGGGTGAATGGGTACATGGATAGGTGGCTGGGAGGATGGATGGATGGATGGATGGATGGATGGATGGATGGATGAATGGGTGCATGGAAGGGTGGTTAGGAAGATGGATGGATAAGTGGATGGGTGGATATATGGGTGAATGGGTACATGGATGGGCGGCTGGGAGGATGGATGGATGGATGGATGGATGGATGGATGGATAAGTGGTTAGGTAGACAGATCAGTGAATGGGTACATGGATGGATGGATGGATGGATGGATGGATGGATGGATGGATGGATGAGTGGTTAGGTAGATCAGTGAATGGGTACATGGATGGCAGGCAAACGGACTGACAACTGAGCTTTCCTGCCTTTGAGCTGCATGGACCTTAGAATCAACTGGCAGGGGTGTTGGTGGAGGAGGTTAGGGGTTACGTGGGAGGCAGGAGATGCCTCTGGCCCGCAGATAGGCCCACAGCCTCTGGCAGAGGAGCTGACACCTGGCACACTGACTTGGGCAGCACAGACACCTCAGCCAGGTTTCCTCAGAGGAGTTGGTGTGAGCCCCCGGGCCAGGATCCTGGGATGCACCTGGGGAAAAGGCAGCTTGTGAAACTGAGGCCTGATTTCCTCAGCTCTGCCGATACTTATTTACTGTGATCCGTTCTCCCTCTCCCCTTCTCTTCCTCCCACCCCCAGGCCCCCTCTCTCCCCGCACATTGACGTGTAACACAGAAAACTGCACGTACCTTAAGTGGCTAGACAACTGCCACAAAACCCACAGCTCTGTAGCCAGGACTCAGAAGCCTCCCTTGGTGCTCCCTTCTGGTCACCCCTCCTCACCCAGCTGTAACCAGGGTCCTGAACCCCTGTGCTGACTCCCAGCCGCGTTAACGCTGGTCCCTGGGTTTGCGTATAGGTGGCTGCTGCCCTCTGCTGGCTGCCTGTGGGAGCTGCACTTTGGGAGGAAAAGAGCCTGCAGGCGGGCCAGAGCTGGTTTTCTGTCTGCTGTTGGGGCAAATTACCACAAACTTAGTGGCTTCAAACAACACATTTATTAACTTCTAGTTCCGTAGGTGAGACGTCTGACTCAAGTCTCACTGGGCTAAAACCAAGGTGTCGGCAGGGCCAGACCCACCCCACAATCTTCAAGCCCGTGTTGGCGGGGGTCCTTCTCACACTGCCATCTCTCTACTTAGATGGCATCACAGGACACAGTCGACAGAGTTCAATGGCAATTCACCAAATGGGAGGCAATGTTTGCACATCATATATCTGACGTGGGACTCATATCTGGAACATATGATTCTCTCTCTTCACTGATGTTTCTATCTCTCTCTCCCTCTCGCTTTCTCTCTGAAATCAATTTAAAAAAATGCATTTTTTAAAAATTTACCATCACAAGCACCACCTATCTGCAGAATGCTCCCAAATTCACATCACTGCCCAGATCTCTGTCCCAAACCTTCTTCCTCTACATCCCACTGCCCAGTCGACATGTCTAATAGGTCCTCCCCCAAACCCACCCACCCCCACCTTCCCCAGGTGAGTCAATGCACAAGCACCCTCAGTTCCTCTTGTTTGTGTGCACCCCAAATCTGAAGAGGGCCTCACCCCTCACCCCTGCACGGCACTCAGTCCAGGGGCTCCCCTCCCTCGTCGGGATTAGTGCAGAGTCCCATGGCTTCTACTCAGAACAATTCCTTAAAAATATTACGCAGATAGAATCAGGGACATAGAAAGGGAATGGACTATTCTTGGGGGGGGGGGGTAAGGGGTGTGGGGTGAGGGAAGAGATTGGACAATAATCGTGCACCTATGGATGAGGACAGTAGGTGGGGAGTAAGGGCGGAGGGTGGGGTGGGAACTGGGTGGAGAGGAGTTATGGTGGGAAAACAGAGTAACTAATGTAATAATCTGAACAATAAAGATTTAATTTAAAAAAATATGTATTACAGAGAGCCCGGCTGGCGTGGCTCGGTGGGTTAAAGAATTATCCCTCTATGCCAAGGTAGTGAGTTCGATCCCCGGTCAGGGCACATACAGGAGTCAACCAATAAATACATAAATGAGTAAAACAGCAAATCAACATCTCTCTCCCTCTTTCTCCCTCTCTAAAATCAATAAATTAAAAAGTTTTTAAATATATTACTCAGTTCATAGCAGCATTATTCATAATAGCCAAAAGGTGGAAACAACTGGAATGTCCATCAACTGATGACTGGTGAACAAATGTGGTCCATCCATGCATGGAAGACTTCTGCCCCATAAAAAGGAACCCACACTGACACCTGCTACGTCGTGGATGAACCTGGAAGACGTTCTGCTCAATGAAAAGGAAGCAGGCTCCACAGGCCAGGCGGTGTATGGTTCCAGTTGTACGAAATGCCCAGAATAGTCAAATCCAGAGACAGAAAGTAAATTAGCAGGTGCCAGGGGCTGGGGGAGGAGGAGGGAGGGAAGGGGCCGCTAATGGGAGGCAGGGTCCTACTTGGGGTGATGAAAATGTTCTAAAATTAGCTAATGGAAAGGGTCGGACAACCTTATGAATAGACTAAAAACCAGTGGATTGTACACCTTAAAAGGGTAAGTGATATGGTATGTGAGTTATCGCACATCATATATATATATTAATGTAACTCAAATGTCTTTGCTTCTCACACTCTGCAGGGGCTCCATCTCAGCAGAAAAGCCAATCCTTACGGGGCC
>NW_006296413.1:771463-771821 GCF_000327345.1 Myotis davidii | reverse complement strand
CCCCAGCCCCCTTCCTGCAGCATTGACCTCAGGCACACTGCGCTCTCTTATCTGCGCTTTGTAAACTAGTGTACTGATGACTAAGCTCTAGCAGGCAGGGACTTCCCGAATTTGTCCCCAGCACCTACTGCCTGGCATACAGTAGACGCTCAATAAAGGCTAAAAAGCATTCAAAGCACCGATGACTACAACTTTAAAAATCAAATACCAATTAAAGTTAACCACCTAAATAAACCTGAGTCACCTTTTCCGCACACAGGTGCCCAGGGGGCACTAAAGGACATGCACCATCACCAATGTCAATAAATAAATGAATTTATCATCAGCAGCTGTCCTGCCACATTCCACAGGAAACGCA
>NW_006296413.1:761915-771018 GCF_000327345.1 Myotis davidii | reverse complement strand
GGGCCGGGGGCCGGAGCCAGTCTGCCCAGCAGGCCGCCTTGCGGGTCTGCCGGGCGTCTGACCGTTGCCAGGTTCGAGTTTGCGTGGGTTTCCCCTAAACCCCCCTGGAACACCGGTGACACGTGGGAGAACCAAACTTCAGAACCGTGAGCTCGCCCTGGGCTGCAGGGCCTGGCCACCCGCCCCCCAAGTTCAGTGTTTGTGGTGCAGAGCCCGGATCCGCACCCCAAATAAGAGAAAATACTCGGAAGGAAAAGGCGTTGCTGGCCTCCTCCGGGTGGGAGAGGGTCGCGGGAGCCTGTGCTGCCGCCCGCACTGGCCTTCTGCCTGGGAGTCCGCGCCCAGCTGTGCCCGCCGCCTTCGGGGAATAGTGACAGTAGCAGTAGGCGGGTTTATGGCTGCCCTTACTGTTCTCGGCACATTACGTATTCGGTTTCCCAATAACCCGGTTTGTTAAAGACTGTTACCTACCGTTATTCTTCCTCTTCTACAGGCGAGAGGACTGTGGCTCAGAGGGATATTCAGTGACTTGCATAGCCAATAATTAACGGAGGGAGGGTTGAGGCCAGGCAGTATGGCCTCGGGGTGGGGGGGTATTAGGCACTAAACTGCCCCCCTGGTCAAGTCCATTCTGCATCGGCTCCTGCCCCGCTCGCAGGCACCCCCTCCGCAGCCCGCACCTGTGGCTTGCAGAGCCTCCAGGAGTGAAAGTGAAACCCAAGTTCAGGGTTTCTAAGCCACAGGCCATAGTCTACAACCCAAGGGCAGGAAGTGCTTGGGGGACACCCCTCAGGGCTTCAGGCTGTGGCCTGAAATGGGTTATTCTGTCTCTGAACCCAAAAAGGATATTAAGAGTGATTCCATGGGTGTCACCCCATAAGCACTGGGGCTTCTTATTGGTGGCAGGCTGACAGCACAGCTCTGCCTAAAAGTAGACAGATTTATACATGTTACACGTGCACACACAGTGCTAGACAGACAATCCGGGACATGGGAAAAGTGTATCTTCAAGTATTTTCGGGGGGGGGGGTGTATGTACGTTGGAGGGAAGTGCAGTAGGAGGTGAAGAGCAGGTGTGAGGGTTGACAAGGGGTGATTCTTCGTTACTCTGCTATAGAAGATGAATTAGCCTAAGATTCGGACTGTCAGGGTTTTGCCACCTGGCTCTGCACTGGTCTGGCTGTCCGACCTCAGGAGGCTGACTGGCCTTCTCTGTGCTCGGTTTCCTCGTCTGTACAAATGGTCATAGAGTCTCTGGTCTGTAGCTGGAGGTGGAATTTGCAGGAACATTTTGTCCTCTCGCCTCTCTCTGCATTCCAGAATAGCCTGTGGTCTGTAGTGCCCGGCTGGTTGGTCTCAGCAGTAGCGCCAGCACTTGAAGACATGGTAGCCGGGGACGGAAGACTGGTGGTCAGTCTGGGGCTGCCATACAAATCCCCACCGACTCGGTGGCTTAAAAGCAGCAGAGCTGGTTTCTCTCACAGGAGGCAGCCAGAGTCCAGAGCCAAGGTGTCTCCCGACTGTGCTCCCTCCGCAGGCTTTGGGGTGGTCCTTCCTGCCTGGTCCTGCTCCTGGGGCTCCAGGCGGCCACGACACTTGAGTCTCTGCCTCCATGGTTACATGGCCTCCTCTGTGTGTGTCCTGTCAGGACACATCACTGGATGTAGGGCCACCTGCATAATCCAGGATGGCCTCATCTCAAGATCCTCCACTTAATCGTATCTGCAAAGACCCTTTTCTAACTAAGTTAACGTTCGTGGTTCCAGGGAATTGACACGGATATATCCTTTTAGAGGCCATGGTTCGGGATGGGTTAGGGGAGTAGCCCCATTTCCTTCCTTCTAGCAACTCGCAGCCCTTTCTTCAGTGTCCCCTGTCCAAACAGATAGTTCCACCACAGCCCGTCCCAGCCACCAAGTCTTCAGCAGGCCACACCTCCAGGTCTTGGGGTGGCATTGGCTGGGGTGGGATTAGAAGTCACTGTTGGGCTTTCTGTGACCTCCCGCCCCTGTGCTGCCAGGTGACTTCAGCTTTGCAAGAGGGCCTCTGGTGTACCCAGCACTGGGTCAGCACAGAGAAGTCCATTGGGGTATCTGTCTCCTAAGGAGCTGCCCCAAACCTCCGGTCAATCATTTTGTTCTTTCTTTCCTTAGACCTTTATGCAGCATTTGACATCATATGCGATCACGTGGGGAAGGACTGGAGAAGACTGGCTCGCCAGCTTAAAGTGCCTGACAGCAAGATCGATGCCATCGAGGTGAAGTATCCCCGGAACCTGACCGAGCAGGTGAGGGAGTCGCTGAGAGTCTGGAAGACCACTGCAGGGGAGCGGGCGGCCGTGCCCCACCTGGTGCAGGCGCTCAGGGCCTGCCGGCTCAACCTGGTGGCAGACCTCCTCGAGGAGCACCAGCAGGCCCAGGACCTCCAGCGCGAGAACGAGAGCGGAAGCAGCACTGTGTCCCTCATGTCGTGGGACGTGGACACACCCAGCACGAGAGCCTCCTCCTGACGCCGCTGCTCTTCTCCGGGGACCCCTCCACCGAGCTTGACCAGGGCTTCCGTGCGCCTGCGCTGTGAAGACCTCACAGTGAGCCAGGACAAGCGACCTCAGCGCTCACTCGCACAGCCACAGGCATCTCGGCCAGAGCGCCGACTTAGCACACACTGTGTGCCAGGTGGAGGTTCAGGCCTGGTACCCATACATCCATTCGTTCTTCTTGGTCACCCTGTGAAAGGGAGCCTGGCCTCCATTAAGTGAGTTTCTACAGAGGGATTTTGGAACCATATCCAGCACATAAAAGGAATCTGGCCCTGGTTGTTACCTCACGATTCTCAGGGGAGGGAGGGAGCTCAGAGTTAAGGCACTGGAGGGAACTGGGGCTGGTGCCAGCAGAGCTGGGATTGGAGGCAGTGCGCCAGCTCAGAGCCCACTCTGCTCGTGAGGCTGTCCGTGCGGACCGTGTGCTAGGGCAGCGCGTGGGCGAGAAGCACCCCTGCTCCAGGCCCTGCCCCTGCCCCTGCCCCTGCGGGAGCTGCCTCCTCTGAGGGGTGCCTGTTCGGGGCTCAGCAGTGAAGTGATCTCACAGTCAGCTCCTCACTCAGCCCTTAGGAGCACTATGATCCCTGTGAATCCAGTTACTGTTGTATCAGATCACTGTCCTCTGGTAACAGAGTTGGCAAGGGACTGGGATCTGTCTTCCTGTTTCTACAGTAATCGTACTAAGCAAATGCCTTTATAGCAAAAACCTCCCTGTTACAGATAATTTTCCATTTCTATCGTTTTTATATCACATATTCTCCAGAGTCCCGTCTCAGCCGATCATGGTCTCCCTCGCAGCCCATCCTGGGCTCAGCCTGAGTGGCCGCAGTTCCTCACAGTTGCCCCCACCTCTGAATAGGGGAGCGTTACCCTCAGGAAACTGGGTCTGGAGGGCAGCGTTCGCTGCTTGGGCCCTGCCTACCTCCAGGAGGCACCCGGAGCCAAGTGGTGCCCCTAGTCTGGGCCTTCCCGCTGCCACCTGGGAACAGCCACATGTGATGGGATGTCATGCGTGTGCCTCCCCCTGAGGACAGCCACTGCCCCCACTCAGTGTGGACCCGGCCCTTGAGCCCCCACACCTTCAGCAGATACTTCCTATGCCAGGAGCTGGGCCACAGCAGCACACAGGACAGCGTGGCCCTACTCCGTTCACCCCGAAAGCCTGCCGGAACAGGGCGCTAACCAGCCCATCACAGGTCTGGGTGCTGCCTAGGAGCTGAGCTGGTTTCTGTCCCATACGGGGTGGTCCGGCCCCGTGTTCACGCTACACACCCCCACCCACCAGCAGCACCCTCTTCAAGCCCCAGGCCAGCCCAGTTCTGTGGATAGCAGACGTCATCGCCATCAGCAAATGTGAGTGGCTTCCCGAATGGGCAGCTTGGGAATTGAGTTCTGGGCAGTGTGTCCATATGTCTTGCCCAGAGATAGGTTTTAGAGGTTCTGCCGTTCCTATGGTTTGTGGTGTCCACTGTTGGGACGTGTGGAGCAGCTGGCAGCATCCTCCCTCCCCCACGTCCTCCCTCTCCCACGTCCTCCCTCCCCCACATGCTCTAAGAACCCCAGCCCTCCATCATGCCAGGTGCTCCGATAGAGGCTTTGATGGGCGTGGCTGCTGTACCCAAAATTTCCCATTGCCCGGTGACATCACACAGGCTCAGTCCTCAGCTCTGCTGCCAGCTTGCTCCAGTGGCCCATCACCCAGTGCCACGTGCAGTGAGGCACTGAGATCCCGGGACCCCTGTCCCTGTGGTGAGGGAGGAGCCCTAGCCTTGGGCAGCCTCCCCTCATCCTCTGTGTGATCTAATCTCACTCAAACAAAGCTTGGGTCTTGAGTTGTAAAACTCGGCAAAGGTGATGGGTGACAAAATGCCTCCAACTGATGCTGCTGGGCCCAGGGGGTCCTAGCCCTGGGCTGCTGTGTGCCACCAGGTCAGAGTCAGAGGGTGGGGTAAGATGAGGCTTCGAGCCAGATGGAAGCGTGCACGTGGTCGGGAGGCTTCCATGGGACCACCACCGAGCCTGGCGGTGAGACTCGGTCGAACAGGACACGCAGCCTGTCCTTGAGATGCACAGTGTCCCCAGTTTTGTAAAACAAGGAAACATAAACCATACACCTACCTTGTACAAAGCACAGATGGGCGCAGGTGAAATGCACTCAGCAAGCATCTGAGAACGGCTATTTGCTGATGACAGGGCTACTGTACTTGTGTTTTCCGCATTTTCTTTGATGTGTGGGGTAACCTGGACTATTTGGTGGGGTGTTCTGCCCCTGGAGAGCATGTGGCTCGAGTCTGACACAGGTGGCGAAGGCTGCTTCCGCGGAACGTTCTGGGCCTTTCCATAGCCTCTCCTGGGACAGACAGGGTTGATGTCTGATCAGAGCCATGGCCTTGACAGGGTCGGTTCCACCACCCAAATGAGGGAGCTGCTACAGTGTTTGGAAAAGCAGTTCTCATAGCAACCCATGTGCCTTGTTTTTTGCAATCGTGAAATCGTATGTTTCTAATAAAGGTGTGTAGACAAGTCAACTCGAAAGCTGAAGTTAAGGACATGTTTTGCTCTCTTCACCCTTTTCCCCTGAAAAAGAGAGGCCTGTGTGTTTCCCAGATTTCAGGCCAATCAAGGGGAACTGGATCAAGCGTCTCCTGGAACAAAGGGGTCAACACCTGGCCTGCCCACCCCTCCTGAGTGCTCTGGCTTCACACCCTCTCACCCCTTCACACCACAGCCAGTCCTGCCCTGGACACACACAGGGCTCTCTCTGTCAGTCACCCCGCCTCCAGGGTTACCAGCCACTGGTGGGAGGCCCTCGTTCATCCTGTTTCCTCCCCACTCACTGGCCTCCGTCCTCACTGCCTCTTGCCAGCACTTGCTGAGGTTGCAGGTTGCAAATTCATATACCTGTTCGGTCTCACTCAGCCTCCAGGCATTGACTCCTCTTGACCATTCCCCATGAAATGCTCCTGGTTTCCTCTTGCCGCTGCCCACTCCTGCACACCCTCTCCCAGCACCAGTTCACAGCCTCGGCCTCACCTGTCCCAGCTCCCTGGTTCCTCCCAGGTCTTTTCCTAAAACACCAAACCCATACTGTTTGCTGCCGGGGTAACACCTGTTGTCATGCGAGAGGTATTCACAGGTTCTGGGGGTTAGGACTTGGGCACCTGGGCGGGTAGGCATTTTGCCTGCCACAAAACTCAAGCTCAGCATCTTCCCCATCCTCTCCCCGCCCTCCCCATTCCTGGCCAGTGCCTAAGGTGCAGAACTGGGACTCCTGCCTGGGGCTACCTGCCCATGTATCAGCACCAGCTCCTCTAGACCAGACTACCTCACAGATTCTCCTGCTGCCTCCCCACAATGAGCCTCACCCCCTCTAGAAAACGCAGGCTCTTCTCCTTCCTGCCCTTCCCTCCCTTTCTAACCCACCCCCCATCTGCAGAGCTCTCAATGTATTCTTTCTATTTTAACATTTTTTATTGATCTTGAGAAACATCAATGTGAGAAAGAAACGCCAAGTATCTGCCTCCAGCGTGTGCCCCCCCCCCTCCCCCGGGCAGGGGATCAAGCCCCCAACCTGGGCATGTGCCCTGACCAGGAATGGAACCAACAGCCCTTCAGTGCACAGGATGACGCCCAACCATCTGAGCCACACTGGCCAGGGCCCAGAATGTATTTTTAGAGCCGCAAGCTCTCTACACATTTTTTTGTTTTATGTTTTTATTTCCATGATAACTATTCTGAGTCATCTCTCGGACCGCTTTCGAACCACAGGGTTGCTGTGTGCATTGTGTCTGGAACTGGACAGGCAAGCATGCTGGGGTCGCATGTGCTCATGAGAAAATGCCCCGTCTCCCTCCGTCTGCGGATACAAAGGCAGAACTTGTCTCTCACAGGGAAAATTTGCAAGGGAAATCCAGTTTCATCAAAGAAGCCCTCAGTTTTGAGTCTGACTAAATTAAGACACTGGCCAGAGACACACGTGTGTACCCCCCACATTGCCACCAAGGCACAGAGGCTGACTCAGTGGGTGAGGGGGGTCCTCAATGAGTGAGAGCCACGTGATGTGTGGGTGCAGATCTCCTGGTTGGGTTGAATGAAAAGCCATCGGCCATTTGTGTCACCCCAGACGCCAGGGAGTGCAAAGCCGCCCCCTCTCCCAAACCTGCCCGATGACAGTGTAGACACGAGGTGACAGCTTTGTCCCACCAAACCTCACGTGCTGCTTCGTGGGACAGCTGTTGGGAGACGACAGTTTGGGGGATGGAGGGTGGCCATGACTGCACAGCACTGTGAGCATGCTCAGTGGCGTTTAAACATGGTTGAAAGGGGTACATTTTGTGTTTATTTTACAGCAATTAAGAGGTCCTTCTTCACATTAAATTAACCATTTAATTGCGCTGTTTGTCTACATTGTGTCCGTTCTGTAGGCATCCCTCTAATTTGTCATTGTATTGATGTTCTGTAGTTTCTGAGAGCTGGAAGCAGAAGCCTCCGTCTCGCCTTCTGTTTGTATGGATCGCGGTAACATCGTCACAAGCAAAGCCATGCTCATCACTGAGTCTGGGTCAGTGTCAGTGCTTCCCGGGGGGTCCCGGCTGGAGGAACCGGCTCCCAGGTCGCCCAGGCCCCCCAGGATCAACGCTAGTCAGCAGCATTGTGATGCCAGGAGCGGTGCCCAGCTGGCTGCCCAAGCCATTCTGACAGCAGCTTTGCCCAACCCCACTCCCTCCTGCCCCGGTCCCGCCCCACCAGCCCCAGCTCCCTGAGCGCCACAACCTACAGCTTCCTCTTAGCTGCTGCTCCCAGCGCCACTCAGCCGCTTTGCAGGTAAGGCTTCCTGTGGGTCTGCTGAGGAACTGCATCTGTAAAAGGCCAGCCCAGGCGTCCCCGGGGGTCCAGAGTCTCCTGCAGGCCAGGAAACGTGTCATTGGAAGGTTTCAGATTCCCAGGGCGCTTTGCCTTTGCTGGGCTTGGGGCTGGTCAGGCTCTGAGATTCCTGCTAGGGTGGGTGCAGGCAGGCCATCACCCACTGATGCCCAGTGCCCGGGCCAGCACTCCCCGTGATGACCAAGACCCGGAATTTGCCCTTCACACCACCTAGTCCAAGCAGGTCCAGCCAGGGACCTTGGGAGCTGCCCTCCCCACAGCCAGGATGGATGCCACTTGCCCATACTCGGGAGCATACCTTTGCTCTGGATCCATCCACCCGCCCATCCATCCATCCACCCACTCGCCCATCCATTCATCCAGTAGATTCTTAGCAAAGGGCTCAGCCTGGGGCTGCCCACTTCACCTCCCTCTAGCTGGGTGACCCCACAGTGAAGCCCCGCCTCCCCAATCTCCATTGCTCACCTGATAGGACCCTCCCTCTCCCAGGGCTGCTGAGATGAGGTGTGGTGAGTGACTGTACATTGTAAACGTCACTAAATGTCATTAATTATTCCTGAGTGACTGCATGTTTTAAATGACTTCGTTTCCAGCTTGCTGGTATAAACTCTTGGATCACATGTTTATTTCCAGAGATCTTCACGGGACCTGACGCCAACACCTAGGGAGCCAGCCCCTGTACCGCACACTGAGGAGCACATGACCCAGGCCTGGCCGGCAAGCCCTTACTTACCAAGATTTTTACATAGAAGGACAGCAGGAAAGGGGACTCCTGTCATATGGCCCCACTGATGGTGTTTGCAGCCCAGACCACAAACCAAAGACTATGGGAAGAAGTCAATGTACATGGATCGAGGAAACTGGAGACTAACTCATCTTTGTCAGCACAGACCAAAATTCAAGTCGCCAAAAAGACGTGGGGGACCGTGTAGAGGTAATGGATAACAAGGCAGAGCTAACAGAGACCCAGCGAACCCCACCCCCGGGGGCGTGGCATCCCCAGGAGGCCGGCCCTGGAGCAGCCTGGCCAGGTTCAAAGCCCCGCTCCACTACTTAGCAGCTGTGTGCCATTGGGCAAATGAACTCATCTACAAAGTGGGTGGTCCTGGCACCTCCTCCTAGGACCCGTGAGGATTCTGTGACTTGCTCACAGAGCAGAGAAAAGTACACAACTAAGGACGCATCGGCCCCTTGTTCCAGGGGCGTGGCAGTCACAGCGACCTCAGTGTAGCCATCAGCAGAGCCGAGTGACAAACATCACTGAGTGGCTGAATCAGCTTGCTCTGCTCATGTGACACATGCCTAAGAAATGCATGCCCAGAGCCCTCACCTCTCAGGGCAACGGCACCCTCTGCCTCCCTGCAGCGCAGAGCTGGCCCAAAGCCAGGACCTGGGCAGGGCTCAGGGACCTCATTGCACGGGCGGGAGCAGCACAGCAGAGATCTCGTGGTGGCTTGGGTGGCAGTGCCAGCTGGAAGGTTCCCTGGGGCGCTTGCCCTCTTGAAGCCCGAGAGTGGTCTACTGTCCTTTAGCAACTCGCTTTGCTGCGTCAACCACTCCAGCCTTTGTTGTGCAAGCAGGAACGAATTCCAGGGTATATTTGTGGCCTGGCATACATGTGGGGCAATGGGGCAAGAGAGAGGGGGTGGTGCCGAGAGGTTCAGGGCAGGAGGTGGTGTC
>NW_006296413.1:755902-761690 GCF_000327345.1 Myotis davidii | reverse complement strand
GGGGGGAGACAGCCCACAAAGGGATGCTGGGTTACGAGGACGCTGAATGGGAGGGGCCCTCAGGACTTCCACCGAAGGGGTCCCCTGGGCAAGGAGGTGAATCATGGGGCTGGAGTAAGAGCTTCGAGAGTATGGGTGCCTGCTGGTCAGGAGAGGAGAGGTGGAGCACCTATCCCAAAGGAGGAAAGAATCTTCTGGAAATGTGTTCAAATTGCCCAAGCCCATTCATTCATTCGCTCATTCTTCAGGACCACCCTGCCCAGACCCCACCCCCACGGAGTCTGATTCAGTCCTACACAGAGCCCTGAAGTGCCCCCAGCACCGCAGGGGGCAGGATGACCGATCCCTTACCAACGTGAGGTACACTGACTGCCTGGGCTCTAACCTGGCCTTCCCCTCAGGATGGGGCCCAGGCCTGTCAGGGGGAACATGGGCTGTGGGGGGAGGGGTCTAGCAGCTCCAGAGACTCCCAGTGGTCTTGTGGGATTCCGGCCCCCAGGGGATAACGCCCCGCCATTGCCAACCCGAAGCTCAGGGAACAGAGAAGGCAGGTGGTGTTCTGGGCCAATCCAGTGCGAAGAGCTGAGCCCTAGGCGGAAAGCTGGCCCTCCTCCAGGCTGGAAATGATGTACGTGGTGGATTTGGGGTTTTGGTTTTGGTTTTGTTTTCTGGTTAATCTGAGAGGCTCTGTCATCCAATTTGTAAAACAAAGCGGGGCGGGATTCACCTTCCTTTCTCCCTGTTTGGGCTGGGGGAGGGGGGCTGGGGGCGGGGAGGATGTGAGGAGTGACCTTGGGCCACCTCTGACACCCACTGAGTCACCGCAGCTGGGTGCCATCTAACTGCACATCGAGTGCTGCCTGCCCAAGGAATGTGGGCACTCACTGCTCACTGATGGAACCCCTGCATTTCCTATGAGTAAAGTTGGGGGTGCTCCGCCTTTCCCAGGGCTGCGGTGGGACAAAGCCAGGGCAGAACTTGAAACACCAAGGAAGGTAGTTGCTGACTTATTACCATCATGGGATAGTAACTGCCTTAGGCACTGGGGAGGAAGGACAGGACTCGAATGAATGCAGGGTGGAACTGTGATGTTCAGGAGTTCCAGGTATAACAGGAGAGACAGGAAAACAATGACAAGAGAAGAAACCAGAGTCCTGAGAGCTGAGTAATCTGTCAGATCACTGGTGGGGCAAGGACACCTAACTGTGTTTCGGAGAAGGGGCCTTTTGAGTTGGGTTTCATAGGATAAGTAGGAGTTCAGCAGAATGCGAGCAGTTCAAGCACAGAAAACAGCAAGTGCAAAGGCCAGGAGGCATGAAAGAAGACGGCTTGTTCAGGAGGCAGGGAGCAGATTAGTGGGGCTTGTTCAGGAGGCAGGTTCAGGAGAGTGTTCTCAGCCTGAAGGGAAAGGAAAGGCCTGGATTTTATCTTCTAGACAACATGTTTTAAGCAGGACAAGGACATGACTAAATGTGTGGTTCATTTTATTAGAGATTCCGTGAATGTGCTTGGTCATCGGAAAATGAGAAAAACCAAACAACTAGATTCCTAGGGGTGGTACTTTAACTTTTGGAGTTTGGTAATTGGGTGGAGGGGTGGGGGGAGGGAGGCTCACAGTAGGAGACGGAGGGTGAAGTCCGCAGACTGACAGAGCTGGCCTGCCCTGCAGCACCTTCCAGCTCCCAGACTGGCCCAGCTGGGGTTTTGGGGGAGGTGGGGAGAAGCCCATCCCAGCCCACATGCTGTCCTGGGCTCCCACGGAAGGTTGTCCCAGGTACCACAGCCAGGCAGTCACCGGCAGCATGCGTGGCCAGGCGTCTGCCCACCGCTGAGCAACCCCTAACATAAAACTAAAAGAAGGCTGTGTGCGCTCCAGAAATACTCCGCCGAAAGCAGGGCGGGCGCTGGAAATAACCGCGAGGGCTGGCTTCCTGCCCAGAGCAATCAGGGAGGAGCCCAGGGAGCCACACTTCCGGTCCCCACACCCTTTTATTTTGGGAAAATCGAGTGTTCCCCACCAGGAGCTGCCGGTCAGGGGAAGGGGTGGCATGGTTCCCCGAGACTCCTGCTTGCTAGAGAATGTTTGCGCACAGAGGCAGGAGGAAGGCCCTCCCATTCATTCGCTCATTCATTCATTTGCTCATTCTTCAGGACCTCCCTGCCCGGGCCAGGCACGGTTCTGGGCACCAGGGCCCCAGTTTGAGAAGCTTCGGACCCTGTGTGGATCTGCTCTGCTGTTCACACGCCCGAGACCATCGGGAGCAGCTTCCTCTTGCTGTCCACAGTCACGGTTCTGGGCACCAGGGCCCCAGTTTGGGAAGCTTCGGACCCCATGTGGATCTGCTCTGCTGTTCACACGCCCGAGATCATCGGGAGCAGCTTCCTCTTGCTGTCCGACGGGGACAGAGGTGACCGGTTTGCTGCGCTGTGTGGGTGCAGGGAGACAATGCAGACAGCGTCAGCACTGCCAGGATGTGAGTCCTCGCCCCATGCACTGCCCTGGTCAGTGCTTTGTCCACAGGCTTGTTCAGGATGGCCTGTGGGCTTGGCTTAGCAGACCCCTCCAGCAGCCTCTGACCTAGAGACCTCTGACCTATCCCATGGCAGCCCCACCCACCCCCACTCCTGCCCGCAAAGCAAACAAACAGATGCTGATGCCCACGGGTCCGCCTCGCCAGGCCTGGTTGGCTTTCCTGGTTAGCCAGACCTGCGCCCCTTCCTCACTTGAAATTAAAATAAAAAAATTTGATGTCTCCATCAGGAGAGAAAAGCGGAGCGTGGCAGACTCGCTAGTTTCCCCAGTACCTGTTCACACCTTCTTGCTTTCCCTGAGATCCCTGATTTTTAGATGGGTGGATGGCTGCCCAGAATCCAGGCTGCTTCCCAACCTCCCTTGCAGCCGGCGTGGCCATTTGAGAAGAAGTGCCATTTGGAACTTCCTAGAAGGATCCTTAAAGGGAGGGAGCGTGCACGTCAGCATCTCCTTCCTTCCTTTGGCTGGAACCCAGCCTGGTAGCTGGAGCCCCGGCAGGTATCTTGGACCACGAGGGGTGAAGCAGCAAGGTGGAGGGAGCCTGGATCGCGGAGCCTCCACCAGCCCGCCTTCGGTGAAAGACATGTTCTCTCATTGAAGCCACGTGATTTGGGGATTTCAGACACTTACCACCAACCTACTACAAACTGAAAGAAAGTATTACTTGGGAGTCGGTAGAAGGTGACCGGAACAATGACTGCGGTGAAACAATAATATTCAGAAACCATTGACAGGTTCAGCTGCCCTTCAAGGCTCTGAACCACAGGGCTGCTCTTGTCTTTAAAACAAACAGAAAACTTAGTCATTAGCCTGAGTAACCAGGATCCTGAATCTCAGTTTGCTCAGGATTGATGGGTAATTGAAAGGGGAACAGCTTTCTCACCAGGTGACTCAGTGCTATCTGGTGCCAAGTCCCTTACCTCACCGCTACCTAAAGTCCTCTGGCGGGGCACACCCGCAGGCAGGCAGCCCCCGGAGCACCGCCTCTGCTGGCCTGGAAGCACCTCCATTCCTGTCCCCGGGGCCCTGCGCTCAGCCAAGAGAGCGGCCCCGTGGATCATGTTTTTTCCATGAGGCAGGGGCGGTGAGGACGGGCAGGTGGGAGCAGGGCAGACCTCCAGGCGGAGGCTTTGAGAGTGGGTCTGGCTTGGTTCTGTGTGGCACACTGTCTTCACCCCAACCTGCAACATCAGCTTTCTCTGGTCTGGTCATGGCCTCCTGCCTTCCGAGCTCCAAAAAGATGACATCTGCCCTTTTCCTGTGCCTGGCCGGTCACCGCTGCTTCCTCAGCTGGATCTCAAGGCCTTGATGCCAACCCCAGCCTCACCGTATTTCCTGACACGACCCTCCTCTCTGTCCCCAGGACGTGCCATGCCTTTCCTGCCTCTGAGCCTTCGTCTACACCCCCCACCTTTCAGCTCAGGCGTGCCCTCCGCACCCCACTCCTCCTCGGCGGAGAGGGCTGGTCTGCAGTGAGAGGAACCTGCTTGCACACCATGACGTGGCTGACGGTGAGACGCTGGGCAAGCTCCCACCCTCTCTGAGCTGCTGTTTCTTCACGTTAAATATTCAAGTCAGTGCATTTTATTGAGCTCCTATTGTGCCTACAACAGTCTGGGTCTCCACAGTGGGAAAATGTACATCTTGCTGCACCCTTTAAATGCCGTGTCAAGCAAGTGTTACTTATTTAAATTTTTATTAAAGTATTAATTACCAATGAAACAAGACTTAGGCAAGGGGACGATAGCTCACACCAAGGGCTACCATGAGGATGCAGAGAGGTGACACAAATAAAGTGCCAGGTCTGGGACCCAGCAAAGAGGGAAAGCTCTTTAAGTTGCAGCTGTCACCACAATGCTGTCCTCTCAACTCCTCTAATAAGCCTCCTTCAATTAAGGTGACACAAATAAAGTGCCAGGTCTGGGACCAGCAAAGAGGAAAAGCTCTTTAAGTTGCAGCTGTCACCACAGTGCTATCCTCTCAACTCCTCTAATAAGCCTCCTTCAGCGAAACCTGACCCCCACCTCCTCATGGCACCTTTGTTTGCACTATATCATCCATCCACCCACCTATTCATCATCCATCCATCCATCTATCAAGCCATCCATCATCTATCCATCCACCAATCTGTCTATTCATCATCCATCCATCCATCCATTAATCCATTCTTCTACACACCCATCCATCCTTTCATCAACCATCTATCCATTCATCCATCCATCCACACACCCATTCATCCATCCATTCATTTATCCATTCATCCATCCATTTATCCATCCATTTATCCATACATCCAGCCCCAACAGAGTCATCCACTCATCATTTATTGCATGCCCACGATGTGCCAGGTCCTCTGCCAGGTGGGTAGGAGGTAATGACAATACACTCCCAGCCCTTCCCCTCATGGAGATAACTGCCAGGTGGGGGAGAGATGCCATCAGAAGGAGTTGACTGTACAGCATTGAGCTTTAATAGATATGTAGGGTAAATGTGCTCCGTAGAGCACATGGGGCAGACACAGGACTTGCAGAAAAGAGGCATCTCAGTTGAGACCTGCAGGTAGAGCAGCCAGGTGATGACGGAGAGGGGGTAAAAAGGGAAGTGGAAGGAGCGCAGGTGGGGTGTTGAACTTGAGGTTAGTAGTAGTGTGAGCCTGGAGAGGTAGCAGAGGACTGTGTAGGCTGAGGAAGGAATCTGAACTTTGACCCAAGCACAGGTTTAGAGGGCTTCAGGCAGGCGGGGCAGGACAAGGGTCTGGTTTTGGGGGAGACGTCTGGCTGCTATGTGGACGAGTTGGAGTGGATGGTCAGTGGGGGTGAGCAGTGATGTGCAGGGAAGGCTGGAGCAGAGGTGACCCCAGCAAGAGTGCAGGGTGATGGCAATCTGGGGCAGAGCACAGGCCCTGGGGTTGCACAGGTTTAGAGGGCTTCAGGCAGGCGGGGCAGGACAAGGGTCTGGTTTTGGGGGAGACGTCTGGCTGCTATGTGGACGAGTTGGAGTGGATGGTCAGTGGGGGTGAGCAGTGATGTGCAGGGAAGGCTGGAGCAGAGGTGACCCCAGCAAGAGTGCAGGGTGATGGCAATCTGGGGCAGAGCACAGGCCCTGGGGTTGGAGAATAGGCTGAGATCAAAAGAATCCACCCCCAACTTTTTATTATTAAGACTTCATCGACAGAACCTAGAGACAGAACCTAGTGAGAGAACATGGCAAAAGATCCTGGACAGAAACTGGCAACAGAACCTAGAGACAGAACCT
>NW_006296413.1:739833-755599 GCF_000327345.1 Myotis davidii | reverse complement strand
TATGGCCATCTTTTTTTAAAAAAAAGAGACATTATCAGTTTGTTTTTATATCTTTTTTTATTTCAGAGCGGAAGGGAGAGGGAGAGAGAAATAGAAACATCAATGATGAGAATCATTGATCAGCTGCCTCCTGCACGCCCCCTACTGGGGATCAAGCCCCAACCCTGGCATGTGCCCTTGACCAGCATTGAACCTGGGAACCTTCAGTCCGCGGGCTGATGCTAGTCTACCCACTGAGCCAAACCAGCTAGGGCAAACTTTTTTTTTTTTTAAAGCCTGCGCCCTGCTCAGAAGTGGAAGGAAGGTCAATGAACATTGTGTCCACCTGGAGTCAAGGATCCCTAACACGCTTCCCCTCTGCTTTCTCTCACCAGACGGGCAGCAGGACAGGTAGAGTTCTCTCTTCTGAACCATCTGAAAGTGAGTTGCAGACACGAGGACGCTTCGTCCCTGCGTCCTCAGCTGCACCCCTGGGATAGGACTGTTTGCTCCATCACAAGACCATTGTCACTCGGAAGTCCAGCAGGAGCGCCGGTGCTGCCGGCCTGCGTTCAGGTTCCCATGATTCCAGGAACGCCTTCTACCGTTGGGCCCTATTTGTTTTTAAAGTCCCATCAGGCTTGCAGAGTTGCGTTTGGTTACGTCGGCTTGTCTCCAAGAACAGTTCAGGGCCGGTGAGTCACTGGGTGGCGGGCGAGGGGCAGGGAGGGGTCTCGGTGACGGGCAGGCTCTGGCCTGGGCAGCCAGCGGTGCATCCCCGAGCAGGGGGTCCCAGAGTGGGAACAGAGCTCATGGGAGGAGTTATCTGGCAGGCAGGTGGGGAAGCAGGTGTGAGCTTCAGGAGACAGGTCGTGATGGGATACAGGTGGGGGGCTGTGAGTGTCCTGGGGCGGCCATAACAAAGGACTGCAAGCTGGGAGCCTTAACACAACAGAAGTTATGCTCTCAGAGTCCTGGAGACGGAAGTCCTAAGTCAGGGTGACCCAGGGCTGTGCTCTCTCAAAGGTTCAGGAGAGAATCCTTCCTGCCTCTTCTAGCTGCTGGCGGTTTTTGGTTTTCGGCAACCGGTCGTGTTCTTAGCTGCGGCTGTGTCTCTGCGATCTCTGCCCGTCGTGGCTCCCCCCGCCCCCAGCGCCCGCCCCCCACTGTGTCCTCCCACGGTCTCTTATAAGGACACGGGTCATTGAGTTTAGGGCCTGCCCTCCTCCGGGGTGGCCTCACCTTAAGTTACCTTGTCACATCTGCAAAGACCTGCTTCCAAATAAGCTCGCATTCTGAGGTTCCAGGTGGACATGGATTTGGGGGACCCGGTTCAATGCAGTCCAGGGCCGTCAGCTTCTAGACAGTCATGGGGACCTCAGGAAAGGAAGAGCCTGTGCAGGAAGTACAGACAGAGGAGAGGAGGGTGCGGGACGGGCCCTCGGGAGTCACGGTGGGGTGAGGAGTCCTAAAAAGGAACTGGGGGTTGGTCACCGCTGGGAGCACAGAGGGCATGGGGTCAATGGGGTCAAGTGCTGTGACAGCAACTAAACGGGGAGCTGAGCTGGCCTCTGGCTGCGGGAAGGGGCGGATTCGGGGCTGTTTGGGGGAAGCCCAGACTGCCAGGATTTGGTTTATAAACCGCACACCGGCCAGGGCCTAAGTGGTCCTTTTCAGATGTTAGCTTTGCTGGTGCTGTCACTTCTCTTCATAGGACCAGAAGCCACTCAGGGTTCGGGACACACCCCTGATTTTGTTACCGTGACACTGCCAGCCCCCAGGACAGCGCCCACATGTCACAGACACTCAGTGCGCATGTGAAGTGAACGGTGATCGGGGCCTGGCCTCCTGGCCCGGGTGGGGTGTTTGATCTGTCCCAGGTCTCCGGCGTTGGAAGAGGGGCACCTGTTCACCTCACTGCTGATCCCCTTCACTCTGCATCCCCACAGCGAGGCCGCACATATAAGACGCCGGCGGTCTGGCCGTGGAGACGCGGCGCCTCGCAGAGCACATGGCATTGGACTGACCGCTGCCCCTTGTCATCCAATGTGCTGGAATGTCATTGGCTGCTTTCAGGGGGACTGTGGAAACCGTCTTGGCCAGGCCTGTGGACCTGCTCTGGGGGCTCCTTGGGCCTGGGAGAGGACAGGACAGGACAGGGGCCTGAGCACCCGGGGTCAGAAGGGCAGGTGCAGGTCCAGACCGAGGGTGACTGCGCTGGCTCTGTGTCCTCCGGCATTGAGCCCCCTGCCTCCAGGCTTTGGCCCTGTCCTCAGCCGGCTTCTCTTCCCCTCTCCACCTCCTGTCCGACGGGCTTTGTTCCGGGAAAACCCTGACGCTCTCTGGCTCACCGGCCAGCGGTGAGGTGTCTGGTTCGTTTTGTTTTGTTTTTTCAGTGTTTATTAGAGCCCTCTGTAATCTTTCTCACCAGCACTGAAGCTTGTTATCCCCAGGCAGGTTGCTGCATGGCCCCTGGTGGGAGCCGCAGCGTTCTGCCCTCTCCCACACTGCCCTGGGGCTGACTGGCACCCCTGGGTGGGAGGAGCCTGCTGTGGGCCGTGGGAAAAGGGGGCCCCTCCACTTCCTCAGGGTGCAGAGTTTTCCTTCCCTCCGGTAGAGCCAATCTGAGCTTCCCCCCAGATCTCTGGGAAGAGGGAGCGCAGGGCGGTCAAGTTTTCTTGTCCTGCCTCATCTCTCCACCTGGACCTTCTTCCCTCACTCTCCTCACTCGACAAAATCTCATTCCCTCTGTCCTTCCTTCAGTGTTGCTTCTTCCAGGAAGCCTGCCCTGCTCTCCCTGGGCCTGAGGTGGCGGCGCCTGCCCACCCTGTTACCGGCACCTGGCCTGGCAGAACATGGTGGGCTTGAAGGAGTTGAAACTGGAGTCTGGCAATCTGCCTCCTTCCCTCCCAGGGCCAACCTTATTGCCTTCCTGCCTGAGGCTCCTGGCTTCTCCCTTCCCCATGGGAACAAGGCCAGTGAGGAGTGGAGCTCAGAGCTCTGTGCAGGGAGAGGAGGAGCGGGAAGCGTGGTCAGGTGACCTCCCGGAAGAGGTGACTTTATGGCGTGAGAACTCAGTGACTGAGAGACGTCAGCAGGTGATGAGCCAGGCCAGAGTGATCTGGGCAGGAGGGGCAGCTAGTGCAACGGCCCTGGGGCAGGAACCAGCTTGGCAGGTTTGAGGCCACAAGGAAGGCCAGTAGGCGTGGAGCTGAGTGAGCTGTGGATTTTGTTCCAAGTGTGTCGGATGCCAGGGAAGAATGTGAGCTGTGGGCGGGCTTTCCCAGCGGCAGGGCCTCTCCTGTGCTGAGGTGGGGGGACAGGTCCCATGGCCGCCCGGCCCCAGCCGCCTCCGCCATCCTGCAGATGCTGGCCGGGACTTGGAACCGTACCCAGGAAGCACAGTGAGGAAGAAGGGTCCTGTGGGCGGGCCGCAGCACACCCTCACCTTCCGTGTCCAGAGTCGTCATCGTGGTGAGAAAGAGCCTCTCAGCCACCAGCAGGGATGCAGGCAGGAGTGCAGCGAGCATTCTGGGCTTTGGGCAAAAGCAGTGTGGCCGGCCCTCCGGATTCAGGCATTCGCCAGAAGGTGTAAGAGAAATTGTAAACAGGTTAAGTTAAAAGACAAAAAAAGCCAGTCTTTTCCTCTCTCGTTGAAAGGATCTGAGTGGCCACAGAGACCAGCTACGGGTCTAGATGCCATCTCCCTGCTGGGGTCCCACCCTGAAGACCGACAAGGCACGCCCACCTCAGCCAGGCACTGCCAACGGTCCCCTTCTATAAGGTGGCACTGTGCCCTACCCCTCACTGTGTGACCAGTGAGGCTCAGAGACCCACCCGAGCCACGGGCCAGAGCATGCAGAACATGACCCCCAAGTCCCGTGCCCTTGGAAAACCTTTTACTATGAAATAGTTCATTCATACAAAAGAACAGAAGTGAAAATAGTAATAAGATAACATGGACACCCCGTACAACTGCCTGCCTAAGAAATACAACACGCCAAGACCAATCACCCCTCCTGTTGCTCCTGATCCACCACCCCCAACACCGCCCCACAGGGACCCCAAGTCTCACCTTCATCTTCCTCTCCTTGCGTGCCTCCCGCTTCATGCCAGCTGCGCTGTGGTCTTAGCAAGTACTAATGTGGGGGGGTGTTTCATGTATAAATACATAAAGATGCATAGATTAGAGAGGAGTAGTTTCCTGTCCAGACACCCTGGATCCTTACAGGGGTGGGGAACGTCCAGCCTGCGGGCCATATAAGGCCTGAGAATCATTTGGTCTGGCCCTGCCAAGGCATGAGGGGTGAATTAATTGTTTGGCCAAATATAGCAGGCTGAATTTTAAGTTGATGATTTTGTATGGCCCTCGAATGATGTTACAGATATCTAAATGGCCCTGGGTAGAATAAAGGTTTCTCTCCCTTGGTTTAAAACAACAGAAATAGATTCTCTCGCAGTCCTGGAGGCCAGACGTCCGAAATTAAGGCATGGGCAAGCTGCCTCTCTCCAGCTTCTGTCTTCACATGGCTTCCTGTGTGTGTGCATCCTCTCCTCTTTTTATAGGGACACAAACTAAGGCCCCCTAAACCCAGGAGCTCTCATCTTGACACCCTTAATTTGATCCCGTCTGTAAAGACCCTAAATACGATTCATTTGCAGGTTCTGGGGGTCAGGACACAGACATGTCTTTTGGGGACCACTTCTACCCACTGCAGAGAGGACAGTGCTCAAAAGTTACCACATGGGCAGATGCTGCTGCCCCGAAGCTGCCCATGACCAGCCATGGTGAACCCCACCATGTTCTTCAACATCGCCGTCGACGGCGAGCACTTGGGCCGCGTCTCCTTCGAGCTGTTTGCAGACAGAATTCCAAAGCCGGCAGGAAACTTCTGTGCTCTGAGCACTGGGGAGAAGGGATTTGGTTATAAAGGTTCCTGCTTTCGCAGAATTATTCCAGGATTTATGTGCCATGGTGGTGACTTCACACGCCATCATGGCACAGGCGGCGAGTCCATCTATGGGGAGACATTTGAGGACGAGAACTTCATCCTGAAACATACAGGTCCTGGCGTCTGTCCATGGCAAACACTGGACCTAACGCAAACAGTTCCCAGTCTCTCATCTGCGCTGCCAAGCCTGAGTGGGTGGGTGGCAAGCATGTGGTCTTCGCCAGGTGACAGAAGGCCTGGATATAGTGACAGCCATGGAGCCCTCTGGGTCCAGGAATGGCAAGACCAGCAAGAAGATCACCATTGCTGACTGTGGGCAACTCTAAGAAATTTGACTTGTGTTTTATCTTCACCACCAGACCGTTCCTTCTGTAGCTCAGGAGAGCACCCATTCACCCCGATTTGCTTGGAATGTTCTATAATCTTTGTGCTCTTGCCAGTTTATTGGGTTCCATAATTTCCCTACCCCTTCCCAGTCTAGCTGGATTACAGAGTTAAGTTTATGATTATGAAATAAAAACTAAACAGTTGTCTGTCAAGGAAAAAAAAAAGTTACCACATGATCAGGATGCTCGATCTATAAGTTTAGGGCCCCCTGGATCGCCCGCCCTCGTGAGTGACACAGTCACTATCCAGACCAGGAAGTTCATGACCAACCTCAGGAGAAGCAAATCCTTCTCCCTGGGAAGGGAACAGTACCTAAGACAGAAATTCGGGAAAAACTAGCTAAATGTACAAGACCAAGCAGACGTCAACTTTGTGTCTGGATTCAGGACCCATTTTGGTGGTGGCCAGGCTTTGGCGTGGTTTATGAATCCTGGGATTACACAGAGATATGAACCCCAACACAGACTCACAAGATATGGCCATGTGAGAGGACGATGACCTCAAGAACACAGAGGATGGAACGCAGGAGTCAGGCCTGCGGAGGCCGGTGTCAGGGCAGCAGACGGGAGAGGGGGAGCGAACTGTGCAGTGACTTCATCCTACCTACGGTGATCGGCAGTTTCCACCACAGCATTAATAAACCAGGAGCTTAAAAGTTTAGGCCCCTACAGGACAGGGATGTTTCTGTCATTGCCTCTCCCCGCTGCTCAGTGTGATGGAGGAGAAGGGGCCTCGTGTGGCTGCCAGAAGCTTCCTCGGGAGCCTGCACAGGTGCGTTAGCATGTGGCCACGCACCTGCCATCCAGACCCGCTGTGGGCCGCCGCCCCGCCCCTCCCGCCAGATCACCCTCGTCCAATGCATACTGTTGGCTGCTGTCAGGTTCTCCTCGCCCACCCTTTCCTCCGGGGCACGCCTCACCTTGTGATTAAAGAATGACAAGTAATTACTTGTTTAAGGCTTATCTCCTCCCAGGATCCTGCCTGTCCTGTTTCTTCTTTCCTGTCGGCCTCCAGAGATCACTGTGGGCTGAAAGAATGAGGTCCCGCCAGGAAGGTCTGGACCCTCTTGGGCTGGTCCAGAGCCTGCGGGGTGGGCTGGGTGGCAGGGAGGTGCCCAGCTGGGCTAGGAGGAGGGAATCGCTCCAAGGGGACTGGCTGGGTGGGGCCTTTCCTGTGGCAGCTAAGAGCATCGTGCAAACACTGTCGCTGTCCCTGGCTTGCCACCTTGACTGGGCCGCCAGGAGGCTCTGTGGTGATGACTGAGCACCTGCTCCGTGAGGGAGATCAAGACAGTGAGCCAGGGACAGACTGCTCCCTGCCCCTCCGCCACACCTGCTGGGACCTGCTCCGTGTGCAGACCTGGGGACGGGCTGGTCCACGGTGCAGGGGACCCACACTCCAACTTCCCACGGTGGAAACTCCCGGGATTCGCACAAAGAGATCGGGCACGTTCTCCTCCTGCCTGATGTAAAAAGGCCAAACTCTGAAGCGCTGGGGACTAAGTGGACAGGCCCCTCCGTGAGCTGCGAGGCTCCGCACGTGGCTCCCAGCCTGTGCCACCCAGAGCCGGGACGCGGAGCCTACCTGGCTCCACTTTGGGATCAGTTCTGCCACAACCAGGGGTTTCTTCTGTGTCTGGTCAGAGCCCCTCTGGCTCGGTGTTGGCTGATTGCTTGATGTGACCTTACGGGGGCTCAAACTCCTCGAGGGCCAGTAAATGTCTGGCTTAAGCCACCATCTGTGGGACTTCGTTACAGCTGTCCAAGCAGGTTAATACTCCAAGCCACTCCCCTGGCCCTGCCTCAGCCTCTTGGCTTCATCGGGGCCATCAAGGCTGCTGCCACCTGCCTGGCTCCAGGGAAGCGTCACTCACAGCTCATTATTTCCCAGATTTTAAACGCCCACCCCCACCCCTGCTGCCCATGAAACAGGCCTCGTTTCTCCTCTTTCCTTCTGAGTCACAGCCAGCTGGTTCTGAGAAGGCTGGGCTGCAGGGAACAGGGACAATGTTCTCATCAGTCCCGGCCAAGCTGTGAGCCGTCATTCGTCCTCCAGGGCCAGGAGAAAGTGTGGCAAGAGTGGGTGCCAGGCAGTGGGCAGCGGGAAGCCCAGGGGCTATGAGGAGGGCGGGTGGGGCCCTGGCCCGTTTGTCTCAGTGGATAGAGCGCCGGCCTGAAGACCGAAGGCTCCTGGGATTGATTCTGGTCAAGGGGACTTACCTCGGTTGCAGGCTCCTCCCCAGCCCGGGCTCTGGTAGGGGCTTGTGCAGGAGGTAACCAATCGATGTGTTTCTCTCACATCAATATTTCTCTCTGCTTTCCCTCTCTCTTCCACTCTCTCTAAAAATAATCAATGGAAAAATAACCTCTGGGGAGGATTAAAAAAAAAAAAAAAGGAGGGTGGATGAGGCAGTGGGCAGCGCCATGGGGGATGGCAGCTCAGGCTGCCGAGGCTCCGTTTGTGGGAGGTACGGACGCCTCCTATGCAAGGACATTTTTTTTCATATTTAATCCCGCCCCACTATTGTGTCCTAAACTCCTCACGAGTGCCCCGTCCTAAGCATCGGCGTGAAAGTCTATAAAGCACAAGAAAGCCACCAGTTCCCAGTTCCTCACTGAACACAATGGATACACACAATGAGAGGAAGACAGGATAAGGGCATCTGCTGCCAGCCACACACAAAGAAGGTTGTCACCAATGCACAGCCCAACCGATGCAGGGGGGTTGGCGGGGGGGAGGAAGAAACGACTCTAGGTAGCCTGCAGGCATGGCGGTGGGAAATAGAACTTGAAAATGGAGATTTGAGAATTGACTCCCAGCTCGAGTGTTTTCAGATTCGTTTTTAAAACAAGTCTCTCGGGCCCTGGCCAGGAAGCCCAGTTGGTTAGAGCATCGTCCTGATACACCAAGATTGCAGGTGCGATCCTTGGTCAGGGCACATATATGAATCAACCAATGAATGCATGAATGGATGGAACAACAAATCAATGTGTGCGTGTTGCTCTCTCTCCCTTCTCGCTCTAAAAATTATCAATTAAAAAAATGTTTCAAAAATAAATAAAACCGTTCTCTTGGTGAGGTAAAAAGTATTCTGTGAGCCCTGCCAGACCAGCTTAGTCGAGTCCATCATCACACCTTGGACATGGAAATGTGGCAGGAAGTTAACCCTGAGGGGAGACCAGTGGTGTGTCTGCACCACGGCAGCCAGGGACACTGAGGGTGGCAGCAATGGGCTGCACTGTCCCCCAAGGTCATATGTTGGAGTCCTGACCTCTAGGACCTCAGAATGTGACTGTATCTGGAGATGGAGTCTTTAAAGAGGTGATTAAAGTAGAATGAGGTCCCTGGGGTGGTCCTACTCCAATGTGACTGGTATCCTTATTAAAAGAGGAGATCAGGGCACAGATACACACAGAGGACAACCATGTGGGGACACAGGGCAGAGACGGCTGTCTACACCTGGATCTCTGACCCCCAGCCTCCAGGACGGGGATAGTAAATGTCTGGTTTAAGCCGCCATCTGTGGGACTTAGTTACAGTGGCCCGAGCAGATCAAACAAAAAGTTTTCCAACTTTTCCCTTTTTTATTTAAAACGTAGAATGATAAAACTTTAATTCCAACTAACTTGGTCTTAGCAGTGAGGATGGACAACCAGCCACTCCCAGGCAAAAAGCCAAGTGCTGGTAAGAAACCTCAGCTCCAGTGGCTGCATCGCTTCACCGACCCTGAGTGCAGCCGCCTGCCTCCCTCTGCGTCTCCCCAGCAGCTCCCTTCCTTTCCCAGATGGCAGGAGGGGCAGCAGGCAGGAGGAGCTCACGGCCACTGTAACCCCAACTCTGCTTCTCCCTGTGGGGGGCCAGTTGATGGAGCCCATATAAAGGAGCCGTTCCCGGCCTCAGAACACACTATTTCCAAACCAGATGGAAATCTTTGCTTATCCGTCCGTCCGCTTCTCTGCCTAGACAACCTGCTCTCACATCTCGAATTATGGAGGTATTTTGGGCACCTGGCCCGGTGCCTGGCTTAAAGTGGCTCAACATGACAATGTCTGCTGAATAGATGAATGAAATGGATAAAAATGTTCATCATATACATGCTGGAAAATTCCAACATCTAACAGTTGTCATATCCTCTGTGAACGTTAAAGTGATTTTAAGGACGTGTCAGGAAGAAAGAAATAGACCTTCCTGGTGGTACTGCCATGGCCTGGGTGCCAAGATTGATCCACTGAAGGTACTCGAACAAAACACCCATTGACGGTCCCACTTAGCAAGCCCGGTGTGGGGGCGGGTGCTGGCTGGCACCGCTGCACAGCATGACCTTCCTCGGTAAGTCAGCAGCCACGGGATCCAAGTTCCTCACAGATATTAATCTTTAAAACTTGGGAACGAGAAATCAGAATACCCCACACCCTAATTATTCGGTGTTCCTGAGAACACTGTATTTGCATGCTTTCAAATATTAAAAATTACCCTATCTGATCCTCTCAATCTTGTGTTTCATGGCAAGTATTCCAGAGCTAAAAACACTTCTTTTTGTGTTGATCAGATTTTTAGGAACATGTCAATAGGAGTTGGAAGTGATGTCTTAGCTCTCTCTCTCCAAAAAACTGTAGATACTAGGAATACACCAAAAAGGCTGCAGGTTCAATTTCCAGCCAGGGCACATATAAGAAGCAGTGAATGCATAAATAAGTAGAACAACAAATTGATGTCTCTCTCTCTCTCTCTCTCTCTCTCCCAAAAAAAAAAAATCAATTAAAAATATATTTTAAAAAACTGTAGTCCTCCGTGAACATTCATACCCCAGAGAGCCCTGCTGCCACCGATCCTGGAAAGGGAATGAGGGTCTGAGTCTAAGCGGATGGTCTGCGGACTGGCCGGCAGCGGGAAGCTGGAGGAGTTGAAGTAGGAGATCCTGGCACAAACATCCGGCTACTAGACCTGGCCCGGACAGCAGAGCTGCATTGCATGGGCGTGCTCAGCGGACACACGGAAATGGTTGCATTCTTGGGTGCCAGTGCGTGATGAGCGTGATGCCGGTCGGTCTCCGCTTCATATTGCTGCTTCCACTGGCTGGGAAAATGAGACTGTAAAAGCCCTTCTGGGAAGAGGTGCTCAAGTGAATGCTGCCCATCAAAATGGCTGTACTCCCCCACACTATGCAGCTGTTGCCCGAAGGCGGGGCTGATCCAGATGCTAAGGACCACGTGAGGCTATAGCAATGCACCGGGCGGCAGCCAGGGTAACCTGAAGATGATTCATATCCTTCCACGGAGCATCCACAGCATCCAAGGTACCACTCCTCGATACTTAGTCCGTGATGAGGAGAGAGTGGGGGAGGCATACCTGCCAGGGTCCCAGGGAGCAAGTATTTACATTGAGAATAAAGACGATAAGACACCCCTTGCAAGGGCACAGGAACGGTGGGAGTGAAGCAGCTTGGATTTTTTAATTTAATTTTTTTGTTAGTCCTCACCTGAGGATATCTTTTCCATTGATTTTTACAGAGCATGGAAATGAGGAATGGAGAGGGGAGAAACATTGATGTGAGAGAGACACATCCTCTGGCACGTGCCCTGACCAGGGCCGGGGATCTTACCTGCCGCCCAGGTAGGTGCCCTTGACCGAGAATCGGACCTGAGACCCTATGGGGCACGGGCCGACACCCTAAGCACCAAGCTTAGGGCAAGCAGCTTGGATTTATTCTCACTGTGAATGTTTCCTGGTTGTCCCCCGCGTCCTGGAAACAAAGTGCTTCAGCACAGACATCATCTCTGAAGGAGGAAGTGTTTTTCACCTCCAAAGTTTGTAAACATTTTGAATATTCTTCCTGCTAAGATATTTGTTCTCACCTTACAATTGGTGACTGCTGAGGTGGTTCTGCTAGTGTTGTGTAGTCTATACAGAATTTCAGCTAATTTGAGTAAGCTAATTATTCGTAAGCTAAGTTTCTGTGGCTACTGTGAGACTTGGGCATTCTTCCAGGCCCCCTTCGACCCCCTCTGATGTGGAACAACCCCAGTAGCCTCAGGCCAACTGTTCTGCCAGATGTTTTTAGGTGGATTCTAGAATGTTCCTTCTGTAGAGTCCAAACATATCCTAATTTTCCAAGCTCAGAGGCCTATACCAAAAACTGCCACTTTTTCAAATGCACTTAATTTATTTTTGTAATAGGAATATTTAATATACTTCAGAGAACAAATTTTCTGTCGGCGGGGCTGCTGTTCCAAGCTTGGTGTTCATAAGCACTAAAATAATTAAACATGATAGCCTGTGCACCCATGTCTTCTTTTAACGAGGGCCTTCCCTCCATAAAATGTGTTGTTTTGAAAAGGAAGTTTTAAAGTACCTATATTCAGTCATCCTGTAGGAAGAGGAATGTAACGCTTGTTAACATGCTGTGTTACAAAAATGTGCTTTGACTTGTATTTCAGAAACTTAAAAAAAGTAAAATGTTGAGAGACTCTAAAACAAACAAAAAAACCAAAAAACTTACTGGAAATGCCAGCAAGTGTGATGGAGTGGGAATCCAATCACGGAACACGTGCGGCTGGCTGTTGGCCATGCGGAGCTACACACAGTCGCCAATGTGAGTCCTTTGCTTATTCTTGGGAATACCCCTCCCGGGGCTCGTATGAAGTAACCTGTGTGCATAAGCTCATAGATGGTTCTTTTATTTGCAAGGACAACTCACCATTGGCAGAGGCGGGGCCAAGAGCAGCCACAGCCACAGCCACAGCCACAGCCACAGCAAGACTGGTCCCACATGCTTTGGTCACAGTTCCCAAAATTGACCCTTATCCTGCAGGTCCACATGACGGCATTTCCTGCCCTTGCTTTTGACTTGATCAGTGGATCCCTTCCAACCAGTAACCTCTTCACGTCGGTTGGTAAGTTTACTTCTCCAGAGAATGATAATAGCTACATGCCAAATAAAAATCACTTAAAATTTTAAGGATAATTCCACGTCGTTACGGCGGGGCCAAGAGCAGCCACAGCCACAGCCACAGCCACAGCCACAGCCCAGCCACAGCTAGACTGGTCCCACATGCTTCGGTCGCAGTTCCCAAAATTGACCCTTATCCTGCAGCTCCACATGACGGCATTTCCTGCCCTTGCTTTTGACTTGATCAGTGGATCCCTTCCAACCAGTAACCTCTTCACGTCGGTTGGTAAGTTTACTTCTCCAGAGAATGATAATAGCTACATGCCAAATAAAAATCACTTAAAATTTTAAGGATAATTCCACGTCGTTACAAAGCAGTCACAGGGATAGAAAGCACAGCACAGGGAATATCGTCAATGGTATTGTAATAACTAGTGATGGTGCCATGTGAGTACTAGGCTTATTGGGGATCACCTCATAAATTATATAAAAGTCTTGTGCTCGCTTCGGCAGCACATATACTAAAAGTCTAACCATTATGCTTATCTTTCGTTATTACGGAATTATAATACTTTCCCCTTTTTCTCCATTTCTTGACTGCTTTTCT
Organism: Myotis davidii; assembly: GCF_000327345.1. Classification (NCBI taxonomy): domain Eukaryota; kingdom Metazoa; phylum Chordata; class Mammalia; order Chiroptera; family Vespertilionidae; genus Myotis; species Myotis davidii. The sequence goes on along the minus strand of NW_006296413.1, from coordinate 742,785 downwards.
GTGCTCTTTGGGAATGGGAAAAACAAAACTTTCCTGGGAGATGGGGGTGGGGAGGGAGGAATTCCTGCCTGGCAATGGGATGGACAGTATCTCTCCCTGTGGCCTCAGACGACTGTCTTAGCTCCCAGCCACACATGCTCACGGTATGGTCGCAAATAGGAAAAAACCTCAGAAGACCTGGGAGGCCCCTTGGGTGGCAGTGGTGAGAACAGGCCCCGACCTCTCTCAGCCTGTCAGAAGCGAAGAAGTAGGAAGTAATCCAGATTCTTGGGGGGTCGGGGGGTGAGGGTAGGGCTCTTAACACGGGGAGCTCTTCCCCACTCACTTAGCCCTCATAGCCAGCCTATGAGGCAGTGCTATGATCCTCGCTTTAGACATGAGGAAACTGAGACCCAGAGAGGTCAAACAACTTGCCTGAGAGTGCACAGCCACGGCCAAAAGCAGCAGAGCCAACATCTGACCCAGGCCACCCAGCTCCAGAGTCTGTCAGTAACCACTGTGTGAAAGTGGCTTTCAGGGAGGGCAATGGTTACTGGACAAGGGCAGTTACTCTTATTTCAACATCCTACCTTGCAAGTTAGTCTTTGTTGTCTCTATCTGACAGGTGAGATTGCAGCTTGGTATGGGTTACATACCTCGCCCAAGGTCAAGGTTAAGGGAAGAGGGCCCAGCTCCCAGAGAGTTTGAACTGCCCGTGGGCTCTTCTCCCTATAATAGCTGGGTATTTTTATTAGATGACACTATCTGATGAACTCAATGAAATCCAGAAAATCAAGTTGCGGGAAGCTTATGACCTGATTTTAAAACCTAATTATATGGGTAAAGGGAACAGAAATCTTCACCCCTGTGTGGGGTACTCCCAGAGCTGGGACTCTCTGTGCCTGGCATTTGCTAGGACAATGGGGAGCATTTTAGGCTGGGCAGCTGGGAGGCAGTGGGGACCCTCAGTGGACATTGGGGGTGGTACCTTGGTCAGGCCACACGGGTCAAGGGGTTTTGTCCCCAGCTTGGGGGTCAGCGGACACCTTTCGATATAGCATCAGGAACACGGGCTCTGGAGCCATTCCTGCATTCCAGGCAGAGCTTTGACCAAATCATGGGCGTCAGGCAGGTTATCTAGTCTCTCGGCGGCACCTGTAAAAGCATGTGGGATTGAGTGAAGTTACGGGGGTAAAGGGTTTTCTGTAAAATGTTCTGCAAGTGTGATTTTATCGTCCCTGCTCTTAGGGACTGACACGCACCAACCAAGCTCCCACGATCCAGGCTGGCTCGTTGATGGGTCAAAATTTCAGTTAATTGGTTGACTACGAGAAATCGAACAACTATGGACCCTGGAACAATTGGGCTGATGATGGATCTCCCTGCTTATCGGCCACTTGGACCTCAGTTTCCTCATCTGCAAAATGGGAAGATATAGGAACCCATCTGGGGAGTTACTGTAAGAATTAAATGAGATGAATAAGCAAAGCACTTGCTTTCCTTCCCTGTCTCCTCGTTTACTGACCTCCCACCTAACAGGGGTACATGGAAAATCCAAGCAGGGTGGACTCAGGAACCAACAGCCCTGGTTCACTCGAAGCTCCAGTCCCATCTCTGCCCCAACCTGGTGGGGTGCCAGTAGGAAAATCCCTTTTGCATCTCTGGGCTTCGTTTCTTCCTCTTAAAGGGAGGGTCCCCTGTCCCACCATCCACCCACACAGCTCTTCCAGCCCAGACCTTCTGGCTGCTTGTCACACCACCATTCATTAGGTTCTTACATACTCCTGGGGGTTTGAGACACACCCAGATCTCTGTGATACACACTCTGATCTCACAGGATTCCTGGCCTTGCTTGCATCTCTAGAAAGGAGAGGCGGCTCAGGTCATGCTCAAGGTTGACAACTAACTACATTACCCGGAGCCGAGGCTGGTGGCACATTTGTGAAGACACAACCCCCTCCCCACCCATATTACCTTATCTTTATCGAAACTTTAGAAGAATCGGAGCCAAAGCATTTCCCATGTTTATTGTTTTCCTGACTGAGGCTTACAAGGATGCCACCCAATCTCTACAATGTTGTTCAGATGAATACTTCTGGGAAACAGTTTAGTTGGGTGGTATAGGTAACTGCATCTAAAAGTCATTTTAGCTTCCTGAGCAATTCTCCATAGTTCACTCTTGCCTAGGTTTTATTAAAATAAGATTTGTGCCCCCCCCCATGATAAAAGTAGTGCATATTCACCATAAAGTATCTAGGAAGTACAGACTAGCATGAAGAAATACACGAAAACTACCCACGTCCCACTCAGACAACCACTGCCAACATTCTGATGGGTCCCTCTGCAGGAAAACATATGATGTTTATACAGAGAAATGCACAACACTAATTGCGTATAGTAACAATATCTTCATGTATGGATGTGTATGTTTTTCTTTTACACATTTCAGGCTTAGAATTTCATTTCATGTAAAACTTATTTTGTTGCCCAGCTGGTCTGGCTCGGTGGTTGCACATCAGCCTATGAACCAGGAGGTCATGGTTCAATTCCCAATCTGGGCACATGTCCTTGGTTGCAGGCTCAATCCCCAGTAGGGGGCGTGCAGGAAGCAGCCGATTGATGATTCTCAGCATTGATGTTTCTCTCTCTCTCCCTCTCCCTTTCTCTCTGAAATCAATAAAAGTATATATTTAAAACAACGAACTGATTTTATCACAATTCTATCACTTGATTAATAACATTCTAGAGCAGTGGTTCTCAACCTTCCTAATGCTGTGACCCTTTAATACAGTTCCTCATGTTGTGGTGACCCCCAACCATAAAATTATTTTCGTTGCTATTTCATAACTGTAATTTTGCTACTGTTATGAATCGTAATGTAAATGTCTGATATGCAGGATGTATTTTCATCGTTACAAATTGAACATAATTAAAGCATAATGGTTAATCACAAAACCAATATGTAAGTATATA
>NW_006296413.1:736621-738992 GCF_000327345.1 Myotis davidii | reverse complement strand
CAAATACGGTATGTGTTTTCTGATGGTCTTAGGCAACCCCTGTGAAAGGGTTGTTCGACCCCCAAAGGGTCGCGGCCCACAGGTTGAGAACCGCTGTTCTAGAGCTTTTTGTGTGAAAGATAAAGTTTATATCATACATGCTTCATCTAAACACAGCCTGCTTTCTTTTTTGAATTTGGACTCACTCTGTATATACTTGTTTGTATCTTGCTTTTTTAAAAAGGTTTTCCCCACTTTTAAGAATTAGGGCATACTTTACATATTAGTGTAGAGTTGTGTGAGTTTTGACAAACGTGTATAGTCTTGTAACTACCACCACAAACAAGATATAGAATTTTGCCTGTGATTAGATAGTTATCAAAACATGACTGAGAATGTCATCACACTTTCTGTCATTTGGAAAGAAAATGATTTAACTAATCTCTTTTTGTTGGCCATTTAGCTTGTTTACAACTTTCTCTTACTGAATTTGCAATCTGGGGGAATGAAATGAATGAATGCATGAATGAATGAATGAATGAATGAATGAAAATGAGTGAAAGCTGGGGTCTCACTTTACTGGAGCTATACCAAGCCCTTCTCTGCTTGGAAAACTGCTCATCCTTTGAGACTCAGCTCAGATCTCCTCTATGAAGCCCCCATGATGCCAGCTGGAGAGTTGGATCCTCCTTCTGTGGTCCCTCTGCACCAGTCACACATTGTTTATAAGACAAACATTGCAATACTCTGTTTTTCTTCGCCCCTCCAGGCTGTAAACTGGGGGGTGGAGGGGAGGAAGAAGTGATGTCTTAGCTCTGTGTTCCCCAAACCTACACCACACCTGGTACATAGGGTCCTAAAAATATTCATAAAATGAATGAACATTCCACCCCATTGAACTAAATTTGGGTATCTTCCCAATTTCTCCCCTGCACCCCCCCGCCCCCCACCCCCCGGGGAGAGCGAGTACGTGTTCGCAGTCCTGTCCCCACTACCACAAGTTATGCAGTCAAGCTTCCTACATTTGGGGAAATCTTAGAGGTCAGCACATCTGGAGTGCAATGGACATGCCTCGCTGTGGGAAAACCACCTTTGTGATCATATTCTCTCTCCTGCCAGGTATTTGTTTTTTCCTGATTTCTTAGAAGGTACTTTATGAGCATGGTGCAAACATGGGCTGGATGAATTAAGCTGGTACATGTAAGGAGAGCTGGAGACTTTCCTCTGTTCCAGACCCTGGGTTAGGGGTGCAAATTCATGTGTGTACGCAGTCACTCAATAAATACTTTGGAAGGAAGGAAGGAAGGAAGGAAGGAAGGAAGGAAGGAAGGAAGGAAGGAAGGAAAAAAGAGGTGTGGTCCTGGACTCTGGGAGTTAAGAAAGCCAATCTGAGGGAGCAATCTGGGGGAGTCAAGGAATCAGCCTGGGTAGGGTCCTCTGCCCCCCATATTGCCTTTATTTAGACATGGGTAATTCAGGGACTCCTGGCTGCCTCCTCACAAATAGCCAGACAGTGGCAGTGGCGCCGGGCAACATGCCCTGACATTCTGGTTTGTGAAAAGTTTGTGCTCCAGGAGTCAAACCCGAGGGGGAGCATCTGCTTTCATGTATTAAAGGTGTATTTATCAATATCCGTACCTGCAGGATCTAGCACAGGACTTGGCACAGAGCTGGTGTTTAAAAAGGTTTGAGTAAGGCTGAAATAGAAATATGAATAAGGATAAAAATGACCATCATTTGCAGAGTGCCTCCCAGCCAGGTTCTCATCTGGTTGCTCTCTGCAGATGTTCTACTTATTAGGAAAGCCCTGGGGTGGTTCTGGATCCTCTTCCCATCCTAGAGATAAGGCTCTGAATCGCAGACAGGTTCCCCTGAGTCAGACTCGGGCGCACACCGCGAGAAGCGCACACGGCCAGAAGCATCTGCGGGAGCCGAACCGGGTGCGCCTGGCTCCGAAGCCTGCATTCACCACCCAGAGCCTGGGGACTCGACTTCCAGCGCTGCGCATCTCTGCCTCTCCGACCACAGCAGGTAAAGCGAGGTCAAGGGGTCTTGCGTGGAAAGCGCGTCCTTCGGTGTCCGGTAAGGATCGGCTCCGCGCAGGCTCCGGAAGCGACGCCGCGGGCTCGGACCTGCCAGCAGGTGACTTCCGCCCGCGCGCGCTCCCAGCAAGGTGTGGGGACGTGACGTCGAGAAGAGTCTGGCTCAGAGCCCGATACAGAGTGGACGCTCGATCATGACTCTGGGGTCCTCGCGCAGTAGGAGATTTGGGGGCGGCCCGGGAGGTGCCAGATGCTGTCAGGACCGGAGCCCGGAGCCACGACTCCCCGACTCCCGGGAGGCGACTCCGGCCTGGGCGGGGCCTGTGGGGACGGGGCTCCGGCAGCCCCCA
>NW_006296413.1:710042-736129 GCF_000327345.1 Myotis davidii | reverse complement strand
ACCCCGACTCAGGCTGAGCTCCCGTTGCAAACGGTTCTCAGCACCCCGGGGTCCGGGGATCTGCAGCACCTGGTGCGAGCGTGAGCGTGGAGAGGTCGTGGTGACCATCCGGTGCGTGGTCTTAGGCATCTCCCGCTCGGGGGTCTGCCGAGCCGGGAATACCGCGGCAGCCTCGGGCACCGGCCCTCCTTTCCCTGGCCCCGGAGTTATATTTGAGACACTTAATAGCCTCTCATAATCTCACCTTTCACTTTTCTTTCCTAGCCGTCACGGGTGTATCGACCTGCTATATTTCCATTGTGGAATTTTTTTTTTTTTGGTCTGGTAACTTACGTAAGTTAGATTATCGGACCAGCCATTGCAGCCATTGGAAAACATGTCTCCCAGCCCCTAAGGAATCCAGGCCTTTTAGCGCTCCCCAAATCCAGCCCAAGAATCCAGGGAGCCGTCAGTCCTTCCCAGGAGCTGACGGCACACATTCCTGTAAGATGCCTGGTGGATTTGTACTTGTCTGTGTGCGCCCCCGGTGCTTTTCCTGAAGACTGATTGGGTGGCGTGTGTTTCAACTTTCTTTCCCCTACCGGGAAATAGGAAAAAAAAAAAAAAGTTACAGAAGCACACGTGTTTTCAACATCTAGAAAATACAGCTTTGCAAACAAAATACCAAGGGTTTGCTCTTTGTGTCCTTTATGGATCACTGTCTATTAATGTCTTCCTTCAGCTTGTGGTTTGCATGTGTGTGTTTTCCCAGCCTGTCATGTTCAGAGCCTAACAGTCAGATGGGAGACTGAGGCTGTGGGCCTTTCATTTATTAAGGACGGGCGGCTATAAAGTTGCAGCTTTGTGAGAGCCCTGACTTTGCACTTGCTGACTGTAGTCTGGGCCTTTTCTTTCAAGATGATGTGCGAGGTGATGCCAACCATCAGTGAAGCAGAAGGCCCCCCAGGAGGAAGTGGGAGCCATGGGTCCGGCTCGCCTTCGCAGCCAGATGCGGATTCGCATTTTGAGCAGTTGATGGTGTCCATGCTGGAGGAGAAGGACCGCCTTCTTGAGACGCTGAGAGAGACCCAAGAGACACTGGCGTTAACCCAGGGGAAATTACACGAGGTTGGCCATGAAAGAGATTCCTTGCAGAGGCAGCTCAACACTGCACTTCCGCAGGTACGGATGCTCTTCCCTCTCCTGCAGCTTTACAGATTGGTGTCTGCTAAGTGGTGTCATTTCTGGGAGGTCATCTTGATGCTGTTGGTATTTTTAGATGAGTCCTTTGCATGACCATTTGTGAGTTGATGGGGTTCTGGTATTTGTAAGAGCTATAGAGCCAGGTCCTGGGGATTAAAGTTCTCAGGAAAAAAGGGTTCTGCCCTTCTGAAGTCATGTGAAAACACATCGTTACTCTTGTTCCTTTACTCTTGTTCCTTTCTTCTGGGCGGCGGGAGGAACTGGATTTGGGGTGGTGCTCCCAAGTTTTGAAAAAGGACCTTGAAACAGTCAACCTAGGGGGTGCCTTTCGATCGCTCGTCTTCAGCCGTTTCTTGTTAAATGGGTATTGCCCATGGGTTGTGTCATATATTTCTAATTAACTGATGAAATTGAATGGACAAATAGGATTGGTTTCACAGGAAAATACTTGTACAATCCGCCTTTATCAGGACACCTGCGTGTTATAAATGAAATTTGTTCCAGGAAATAGAAAACTGGACATTGATTCCTTTGGAACTTTCTCCTTGGCAGATGAGAATTCTAAAGCTGCAGTTGTTCATTTAAGTATGTTACGTTTGGACCCGTGTTTCAAACCCGTTGATTATGGAGCTGAATGAGGATTTAATGATAGGTGAAGGGAGAGAATGGCAACTGGGATGTAAGGTAAAAGGCACAGCCTGGTGGGAGAGAGGACAGTGACTTGGGGTTTATGAGCTGTCTAGGTGCCGTTTTACTTATTCATAATAGCTGCCTTGATGGTGCTTTCAGGCAGCCCGGAATAGGCCCACATTGATGCTTTCGTGGTGGGTCTGCAGCGCTAAATTAGTGAATGAATAATTACTGGCCTTAATGCGTTTCTTGGCTTTAGTCAGCTGTCCTGAAAGATTGATAAGTTCAACATTTGGATTTCTTTTTTAGCAGCAATAATTTAATGTTAGTGCTATAATATTTCTTTTTTGGGGGATTAGAGAATCATTAAGTTTTTTCTATTCCAATCCTCTAAATTGCCAATTTTATTTGGGTCAGATTTTATTACCAGAAGCTTAAAAGGATTGGTCATATTATGTCTTGCCAGATTTTAGTGTATTTGTAAATCTTTTCAGTTGTATTTTTGTGTATGTGTGATTGTATTTTGTGATTGTGATTTTAGTGTATTTGTAAATCTTTTCAGTTGTATTTTCGTGTATGTGTGATTGTATTTGTTTTAATGTAATTTGAGGTAGGTACATATACTGAAGTGTATGTCAAATACATATCTGGTGAGCCAGTTTTTTTAAAGGAGCACAAGGACACAGCAGGGAAGGGACAGAGTTCTGTGCAGTACAGTCTCGTACAGGGGGTTGCCGCACCAGTGGGGTGAGACAGTTGCTCAATGATTTGTTTCTAGCTACTGCACAGGGTGGTGACCTGGAAATGCCTCATTAAGTAGAGATGGTGTCGCGCAGTCACTCACCACCTAAGCACCCGGGGCCAGCATTTCAGAAACACAGGAACCGTCAAGTAAACATGTTTTGGATGCTTCCCTTTCTTGGCATTTATCTCCTGTTTGGTGGTTAGCAGTGTAACCAGGTAGGAGGCATATGAATCAGATAAGTAATTTGTTCTCCTGGCACATTATGTAGGCAAGTATATACTTCAAAATTTGAATATGACATACACCAGGAAAATTCACAAGTTGTAAGTGTACATCTCTGAGTTCTTCACAAGGTGAACACATTCTTGTAACCACCACTAGCTCAAAAAACAGAACATTTCCAAGCTTCCCAGAAGCCCCTCTTACCTACTCCCAGTAATTGTCCCCCAGAGCTAACTATGTGTGCGCCCCCAATTTTTTAAAAGGACTATTAATTTTATTTGTTCCAGTAGTTTTCATTTTTTTTTTAAACCACAGGAAGTCTTTCTTCAAGAAAACTTGTATTCAGAATCCCAATATATAAAACAAGTATCAGTAGAAAATGACGGTCTTGACTTTTCAAAAAATATTTTTATTGATTTCAGAGAGGAAGGGAGAGAGAGAGATGGAAACATCAATGATGAGAGAGAGTCATTGATCTGCTGCGTCCTGCACAACCCACACAGGATCGAGCCCGCAACCAGGGCATATGGCCTCATCAGGAATCAAACCCATTACCTCCTGGTTCATAGGTCGATGTTCAACCACTGAGCCATGCCAGCCTGCCCGCTTTTGACTTTTGGTGATGATTGCTTTGGCATGTTCTTGATTTTATATAAATGCAGTAAAGTAATATGTATATTTTGTTTCTTGATTCTTTCATTCAACATTGTATGCGAAATCCATTCATGTTATCTTATGTAGCTTTGTTTATTCTCATCTCCTGTCTAGTAACCCAATATATGAATGAATATACCATTACTTATTTATTTTTAAAATTGATTTTAGAGAGGGAGGAAGGGAGAGAGAGAAACATTGATGTGAGAGAGATACATCGATTGTTAGGCACGACCTTCCAATGCATGGGATACTGCTTTAACCAACTGAGCCACACCAGCCAGGGCTATCATAACTTATTCTTTCTACTGTTTGTGGGTATCTGGGTTGTTTCTAGTTTTTGCAAATGCTTCCCTGAATATCCTTGCTTGTTTTTTGGGTGCAGATATGTATACATTCCTGTTAGGTGTGTTCAAAGGAGTGACAAGTAGTGGTGTCATTTGATCAGCCTCAGTAGACACTTCCCGAGTGGTGTTGGTACCAGTTTGTACCATCTGCAGTGTGAGCAGTCAGTGGTTCTCTAATACGTGGTCACATCAGTTCTTTCATTCTCGCTGCCTGGTGGGTGTTGAGTGCATATATGTGTGGCAGATTTTCTTTTACGTTCTTGTGTTTGCCTCTTCACTCTCTCAGAGGTATCTTTTGATAAGAAGTTTTCATTTTAATGTAGCCCAATCGATGCTCTTGGTTCATTGCATGATATCATGAAGTTCATGAAGGTGTTTTCCTGTGAAAGCTTTCTTGTTTTATCTGTCACATTTAGATCTATAATCCATCTGAAATTGATTTTTGTTTATGGTGTGAGATAGGGGCCAAGATCCTTCCCCCACCTGAAATATATAAATATCCAAATGACACCACGTAATTTATTAAGAAGACCATCCTTCCCTAGTGCACTGCAGTGTCGCCTCTGTCATAAATCAAGTCACTGTAAATGTATGGGTCTGTTTCTGGACTCCCCTGTGCCCTTGATCTTTTGGTTATCTTTGCACAAATGCCACACTGTCTAACTTACTGTAGATTTAGTCAGTCTTGATAGCTGGTAATTTAAGTCCTCCAGCTTTGCTCTGATTCATGATTACCTAGCTAATCTTGATCCTTTGTGTTTTCAGATAAATTTTAGGATCTACTTGGCAGTCTCTCCCCAGAAAATGTGCTGGGATTTTCATTGAGATTGCATTAAATCTGTAGGCCAATGTGGGGAGTACTGACATCTTTTTAATATTGGTCTTATAAGCCATGAACACAAGAAAGTCTTCCATTTATTTAGATCTTCTTTAACTTGTCTTAGTATTTTACAGTTTTCTGTATATGTTTAATATGTGTTTAATTTATTCAAAGGTATTTGATATTTTTGATGCCATTAAAAATTATATCTTTAGGAATTAAATTATGCAGTTGTGTATTACTGGTGTATAGAGATAGAACTTTTTGGATACTCACTTGCTAAATATATTTCTAATAATAATTACTGTATTTTTCTATGCGTACACATGTGTCTGCAAATGACACTTTATTTTTTTTTCTTTCCCAGTGCTATACCCATTTTTATTTTTCTTGCCTTATTGTACTGGCTAAGATCTCCAGTACAGTGTAAAGTAGAAGCGATGAGAATAGGTTTCCTTATGTCGCTTCCAATATCAGAGGGAAAGCAGTCCGTATTTTACCATTACAAGTGATATTTGATGTAGCTTCTTTGTAGATATTTTTATCAAAATTTGAAAATTCTCTATTTTTAGTTTGCTAAGCATTTTTAAAATAATGAATTAAATTATTATGTTAACTTTTTTACTTTAAAATTTTTCAATTACAGTTGACATTTGATATTATTAGTTTCAGGTGTACAGCTTAGTGGTTAGATACTTATATAACTTACAGAATGATATTCCCCCATAAGTCCAGTACCTACTTGGTACTATGCATAGTTACCACAAAATTATTGACCATATTCCCTATGCTATACTTTATGACTATTTTTATAACTGGCAGTTCATACATATTAATCCCTTCTCCCTTTTCACCCAGCCTCCACCCTCTGCCTCCCCTTCTCGATCTGGTGACCATCAGTTTGTATCAAGTGATTTTTCTTTTATGTGGTGGTTTAACTTTAAAAAAAATTTTTTTGAAATTCTGTAATAATCCCAACCTGACCTCAGTGTATTCTTCTTTCACTGTTTTTGTTGTTGTTAATATTTTTAAGAATTATTTCATCTGCATTCATGAGAAATTGGTCTGTAATTTTAAATCTTTTTTTGAATTCTCTTACTGAAAGTGTTTATTTGACAGTGTTTCCAACTTGGCAGTGAATGATGGTGATTTAGTTATAATTAAATAGAAATGAGTATATGAAAGCCTAATGAAGTTCAGAGAAGTATTATGTTTCAATACATGTATGTTATCTGCTTGCCCAGTAAAATTTTATGCTTCTGTTATAATTAACTAGGAATGAACTTATTTCAGTTTTTTTAAAAGAACAATTTCTAGTCTCAAAATTCTTATTTTGTTACATCCTCATTGAAAACCTGATTGAGAGTCAAGAAACGTATCTTGTAATGAGTGAAGCAAAAACATTAGTGTAGCCTTGCAAGTAAATTATAATTGAAACTGTGGAATCCTGATGAATCTGTAGCATCCAACACTTTTCTGCACTGAATGTCTCTGACACTAAATATCTGTGCGTATCTTCGAGCTCCGTGCTTTACAGTCCGTTCTTTTTGTTGGGTTTGGTCAGGGCTATGCTGGTCTCATAAAACACGGTGGGAGTGTTCCTCATGGGTTCCCAGAAGAGTTCCTGTGAGACTGGTGTTCTTTCCCTTAGATTTTTGGAAGAAGCCGGTGTAGGGTTTGTTTTTGTATGTGAGAAGGCTTTAATTTCAGATTCGGTTTCTTGCATGGAAATAGGATTTTTCTTATTTTCTGTTTCTTGTGTCTATTTAGGTAGGCTTTTTTCCCCCCTCGGAATTCGCTCAGGTCACCTGAACTTTGCAGTTAATGAGTGTGGAGTGGCTCGTGTCCCCTTTACAATTATTTGATATGGTCACTGTGCTTTATTTCTTTTTCTTGCTGGTCTTGCTGGGGGTTTATCAATTGTATTAATCCTTTCAAAGAACCAACTTTTGGCTTTATTGATTTTTTTCCCTCTGTAATTTTTGTTTTCTATTTCATTTTTTCCCTTCCATCTACTTTTTATTTGCTGTTCTTTTTTCTGGTTTCTTGAGATAGATGCTTAATTGATTTTTAGCTTTTCTTCTTTTCCAATATATGTGTTTAAGACTGTTAGTTTCCCTCTAAGCACACTTTTAGTTGCATTCCACAAGTTTTGATAAGCCAAATTTTTATTCTTTTAGGTAAAAATATTAAATGGTGTGGCTCAGTGGTTGAGCAACGATCCATGAACCAGGAGGTCACCCGTTCAATTCCCAGCCAGGGCATATGCCCGGGTTTTGGGCTGATCCCCAGCAGGGGGTGTGCAGGAGGCAGCTGATAGATGTTGATGTTTCTCTCTCATCGATGTTTCTATCTCTTCCCTTCCTCTCTCTCTCAAAAAAAAATCAATAAAAACATATTAAAATATTTAAAACTTTGTCATTATAGTATCTTTTTTTGTCATAAAGTTTTTAGAAAGTATACTACTTCCCAATGTTTGGGGGGTTTTCTATTTATCTTTGTGTTGATTTCTAGCTTAATTTCATGAAGATACCTGTCTTAGTCTTTTCAGACTGCTATAACAGCACCATAGACTAGCTGTCTTATGAACAACAGAATTTATTTCTCATGGTCCTGAGGCTGGGAAGGCCAAGGTCTTGGTGCCAGATGATTCGATGTCGGGTGAGCCTGCTTCCTGGTGTATAGATGGCCAGCTTCTCACTGTCCTCACACAGTGACGGGGCAAAGGAGCTCTCTCCACTCATGACCTAATCACCTCCCAAAGTTCCTGCCTCCTCATACCGTCTCCTTGGGGCGGGTGGAGGATTTGGAGGGACATAAACAGTCAATCCACTGCAATTCCTAAGTAGACTGCATCGTTTCAGTCCTGTGAGATGTGTTGAGCTTGCCTGATGATGAGACAGCATATATTCATTTTTGTGAACTCTTCCGTGAGTACTTGAAAATAATGAGTATTGGCGGAAAAGCATATCAGATCAGATTTGTTTTAAGTATATCAGATCAGATTTGTTTGAAAGCAACAAATGAGATTTTTGAAACACATTTCTCTCAGAGAACTCTTGTATATGAAACTGAGAAAAGAGAATCTGATTGTTCAGGTTGAGTTTTGGGTGGGACCTAGTCTGCTAATCCCTGAGACAGGAGTGTATATAAGACTCAGACACCCTAACGAATAAGGTGGTGGTGTGTTTCTTTAAATGTTTTATTAATTTTGGAAAGAGAGAAAAAAACTATCAATGTAAGAGAGAAACATCGATCAGCTGCCTCCCGTACTCACCCAATCAGGCACAAACCTGCAACCTGGGCATGTGCCCTGACTGGGAATTGAACCTGAGACCTTCTGATGTGTGGGACAACCCCAGTCACCTGAGCCACACCAGCCAGGCCTGAACAGGTTCTTAAAAATCACAACTCAGCCAGGTTGGTGTTGCTCAGTGGTAGAGCATAGACCCATGAACCAGGAGGTCAAAGTTCAATTCCCGTCAGGGCACATCCATCCCCAGTGGGGGGCATGCAGGAGGCAACCGATCAATGATTCTCTCTCATCATTAATGTTTCTATCTTTCCCTCTCCCTTCCTCTCTCTAAAATCAATAAAAATATATTGGGGGGGGGGGTGGGAATCACAACTTAGTGAGAAGTAAGCCTACCTACATCAGATGTGACGATTGTCACAGCAGAGGTTAGGGGAAGCTGGTGGCAGTATCAAGTGTGCTGGGTGGATTGGAAGGGGAAGCAGGTGGAAGCAGACTTGTCGGGAGGATGAGATCTGGAAAAGCTCTGATGCTGGGGAGACAAAGGAACTGGGGTAGAGACGCTCCTGAACATTGGACAGTGCAGCTCCCGCCCCCCACAGGGAAGAGTATGCAGCCAGGGGCCGGGGTGGAGGGGCTCCAGGGGTCACAGCCAGAGGGTGCAGCGCTCAATTGTAATTCCGTTTTCAGGGCTTTCAGCAAGGCGATCAGGCACGGGCTGAGCTTAAGTCACTGCACAGGTCAGTTAGGGAGACCGACCTCCTAATCAGGGTGCGGTAAAGTTAGTCAAGGCCTCCTCACTGAGGGTAGGCCTATGATGGTCCCCCTGGTGTGCCTCACTGACTTGGCAGAACCTCGCTCAGGAGACCATGCTTATTTCCATGGTTCCTAGTTTATGAAACGGTAAATATATCCTTTCCAAGTAGCACTGGCTCATTTGTATCTTCTCTCTTTTGCACAACTTGCCATCTTTTTTCAAGCAGCCCTGCCTTGTCTTCCTCTGTGTCAGCACCTTTAATTGTCTGCATGAGACAGAGCCTTCCACTCTTTTTTAAAATAAAGGTGGGGGGGTGGTATTGATTTCAGAGAGAGGAAGGAAGAGAGGAATAGAAACATCAATGGTGAGAGAGAATCCCATTGATCGGCTGCCTTCTGCATGACCCCTACTGGGGATCAAACCTGCAACCAAGGTACATACGTACCCTTGACCGGAAAGTGAACCTGTGACCCTTAGGTGTGTCGGCTAACACTCTAACTGCAGAACAACACTGGTCAGGACTACAGTGGTCACTTTCTTATTTTTAAATATGTTTTTATTGATTTCAGAGAGGAAGGGAGAGAGAGAAACATCAATGATGAGAGAGAATCATTGATCGGCTGCCTTCTGCATGACCCCTACTGGTGTTCAATGAGTTCGTGTGTCACCTCTGACACACGTGTCATAGGTTCGCCATCATTGTCCTAGTTCATAGGTTGGTGCTCAACCACTGAGCCACACCAGCCAGGTGAGCCTTCCACTTCCAGTTGAGCCCCTCAGGTTCCGAGTTCCATATCCCCGGGAGACCGTGGTAGAGTCAGACAGAATCCCTGTCTTTCGAGAGCTGACATCAAACCGCTTCTCAACAGAAGAACAGGTTGTGAGGTGTATCGTCACAGACGACGTAGTTAGAAAGACACAGCCAGGGCTGTGTGAGGTGTGCTGTCTGTGTCACACTGGGGTCCAGGAGGGACCAGAAAAGGCCTATGGGGGGTATCTTTTGGTCAAAGATGCAGAGGCTGAGAGAAGCCAGCCATGAGACCTTCCCCAGCACTGTGACTGCAGGGGCTAAGGCCAGAGGCAAGGAAGAACTTGGCCATGGCTCACACCATGGAAGTGAGGCCATTGTTCCTGCAGCAAAGGGAGGAGTGCGTCAGGTGAGGGGGCCAGGTGGGCAGTCAGAGCCTTGCCTGCCAAAGAGTGGGGGTTTCTTTAAATACTGTCACGAACCAGGTGGAGAGATTAGCAAGGTTTGTCGGGATGTTTTTAGATCATGCTTATGCTGCTTAGAGAATAGGTTGGGGGTGGGGGCAAGAATGGACACAAAGTGGGAACCATTGGTTAGAGTGGTCACTTATTTTTTCATATTTTTTTGGCTAATCCTCACCAGAGGATATTTTTTCCATTGATTTTTTTTTTTTTTTTTTTTTAGAGAGTGGAAAGGAGGTGGGGGGAGTAGAGAGAGAGAGAGAGAAACAAGGATGTGAGTCATATCGATTGGCTGCCTCCCATATGTGCCCCAGTCTGGGCGGGGATCAAACCTGCAACCCAGGTACATGCCCTTGACAGGGAATCAAACCCAAAACTCTTCTATTCTTGGGCTGACATTCCAACCACTGAGCAAACCAGCCAGGGCAACATTATTTTCTTTATCCTATTTAGATATTTAGTACCTTAGTATTATAATTATCCTACTGAGTCAAGTTTTAGAATTGTTTTTATAATTCTTTTGTGTTTTGGAATACATATATCTTAAGAATATATGCAGCCCAGCCCTGGCCAGTGTGGCTCAGTTGGTTGGAGAGTCTTCCTGTCTACTAAAAGGTTTCGGGTTCGATCCCTGGTTGGGGAGTGTACGGGAGGTGACTGAGCAGTGCTTTCCCTCTCTCTCTCTCGTTCCTTCCCTGCCTCTCTCTAAAATCAATTTGAAAAAAAGAATATATGCAAATTGATGCACAAAATGGATTTGAACTGTGCAGACCCACATATATGCAATTTTTGTTTTCAATATACACATACGGTACTATAAATGTATTTTATCTTTCTTGATTTTCTTTATTTTCAAGTTACTTTATTATAATTATACAGTATATAACATAACATACAAAATATGTGTTAATTGACTGTTTATGTGATTGGTAAGGCTTCAGTCAGGAGTAAAGTTTTTGGAGAGTCGGAAGTTATATGCAGGCACATTTTTCACTGCATGGGCAGGTCGGTGCCCCTAAGCCAACCTCCCCCATTGTTTAAGTGTCAAGTGTAGTTAGAATAATATGTTTTAAAGCAATAGGAAGTAACATAGCCACACAAAATTTGATAACACAGGTTCATTCGTTTTTGATTATTCTTAATTTTAGGGTCTGCCTTTTTTGTTTGGAATATAATTTTTCCAAATACATAAAATGTTTATATGATCCAAAAATCAGAACCACAGAATTAGGCATACTCAGAAGTCTTGCCCCTCCCATCTCTGTCCACCCACCTCTCATAGGTGGGATGACCATGTGCCCCAGTTTGCACGAATAGTCCTGGGTTTTTCTTCTTTTCAAGTGTTTCCGTTCTGCGTCAGGGCTCACATAAGCTCTTGGGGGCTAGCCTTGTAAAGTCAGGTTCTAATGACTGGCGTCATTTCTGGGGTAAAGTTGACTTTGATTTCAAAGAATTTATGCATGAACTTGAATATGCCACCTGTTTGTAAATTGTCTAAAATCATCTATATCAACCATTTTTCGTAATTTGAATGTCAGATTAAGCGAACCTTTGTCCCTTCTTTGTTCTTTAGAGAGAAAAACTTAAAATGCAGCGAAACGTTGGCAGATAATTTTAATTATTTCAGAGGAGTTTCGCTCTACTGAATGCCTGACAGGCAGTCTGAGTGAGGTGGTCTGTGGTCTGGGCAAGTCTGACCTCTTTCTCCGGAGGGTCACCCCTTGTCCCAGGCCTGGGCTGCCTCTGCGTGAGCCCTGGGATCTTGACAGCATCTGTCCTGTTTTCCAGGAGTTTGCAGCACTTACTAAAGAGCTCAATGTGTGCAGGGAGCAGCTGCTTGAGCGGGAAGAAGAAATTGCTGAACTGAAGGCAGAAAGAAACAACACCAGGGTGAGTCTGGTCTGCATGCTCTTGCACTGGCCTCTGGGTCGCTGTCCAGAGCTGCGCTGCTGGCTTTACTCTCAGAGACGACCCACTCCGTCTGGCTTCAAGCACAGTCTCAACATCTCCCGTGACTCAACTGCATTTGAACAGTTCAGTGTTCTCAGTCCTGGCTTGAAATTGATGATGAGAAGAACTAATATTTTAATACTGTTGAGAGGGCTCTCTCTGACTTTAGACCAAATTGAAGGGAGTCAGATTCATGTTAGTATGAGAGTGAAGGGAGTTATTTGCTCCAGGTTTAAATACGATACTGAGAGTGTTCCTTAAACGTGTTTGATTTTGGCCTTTCTTGTAGCTGCTGCTAGAACATTTAGAGTGCCTTGTCTCCAGGCACGAGCGGTCTCTCCGGATGACCGTGGTGAAGAGACAGGCGCAGTCCCCGGCAGGCGTGTCCAGCGAGGTGGAAGTTCTCAAAGCACTCAAGTCATTGTTTGAGCACCACAAAGCTCTGGATGAAAAGGTACAGCAGCCCCACAGTTATTCTTGGCTTGAATGTGTGCCGCATTGCTCCGTGGGTATCATGTATGTGCACAACTTAAACTCTTACGAAGTTTTCCTGTCAGAAGACAGAGTTCTGTATAGGTAAAAAGTATTAGCATAAATGTTTTAAAGTTTTTGTTGTTGTTTTGTTACATATTTTTATTGATTTCAGAGAGGAAGGGAGAGTTCGAAAGAGATAGAAACATCAGTGATGAGAGAGAATCATTGAACGGCTGCTCCTGTATGCCCCACACTGGGGATCGAGCCCGCATGCCGGCATGTGCCCTGAATGGGAATCGAACCGTGACGACCTTCTGGTTCATAGGTCGATGCTCAGCCACTGAGCTTTGTCAGCCAGGCTTAAAATTTATTCCATTCTGTATATTGATTTGTTATTAAGAATTGAATAGTATAATTTAGGGAGATTTATCTAAATTATTAAGCTATTAACAAACGGTTTTTCTTGACGTTAACATCATGAAAGACGTTAAGGTATACTGTTGTGTTATGTTAGAATGATGGTGAATTAGAATTGCTGTCATTAAGCATTAAATAAATATGCACACACTTCAACCCTGTTTGCTTTCAGGTGAGGGAGCGCCTACGAGTAGCACTTGAAAGGTGTAGTTTGCTGGAAGAAGAGCTGGGTGCCACCCACAAAGAGGTAAGTTTGGTACATCACATGGTTTGAATTGAGGGTTTTTCATTTTTATCTCGTAATTTAAAAAAAAAATTATGAAGACTGTGCTAGTGGATATCAGGTGCTGTTTGTCTTTCTGAGTGAGGACCAGCCCCTGGGGTCAGTGAATGGCACTTTCCTTCCGGAGTTGCAGGATATCTCTTAGTACCACCTGTCCAGTAGGGAGTAAGTTCTGGTTTTACTAATCCGGCCATAGTCTGGATGGCTGACGTCCCCATGGATATATTCTTATATTATGTTTACAGTTGGTAGTTGTGTTTTTCCAAAACGAGTTTTGCTATCCTTACTTAGTTCTTTACTCTCATATTCGATTTTTTGGTTTTAGCTGATGATTCTTAAAGAACAGAATAATCAGAAAAAAACACTGACAGATGGGGTGCTTGACATAAATCATGAACAAGAAAACACACCCAGCACGAATGGAAAGGCAAGTCCTTGGCTCTCTCTGTCTCTTTCTAAGTCCTGGTTTCACCTGTCCGTGGTCTGCGCAGGACTGTGGGGAACGCTGGGCCGCAGCCCAGTCCAGTCCAGCCTCCCGCCTGCGGAAGTTGTGGTCCAGCTGACTGCATATATTCATTTGATGTCTCCCTGTGTCCCAGAAGCACTTTGCTTCCTAGCTCCTCAGATGAGGCTGTTTAAGAGTTCGTTTCTCTCCATCAGAGATCTTCTGATGGTTCTTTAAGCCATGAGGAAGACCTTGCAAAAGTGATGGAGCTGCAGGAAGTCATAGACAAGCAGGCCCGGGAACAGAGCCAGATGAAGGAGCGCCTGGCCGCCCTCTCCACCCACGTGGCAGAGCTGGAGGAGGACCTGGACACGGCCCGGAAGGATCTCATCAAGTCCGAGGAGGTGAACACGAAGCTGCAGCGAGATGTGCGGGAGGTAAGCGAGCCCACAGATTGCAGGACCATCATCGGGCCCAATGCTGGGGTGTTCTGAAAGTTTGATTGTTTTGCTCCTTTTGTCCCTTACTCTCCCAATTGCTTCCAACCTTCGCATCATTGTATACGTAATAGCAAAACAGAACGGTGCTGTGAGACCATGATAGGTGACCTCCCCGTTCTGATGCAGTCTTCTTTCCCCAAGGTCTGGAAAGGTGGAGACCTGGTCCAGCTGCTCATTAGACCAGCGGCGGCAGAAGGGACAAGAGGCCACCCTTCTGGTCATGCTACTGCGTGACTGTGTAACGCCCTGGTTGTGGAGTCCTGATTTCTGCAAGGTCTGGGCGGTCTGAACCTAGTCTCCACCATGCTCAGATTTCCATCTGACACACACGTGAACATGTGGGTGTTGGTGTTTGGTGTGCTGCTAGTTCACCGACCTGCTCTCTGCGTTGTCTGCTGACTGTTCAGAGCGTTGGCGATCTCCTAGCCTTGATATGTCCTGTCCCCAAAGGAATCATTGATACTAAATGCTGGGGTCAGACAGACAGTGAAGTGTGCTCACATGGGGTCATCAGGACGATGCTGTCACATTGCGTAGAAGTGCACTCCTATCTGGCAGACGGTTCCTTCTGTATGTGTGAGAATTTATAATCGTCATTATAAAAGCCAGTGAGGGCTGCATACTTTCTCTGGCATCGCCCCTCCCACTTCACTTTATGCTCTTCTTTGTAAACAGGACAAACACCCCACCTCTTCTCCCCGGGAGACCTTCTCAGCCAGGGCTCTGAGGAAGAGCCTTTCAGACCCTCACAGGAGTAGATAGAGTGTAGCCTGTTATGGTTTAGTTACATTGTTCTCTGGCAACAGGCAGTATTTATGTGGCAGAGTGTAGTATGCAGAGAATTTTGAAATTAAATTCTTTTTTTAAAGACCTGTCACTTTTAATATTAAGACTTTGCTAACATCAGTTACTTAGTCAATGGGGAGGCACCTAAAATGAATTTCTACATGGGGACAGGAATTGCATGAGCAGAAAGTTGGGCCCTAGTTTCAGTGTTTAGTACTGTGTAAGAGAATTATTTTCACAGGATTAGGCTTTTGAAGGCTGTATACAGTTAACTTAAACTTTGACTTCCATTTCCATTCATTCATTTGATCTCCTTACATTTTTTTTTTTTAAACATATGTTTTGACTTCAGAGAGGGAGGGAGAGCGAGAGAGGAATAGAAATATCAATGATGAGAGAGAATCATTGATTGGCTGTCTCCTACAAGCCCCCTACTGGGGATCGAGCCTGCAACCCGGGCATGTGCCCTGACTGGGAATCGAACCGTGACCTCCTATTTCCTGGGTCGACGTTCAACCACTGAACCACACCAGCCAAGTGTAACGATTTCCTTAATTTTGTGGTAATTGGATGTGATTTCACCCAATTTGTACCCAAGAAAATGACACTGGTGTCTGACTGTCATGTCCATTGAGGGATCACACCTTGATGAACCCTCTTGTACCGTGAGGCAGATACCTTCCCCTCCTGGAATTCGTGCAATATTGCGATATTTCATTGTACATTTTTTTGGAAATACTACGTAGAAAAGGATAAGCTTGGTTAACTGAGTGGCCAGACATAATGTCAAGACAGGGCGTGCTGGCTGATGGTATAGGTGCATGTTTATGATATTTGAGATAGGCACGTTTTCATTCACATTGCTGAAAATTGACCTATCAATTTAATTTTGGAGACACTAATTTTATATCTGATTTGAAAATTAGGGTTTAGTCCAGTTTTTTCTCAGCAGCATGTTGATGTGTTTCCTGTTACTTACCTTCCCCCCGAATGCTGTGTAGGCCATGGCGCAGAAGGAAGACATGGAGGAGCGGATCAACACCCTGGAGGAGCGCTACCTCGCAGCCCAGCGCGAGGCCACCTCTGTGCACGACCTCAACGACAAGCTGGAAAACGAAATTGCCAACAAGGACTCTATGCATCGACAGGTAGTGTTCTTAAGGAACTTGGTCTCGCTTTTCCAGTTAATTACCAAGGAAGTTAGAGCCCTTTTTCCTGTGACTTTCCTGTTGGTGTCAAGTCCAAAGTAAAGTTTTTATGATCTCAGACTACTATGTTTGAAAAGTATGGGTTATTTTAATTAACAGTTTTAATTATGTAGGATTTGGTTTTACCATTTTATAGAGTTACACTCCTTGATTCTTCTGTTTTGTTTCATTAATCTGTTGTTTGTCAGCCTGTTTACCTAAGAAACAGAGTGGCAAAGGCCTTCCCATTTCGAGGCAGTGGGCTGCTTGTGAGTGACTGGGTCAGGATAGTAAATGGTGGGTTTAGCAAGGCAGCCTGCAGGGGGCGTTCACCTCTGGTGATTCCACAGCCACACCATTCTTGTTCCTCTGGAGGCTCAGGTAGTCAGTTAATTCGAAAACTGAATCCACTTCTAAAAATAAAGTGAGTTTATCTAGTGTATTATAAAGTGTATCCTTAGTGCCCAAGTTAAAATAATAAATAAAATACTGGGAAATTATAAATTAGAATGTGGAATGCTGTTTAAGAGCATGTAAGATGTTCACAATACTGAGTTTAAAAGACAGCTCACAAAATTTTCTGAGGGTTTGACAGCATAATATATTGTATATGTGTAACAGGTTTAAAATTGAGAGTACTCAGAACAGTTTACTCTTGGTTATTATGTATTGATTATTGTATTATTAGATGTATTATAACTGTAAACCTACTTTTGTCTACCCGTATATATGCAGGCAGAGAAGGGAAGAAAGCTGAATATAATAAACAAATGCTAACATCTCAGGAACCTGAACTTATAAATGAGTTCTGAGTTTTCTTTTTTTAAAAAAAATTCTTTTGTCTGCATTTTCTACATTGAAATTTTTGTAGAGTATGAGGATTTTTTTTAAAGACTAATCATACATTTACAAAAATAACTTGAGCCCAGCTGGCGTGGCTCAGTGGTTGAGCGTCAGCCTATGAACCAGGGGGTCAGTTCAATTCCCGGGCTGGGTACATCCCCAGGTTGCAGGCTCAATCCCCAGTGTGGGATATACAGGAGGCAGCCGATCAATGATTCTCTCTCATCGATGTTTCTATCTCTCTCCTCCCTTCCTCCCTGAAATCAATAAAAATATATTAAAAAACAAAAATAACTTGAGAGGCATTTCGTAGGCATCCTCTTCGGGGCGGGGGGCTCCCTTTCCGAGGAGATGGAGCCACGGCGTGGTGGTCAGCTGTAAGAGGGGCCTGGTTCTCCTCAGTCCCCACTGAAAAGGGACCAGCATGTTTCTCTAATGTGTAGAAACTTGTATTTCTGGGAAGATTTCTTTAACGATACTTAGGAAAGGCAAGTACTCTGGCCAGAGGTGTTTTGCAATTGAAGTCAAGCCCAAGAAAGTGGGTGTGAACTCCTCACAGGAAGAGTTCTCCATCAGAACTGACTTCGATGTCAGCATTCAGATTTGTCTTAGTTTATTAAAGACAGAGTGGCTGCCCCAGCTGCTGTGGCTCAGGTGGTTGGGCATCATCCTGTGCACCCAGAGGCTGCCGGTTGGATTCTGATTAGGGCACATGCCCAGGTTGCAGGCTCAGTCATCAGTAGGGGGCTTGCAGGGGGCAGCTGATCGATGATTCTGTCATCATTGATGTTTCTATCTCTCTCTCCCTCTTCCTTTCTGAAATCAATAAAATCTATTTTAAAACACACACACACACAAAGACCTGTTCCCACTCGCTTCTCTGCTCTCTCTCCACAGACTGAGGATAAGAACCGCCAGTTGCAGGAGCGCTTGGAGCTGGCGGAGCAGAAGCTGCAGCAGACCCTGCGGAAGGCGGAGACACTCCCTGAGGTGGAGGCTGAGCTGGCCCAGCGGGTGGCTGCGCTCTCCAAGGTGCTTCCCCGGCTTCCTTCCCTTACACACGGGGCTTTGATG
Organism: Myotis davidii; assembly: GCF_000327345.1. Lineage (NCBI taxonomy): Eukaryota > Metazoa > Chordata > Mammalia > Chiroptera > Vespertilionidae > Myotis > Myotis davidii. Next base: position 718,351 of record NW_006296413.1, on the reverse strand, counting down.
GGGGGGGGGGGGGGTTCCTGGACCTTGGTCATTGGTCTTACATCGGTAGCCCAAAATCCCTGAAATAGCCAGACTGGTTTTTAGTGCTGTTTTGTTTGAGAGTGGAACACTTCTTAAATGTCAGGCATACCCCCAGTTATTTGTTATCCTGATGTTGATTTCCCTCCAGTTTGTCAGACGTGTACTGTTTGTCCCCAGCGTGGGTGCTCTAAGTAAGAGTCACCGCTTCTTGGAGTTAAGTCAGCAGCTCAAGGCCCTGGATGGAAGCTTTGTGGAGAGGAAGGGAAGGGCTTCTCAGAAGTAGGGGAGGACCACTCTCTTCTACAGAGTGGATTTGTAATAAATTTTTAAAGTAATTTATTCATTTGCTCAACAAATATTGGCTACGCATGTGCAAGACACAGTGCCTGTTCTCAGAGTCATCCTCACCCCGGGGGAAGCAGACAGATGACAAGACGATGTCAGAATGCTGTCCTGGTGCTTGGGCTGGGCGGGTCCCCAGGAGGAGGACGGGCATAGCCACAGACACCCCGCCCTCTTGGGCCCACGAGAGCCTCAGGTCTGCGATCCAGCGGCCCAGGCGCCTGTGAGGGAGCACCTGCTGATGGTTTGTCTCACTGGCTCGAGCTCAGGAGCTGGCAGGGGCAGGACAGACAATGCTGCGTGGCCAGCGTGGGGTCAGTCCGCTGACACAAGTGCTCACAGACCCGTGAGCGAGTTTATGCTAACAGCTGGGACGGAAGCTCTTCCTTTCCACCATGATCTGCGTTTAAAGTCTCGGTTTCTCTCCTCTGTCACCTCTCCTGTCCTTGTCATCTCTCCTGTCCCCGGTCGGCCCTGTAGTCTGACCTTTTGTCTCCTGGAAGCTCTGCTGCTAAGGAAGCTAAACTGTGCGAACTCACTTCCCAGCTTAGGAAGGTAGTCGTGCCGCGTCGGGTCGTGCTTGCTCTCCGCTCCATGCGCACTCAGCACGCAAGCTCAGGACGGGGGACACGAGGAAGCCTGGGCGTTGGGGGGAGGCAGTTTCCTCAGAGCTCACCACACCCCAGCCACACCCAGAGCCACCCTCAGAGGGCCAGCTGCCTCCCACTGACACATGCCGCCACCCAGGACGTGCTGGCGGATGAGGAAGCGCCTCCATCCGTCGGGTGGGAGCGCTGCACGGAGCATGTGTGCTTTCTGCTACCGCTTTAGTTAGTTTGCAGCATGCGGTCCCCAGAGTCACGTCACTGTTAGCTGAACTTATGCACTGTTCTTGCCGACAGGCTGAGGAGAGACACGGCAACATTGAGGAGCAGCTGTGCCAGATGGAGGCGCAGCTGGAGGAGAAGAACCAGGAGCTGCAGCGGGTACGTGGCCAGCAGACATCTGTCTGCTCCAGCACTGCGTGGAGCCTGGGGGCCGCCGGGAGCGGGAGGCTCGGTTCTCCTCTCTCCCTGCCTCTGTCCCCTTCTCCCTCTGCTGCATGTATTTACCTTGTGCCGCATCTGCGCTTTGTCTGCTGATAGGGGCACCTGCCACACAGGCAACATATGTCCCCTTGGGAGCAGGAAAGAACTTGGTGCCTGCAGGCAGTCCTCCAGGGGGCAGATGGGTCCCCACGTCCAAGGAGGTTGCCTGCAGCCCTGAGGAGCCTGTCAGGGATTGCTCCAGGCACCAGCGGGACCGATTTATGGGCGCCCCTCAAACACACTGAGGTTGCTGGCCTGAGATCCCCTGAAATGACTAGGCAGAGTCTGCTTGCTTAGGATATGGCACCTAAGTCCCAAATTCAGGTTATGTTCCTGACCTCTGTCCCGAAATAGCAAATTATTACTTTCAACGTAAAGGTATACATAGGGATGGACATTCCTGAGGATTGTTGGCTGAGCCGTGATGGAAGGAGTCCGCGAGCAGGGTCGTGGGGCGCGTGCTGGGTGGATCTAAGAGCTTTTCACAAAGAGTCCGTCAGAGGTCAGCATGGCACATCCAGGGAAAAGCGAGTGGCTGCCCCAGGTCCAGCGGGTATCCACCTGATGACATCAGTTCAAGGCTGTTAGATTTTGTTTTCACCAGAAACCTGTATTCTTGGTCATGGACTGCCGAGCATCAGACATGAGCTTCCACAAAGAGAAGATTCTCTGATGAAGGGACCAGGCTGGGCAGTCCCCTGCCTCCCAGCATGTGCACACACACATACACATATGCACACATGCTCCTTCACAGGTATACACAGGTTCATGCACACACACAGGCTTGTGCACACACACAGGCACACATGCACAGGCTCGTGCACACGTTCACCTCTTGGAGAATTAGATTTTTGGCTATTTAGGGGTGCACTTTATTTAATTTTTTAATTTTTATTGATTTCAAAGAGGTGGGGGTTGGGGGGAGAGAGAGAAACATCAATGAGAGAGAATCATTGATTGGCTGCCTCCTGCATGCCCCACACTGGGGATTGAGCCCCACAACCTGGGCATGTGCCCTGACTGGGAATTGAACTGTGACCTGGTTCATAGGTCGACTCTCAACCTCTGAGCCACACTGCTTGAGTCTCTCTATTATTTTCAGTACTGGCTTATAGAGTTGAAGGGCAGGTGCGGAGATGGGGATTCTGTGTATAACTAAGGCAATTCAAAGTAAACTTTTAAGTTTTGCTCTCAAAATATTCGAATTGGACAAAAATCGTGCACCTATGGATGAGGACAGTGGGTGGGGAGTGAGGGCAGGGGTGGGGCGGGAACTGGGAGGAGGGGAGTTATGGGGGGGAAAAAGAGGAACAAATGTAATAATCTGAACAATAAAGATTTAATTATAAAAAAAAAAGTTTTGCTCTCAAAATATTCGAATGTTAGCACCTTACTGTATGGGGTCTCCTCCAGGTGGTGGTTGCAGAGTGTTAGGCCTGGCTTGGAGGGCTTTCTCTTTAATTCTTACAAGGCCATAGAGAAAAGGGAGACACTGGCACCGCATTTTATAGACGAGGAAACTGAAGCACAGTCCCGCAGCGAGTTCTTGTGCGTTCACCACTCCTACCCGGGCAGCGATGCCCTCCCCCTGGGGAAGCACCTGCCACGCTCCAGCGGCCCACCCTGACTTGGTTGCCTGTTGGCACTTCCTGTCCCTGCACTTAGGATATGGGGCAAAAGCAAGCTTTTTAAACCATGAAATGAGTGATGGTTTTTTATCAACTATAGACATCACTTTGTTAATACATTTTAAAATTAAGGTATTTGTAATTTTTTAACATAAATCTTTATTATAAAATGTTCAAGAGATGTAGGAATATAAAGAAAAACAAGCGAAAGTCTCTCTGTTACCACTGTCTTTTTTCCAAAACGAACTTTTTTACCTTTTGCTTTGTGGGTTAAATTCTTTTCTCCCCCGAATCCAGACACAGGCTTCTGTTTACACGCGGGGAAGGTCCTCCACCAGTGTGTGTATATAATCTGATCCCCATACACACCCTTGTTCCTGCATGTCAGTCTGCCTCCTGCGTCAGTCTGGCAGCTGATTGGAGGGCTTCCTGAGGCCCACGAGTGCTTCGTTCAGCAGAAGCACTAGGACCTTCTCCTTGGTGATCTCTCACAGACTCGTCCCTGTGACTCTGCACCTGCGAGTGGGTCCTGGTGCTCCTGTCGTCACCACAGGCAACGGGGAGGACAGCCTCGGGCTGATGGCACAGATCGCCCACACCGTCGGCCCTTGGCACTTTGCTGGAAGTTGCAAAGCGATTTTTTGTTTGTTTGTTTTTTAATATATTTTTATTGATTTCAGAGAAGAAGGGAGAGAGAGAGAAACATCAATGATGAGAATCATCGATCGGCTGCCTCGAGCATGCCCCCCACTGAGGATTGAGCCTGCAACCCGGGCATGTGTCCCGACCGGAATAGAACCGAGGACCCCTCAGTCCACAGGCTGACGCCCCATCCACTGAGCCCAACCAGCCAGGGCACTAATTTTTTTTCTCCTGTTTTAGGCACGGCAGAGAGAAAAGATGAATGAAGAACATAATAAACGCTTATCAGAAACTGTTGACAGGCTCCTTTCAGAATCGAATGAGAGACTTCAGCTTCACCTTAAGGAGAGGATGGCTGCTCTGGAAGAGAAGGTTGGTTGCCCTGAGGGCATTCCCGCCCCACAGTGCCTAACGGTCAATGCCAGTGCGGAAAGCAGACAGTATCTTCCAGCGGAAGTGGCTCTCACTTGCCATGTCCTTGTGCAGTTTGCGTACATGAAAAATCGTTTGTCATTCTTATTCTCTAGAGCAGGAGTCAGTAAACTGTTTCTTTCAAGGAGCAGACAGTAAATATTTTACAAACTGAGTAAAATAATTCCATGCTAATCAATGAACATGCAAGCAGCCAAAGACACGGTATGTAAATCAGTTGGTGTGCTGTTCTAATAAAAATTGATTGACAGGAAGAGGCTGTGGGCTGGATTTCGCCGACAGGCGCCAGTGTACCAACCCCTACACTAGAATCTTTTGGGAGGCCCAGCCCTCACCCCTTTGTTGTTCTTGCATTGGAAGTTGATTTCTGTCTCAGAGTCCCATCCTACCACCTGCCTTCTCTCTCTCCATTTGGTTTGGAAAGTGTCTGAGCCTGGGCTTTTGCTGCTGTCGCCATGGAATTCTTATCTGTGACTGAGAGGAGGCACATTCTAGGATCTGTCAGGACCTCAGTGGGAGCCAATGGGGTCCAGGTCAATAAAATTGTTCTGATGGCACCAGTGTACCTAGAGATGCGACCCAGAATCTTTGTTGGGATTGGCACTTGGTCATGCTCATTTGAGAGAGACCAGTGATCTCTACTGATGGTGCAACACATCAGACACAATGAAACGCATTGTCGAGCTGCATGGGATGGTTGGTAACACACATCCCTGATCAGTGGGCCAGCCCGAAGGCACGAATGTTTTTAATTTTTATTTATTTTTATTGATTTCAGAGAAGAAGGGAGAGGGAGAGAGAAATAGAAACATCAGTGATTAGAGAGAATCATTGATTGGCTGCCTCCTACACCCCCCACATTAGTGATTGAGACCACAGCCCGGGCATATGCCCTGACTGGGAATGGAACCATGACCTTTTGTTTCAGAGGTCACTGCTCAACCTCTGAGCCACACTGGCTGGGCAGGCAGGAATGTTTTTATCTGGGAGCTGAACCCGGCATTTGAACCTGTGTTAGCTTTCCCTAATGGCCTACAGGCCACTGCAGACCTGTGTAACAATTAAAATGAATGTCCACACCAGCATTCGGAAGGCAGTCAGAAAGGTAAGTTCACCTTACCAGGGACTGTTCACGGTCCCTCTGCCTCACTCTGGGGCGTGGTGCTGCTCAGCAGTACATTCTTATGCCTCACACCTTTGCTGAGGTACTTCATTATTTTAAACAGAAACGCAGCCATCTGATACCACGTGGAGCATTGTCCGAATCAACACTAAAGCACTGTATCTTTTTCAGAATTCTCTAGTACGTGAAGTTGAAGATGCAAAAAAGCAACTAGAAGAAACTCAACATGACAAGGTACTTAAGTCTGTAACCCATTTAGACCCCCATTGAGAGCAGAAAGGAGCTGCGTCCAGTGCTGCTATGACCGCTGCGGCATGGAGGGTGCTGAGGGCGGCTTCTCTGTGCGAGCCCACTGCTCCGTGGCTGTGCGTCTGGTGGTGCACGTGGCCCAGGACTGCTTCCTTCTGGCTTCATGGGAAAGCTACAACAGAACCACAGACCTTCCCCTAGCACAGGCCTGGCCCGTCGGAAGACACAGCCACGCGTGATCCTAGCGGCCCACATTTAAACAGTATAAGGACAGGTGAAAGTACTTGCGTTTAACCCAGTAGAATCAAAATGTTACTTTGTCATGTAATTATAAAAATTGATGAGCTCCTCCCCATGCTTTTTATCATATGAAGCTTGAAATCCACCTTACAGTCTTACAGTCACCACACATCTCAACCGGGACTGCCTCTTTGAGTGCTCCGTGGGCACGTGGGGCCACTATAGGAGCTACTTGGGGTAGCACTGAGACACAGCTTAGGGGTGCCTGGAACAGCTTTTTGTCAGCTTGACTTAATGTTTTGCAGCGTATAGAAAGGAGGTTGAGCATACAAATGGTGGGTGAGTGCAGGTGTGCAATTATTTGTTGGGGGTTATGGGAGGGGTCTGTTTACATTAGGACTTTTGGAGAAAATGTTCTTAGAATTAAAGCGCTTGGTACTTGTCACTGTTCAGTTAACCTATTGTGCGAAGAATTCGCATCCTGAGATCTTCAATGGGTGTCGCTTGCTGTTTTGCAGAATCAGCTGGTACTGAACATCGAAGCTTTGAGGGCTGAACTGAGCCAGATGCGGCTCAGAGGTGCTTCCCTTCATCACAGGTATGAAGTCCGCCTCTGCCCTGTCGTGTGCACAGGGCGCATGTCTGGCTGGGTGAGCAGCATCACTGGCAGCAGCTTGGCTGGGCCCCGGACGCCAGGCCAGGCTCAGCACCTGGAGGTGTGGAAGGCGGGTGATCAGTTCATGGGTGTGTGCACTGGAAGGCCCCGCAGAACAAGGCCTGGTGGTGTAGGGACAGGCAGGCAAAGCCCAGGGCCTCAGTGAGCATCGGACCCGGACGTGACAGGCATGGGCACAGGGACCGAGAGGCTGTGTGGGGGACAGTGGCAGGAGAGACATCGAGGAGGCAAGCCTGCAGATTTCACAGAGGAGCCGGAGGTGGGAAAAGACACCTCGCAGAGCGCCTGGGACAGGCATTGGCTGGGAGGGTAAAGAGAAGCAGGTGTGAGCTCAGCTTCTGGGCGTGACTTCGCAGTGGGGTCTGTCAGCTTGTTTTGTGACCTTCTGGAGTGAGAGGAGAGGGCCCAGGCGGAGTGGGAAAGGCAGCTGATGGACGGGCTTCCGTAAATAGACGGCATGTGGACAAGAGCCTCACTCCTGGGGGACTAGCTGCAGGGTGGTGGCAGTGGGGAGGCGAGGCAGCCTGGAGATCGGTGTCAGGAGTAGGCACTTGGGGGCTCTGGAGAAACCGAGACTCATCCAGAATGATGTGCAGGACTGTGCGCGTGGCTTTCAGCTGGTGTGAAACAAGGCCCGGCCCCACCACAGCTGGAACCCTGCTGAGGAGGCAGGAGCAGTGCATTAGGAACAATGGAAAGAGTAAATTCCCCACGCAGACATCTTTAGATGAGCAATAAGTCTGAGCAGCATTTCAGAAACATTTCTTGAAAGAATGTAGAGGTGTGGGAACCAAAAGGGGATGAGTTGGCATGTCCAGTTGGCCCTGTCCGTAGGTCGCGTGCCCAGGCACAAGGGGACCCGTTAACTTAATTTGATCAGGTGGGTGGGTTGTATCTCCCCAGATCCTAAGGACTTTTAAGAATGAAGGCAGCACCCTTGTATCCCAGGTGACGGTGGCAGGACTGAGTGTGGTGCCCTGCCCAGTGAAGGTGGGACCTGTGGGCAGTGCGCTCCATCCCCCGCTGACCAGGTCCTCAGCAGGCCTCCTGGGGACAGCTAGTGGCTCCTTCAGCATCTCCGCCCGGGGTGTCCAGGCCTGGCCACTGTTCGGGAGATTCCTCCAGCCAACAGTGTTGAGTGTCTGCTAACCTGATTGCACACTGGTCTGTGCTGTGGATCTGGAAACATGAAAGCAAGCTGCCAAGTCCAGTTCCTGTCAGTGCCAGCTGGGATTCAGGGGCTCCTGCAGCAGGTCCTCCAGGGTGCACTTGAGGCAGCCTCACAGGTGGGGGCTGGGAGTGGCAGCCTCACGCGGTGGTGGTTGGCAGATGGGAAAGTAAGCAGTTGGAGGCCAGGAGTGACAAGCGGAGATGACCCAGGCTGCTCAGCCTGACCAAGGGACAGTTCTGAGGGTCACGTTTGCGGTGTCGCATTGGTTTCCCTGGGCATCGAGGTTTCCCTCCTGGAGGGGCTGAAAGAGGAAAGATTGGCAGGGCGTGGGCATTGGAGCAAGCGGAGGCCCCTCTGTGCCCTCCGTGGAGACCTTGCCGTAAATTTATTTATTTCCCAGGTCTGGCCTGACCAACAAAGTTAGTTCACTTTCTTCTAATAATGCTTTTTTCCCGTGTTTCAGCCGACCCCACTTGGGCAGTGTCCCAGACTTCAGGTTCCCCGTGGCAGACGGTCCCACGGACTCCTACAGCAGCAGCGCGGTGTTGCGGCGCCCCCAGAAAGGCCGCGTGGCAGCGCTGCGGGACGAGCCTTCCAAGGCAAGCGCTCCATCTTCTCCATGGGTCACCTGCCTGCACAAGTCACCTGTTTACCTCATAGTTTTGAGAGTGTTTTGGAATTACAGTGAATAGGTCAC
>NW_006296413.1:678425-710016 GCF_000327345.1 Myotis davidii | reverse complement strand
TTCCCTTCCCCCCATGTCCCTTTTTCTAGCTAAAAGTTTATTTTTAAGGAATGGGAATTCTAATAAAATATGACCTCTTACTCTAACACAATGCCGATTAGTAGTCTTGAAGTAGTAGTGAAGAATAAGTGAGCACATGTATAGTCAACCCTTGAACAACACGATTTTGAACTGTGCAGGTAGCTTATCTGTGGAATTTTCCAACGTGTAAACAGACCAATTACACTTAGGACTAGGTATCTATGAGTAGGTACAGCATCGTGAATGTATTTTCCTCTAGCTTACTTTATTATAAGTACAGTGTATAATGTAAGATAAAGTATGTGTTAATTGAGTATCTTATTGATAAGACTTCCAGTCAACAATGGGCTGTCAGTAGTTAAGTTTTGGGGGAGTCAAAAGTTATACATAGATTTATGACTGTGCAGGGGGTTGGCACCCCTAACCCTGTATTGTTCAAGGGTCGACAATATTTATCTTTTTAGATTCTTTTATCTTTAAAAAATATATGTTTTATTGATTCTACAGAGAGAGGAAGGGAGAAGGAGAGAGACAGAAACATCAATGATGAGAATCATTGATTGGCTGCCTCCTGCACGCCCTCCACTGGGGACTGAACCCACAACCCGGGCATGTGCCCTGACCAGGAATCAAACCCTGACCTTCTGGTTTATAGGTTGACGCTCGACCACTGAGCCCCGCCAGCCAGGCTAAGCATTTTATTTTAACTTAAATGAGCATTCGCTTGCCAATTAAGTTAACATTCACTGGCTACTCTTGATGGATGCCAGCAGCTTGTAGCGTGGCCCATTATTCGAGAATCTGTCTGGCTTGATTTAGAAATTTTTGAAAACTTTTGACTTTGACTTCCTTAGAGTTGCTCTGACTGTGGTTATACTCTTGCGTCTTTGCTGAGATGGGGTTTCTCTTCACAGGTACAGACTCTGAACGAGCAGGATTGGGAGCGTGCCCAGCAAGCCAGCGTCCTGGCCAACGTGGCACAGGCATTTGAGAGTGACGTCGACCTGTCAGACGGCGAGGACGAAGGGGACACTCTCTTCAGCTCGTCGGCGCTGCTGTCGCCCAGTGGGCAGGCCGACGCTCAGACGCTGGCCATGATGCTGCAGGAGCAGCTGGACGCCATCAACAAGGAGATCAGGTATACGGGGTTGTACATGGAGTTATGCCCGGCACACAGACAGTGTCCCCGGGGAACTGTACCCCACTCAGAGAAGGCTGGAGCAGGTGCAGCGAGCAGTGTCTAAATGGTCTAGAACAGCAGTTCTCAACCTGTGGGTCGCGACCCCTTTGGCGGTTGAATGACCCTTTCACTGGGGTCACCTAAGACCATCCTGCATATCAGATATTTACATTACGATTCATAACAGTAGCAACATTATAGTTATGAAGTAGCAACGAAAATAATTTTATGGTTGGGTCACAACATGAGGAACTGTATTTAAAGGGCCAGAAGGTTGAGAACCACTGGTCTAGAATAATACTTCAGTTCTGTTTGAAGGGTTTTTAAGTTTTGAAATTTCCCTTTATTCTGGAATTCAGTCAGCCAGGGCCTTCCCTCTACAACTGTGGTGTCGGCACATTTGTGTAAGGTGCCATGGCAGGGTGAGAGGTGTTCAGTTCCATCCCCAAAAGCTGAGGACCCAGCTGGAGGGCCCTGGAGCTTTGCCCACCTGGGAGGCTGCGGCTGGGGGCTACCTGCCAATGTATGTCCTCCAGCCTGCAGAGTGTCGGTGTGTATCACACAGCCACTTCGAACAGGAAAGCTAAGGTGTGAAGGTTGGCAAATCCTCTTGGTGTTTGTACTTGGCCGTATTAAACTAACACAGCACAGGGACTGGTGCATTGTGGGACAGTGCTGGTCACAAGCGGTGTGTGCGCTCTTTTAGGCTCATCAATATTTTAAAAGGGTTTCCTTAGAAACTTCCCAGCAGTTCTAGTAGTAAAAGTACAAGAGTGGGCCATCTGGGGCAGGATTCAAAGAATTGCCTGGGCTTAGGAGGCCTTAGGTGTTGGGGCACAGCCATGACCAGGGTGCCCTGAGGCCCGCCCTGCTCAGACCTGATGCAGCCACACACCCAGTTGGTCCCAAGGCCACGTGAAGAGCACCACGTGCTGAGCCTGCCGTACATGCAGGTGGCGCGGCCACCAGGTCTTGTTCTTGTACAACTAACACGGCAGAAATGCCCCTCACCTGCACACGGTTTCTATGCAGTGGCGTGGGTGCTGCTGCTGACAGCGGATGGACTGTCTGTGTTTGTCCAGGTTGATTCAGGAGGAAAAGGAGAGCACGGAGCAGCGGGCCGAGGAGATCGAAAGCCGCGTTGGCAGTGGGAGCCTGGACAACCTCGGTCGTTTCAGATCCATGAGCTCCATTCCATATCCTGCGTCCTCTCTCGCGGGCTCCTCCCCTCCAAACAGCGGTCGGTCCACCCCTCGACGCATCCCGCACAGCCCCGCTCGGGAAGTGGACAGACTAGGCATCATGACTCTGGTAAGTGTTTGCCTGTTCCCCACTGCACTCCCCATCCAGCGAGTTCTGTCTCAGACACTGCACATGTGCTTTTTGTTTGACCCAGAAGAAAATCAGGTATTTTGCTTCGCATATGTTATGCTTGGAAGTCCAAGGTTTTGAAAACCAGCTGGTATGTCATCAGTCATTCAACAGCAGCACAGTGACAAATGAATTTTACTTCTCGGAGGACCAATTGGGCATGGCAGCTTCAAGGGGGAGTATTTCCTTTTTTTAGGAATGGACAGTTTAACAGAGTAAGTATAGGCAGCCTCGTAGCTGATAGAGACATGTACCAAGGCCGAGGCCGTCTTCCTTTACATTAGGGTTGCCTAACTGGAGGGTACAGGGCCTGCCGTCAGAAAACAGCAACCAAGCAAGGCAGACCGGCCCTCTTCGTCAGGCTGCCTGGGAGACCAGCAGCCATCCATGAATGGCGAGTGGCTTCCTAGGAAGCATCTGGAAATGCAGTGACCTGTGGCCCTGGTGACAGAGCGATACCCTTGCTCACGCATCTGGTTTAGGTTTGCATGAGCACTGCCTCACACTGCACACGGACCGACAGGGTGCTGTGCAGCCACACCACCGACCTTTCCTGTCCCACCACACTCACCCTCAGCTACACTGCCCGCCAGCAGATAGCCACTTCACCTCTGCATCATTCCGGTGGCATGTGACGTACTCTCCGTAACTTACATCATTAGCTAATTAGCTAGTATTTTAAACTCTCTGACAGTTTCACTTATGGTTTCATGTTTATTTTCTCTGAGAATTTATAAACAGGCCGGATATTTTCCCCTTGTGTGTAGTTCTGCATGCTGGCTGGCCTGCGTCTGCTGCATTTGGTTTTGATCTCCTGCATCATCCTTTTGTTTGTTTAATCACCATTCATCCAGGCCTCAGTTCCTCTGGCCCCCATCTCCCCGTAGTCTATTCCTCCCTCCCTTCCCTCTCCCTGGCTGCAATCACAGGCCCACCTCCATCACAGGCCCAAGTGACGGCAGCCATGTGGTCCATGGGGAGTGACTGTTCACACTCAGCTCATTGGTGACTTTATGCTTTTTCTTCATTTTTCATTGAATAGTGTTTTTCCCCGCAATGATGATATATTTTAGATGAGGATATAGGCATGATATAGATGGATCAGAGTGGTTTTACTTAAAACTATAGGATGTGTGTAATTCGTAAATGAAATGTTACCTCTACAAACGTGAAGAAATAATCCACTAAGTGTAGGATTAATGGAATCTTGACACAAACAGTATACCTTCTGGTTGTGATGCTGTATTCAAGACCATCAATAGCATCAACTTACTGAACATGCACAGTTAATACTTTTAACAGACTACTTTTCTAATTTAAAGATCATGAATTACAGAATGTGAAGATTCCACCTACTTATTCTAGCTTTTATTCTTACAGATTTTCAGGGGGTTCCCTGCAGTAGTCAATAAAACTTTTTTTTTGAGCATTTTAAATTAAATTCTAGGCAAGGATTTTACATTAACATCCAACAGGTGATTAACTCCAAGTAGGTTTGTTCAGTTTTATAACAGTTATAAGACTGATCGTTTGAAGTGTAACTTGTTTTTCATTAAGAAAAATGAAAGAATAGAGAAGTTTGGCTTAGAATAGACAACTATTAGGGCTCTTTGTTACATAGATTGCATTATTTTAATTAATCTTATATGTTGTAATATAACTTTATTTCCTTGAGTAATAATTCGTGGTATTTCTCTAGTAAATTTTGAATAACTTATATTTAAATTTTTGGTGAAAAATGTTCTATTTCCAGTTACTTTTTTTTTCTAAATCTTAGCTCACTTATATTTGTCCTGTCATTCTTTTTTAAATGTATTTGCCTGTATATACTGATGGTTGGATTTTTAACATCAAAGTGTGCAGTAAACCTGGTTTTTCTTCCTTTCTTTGCATGCATCTGTCAGCCTAGTGATTTAAGGAAACATCGTAGAAAGGTAAATTTTCGTGATGTAATGTGCTTTTGTTCCTCTGTGAAGAGTGTCTGTCACTGTATATACATGCACACCAAGGGCAGGTAATGACACTGTTAGAAATAGGTCCTTGGTGGTTCCACAGAAGCCATGATGGGCATAAGCATTGGCCTTCCTCCCACCTGGTTGCCTTTCAGTCGTTGCTTTCATGTTTATAACAAACGTGGTGTTTGACTATTAAAGCAGAACCATGGATCTTAGGTCTGAGAAAAACCAGTTTTAATCATCACAGCTGGCAGCAGTTAGTAAGCTCTTAGTATGCCAGGCTCTGTGCTCCATGCTTACGAGTCTGTCATCTGATCCTTACACACACCCTGGGAGACATGGGTTACTGTTGTTACCCCCATTTTACAGACTTGGGAACTGAGGCTTGGAGAGGTGTCACGCACTGTGCCTGCCGTCGCACAGTCAGGAAACAGTGCAGTACGATCTGTCTGGTTTCAAAGCCTGGGCACTTGGCCACGTTGCCCTCAGCCTACCTTTTCCCAGATGCTCTCCGCTCCTTTGCAGCATCCCTGCCAGGGGCGTCCGGGCCTCTTCTCCATATAGATGCCCATGAGTTAGGTCTCCCTGTTCTCAGAGGGTGGAACCAAATGACTTCCTCGTGATTGTCACGCTGTGCACCAGTCTACCCCTCCCAAGCCTGTGTGCTCACGCACTCGGACAGCCCTTCAGGTGGTCAGTGGTGTGAGCCTTCCCTCGTGCAGAGTAGCCTGGCGATTTAGGGACCTCTGTGGTGACGTTCCAGCTCTGTCGCTGCGTGGTGTGTGGCCTGGCTGTGCTCCTCGCCCTCTTGGTGCCCGGCTCTGCTCTCCTGTGAGATGAAGACAGTGACAGAAAGCGTGCTCTTGGGAGGCCATGGGCTGTGCCTGTCTGCGCACAGGCCACAGGTGATGAAGAGCCTACACTAGTGACAGGCACAGAGCACAGCTCCCGTCCTGCTGGCTCGTACTTCACTTTTCTTGCTAGCAAGGCTTTCAGTGAAGGAAGTGGTGTGCTGATCTGTCTCTGGGCAGGACAGCCTGGGATCACTGACAGGCTCCTTTGTATTCAAGACTGTCAATGTCGCCCTAACCGGTTTGGCTCAGTGGATAGAGTGTCGGCCTGCGAACTCAAGGGTCCCAGGTTCGATTCCAGTCAAGGGCATGTACCTTGGTTGCGGGCACATCCCCAGTAGAGGGTGTGCAGGAGGCAGCTGATCGATGTTTCTCTCTCATCGATGTTTCTAACTTCCTATCCCTATCCCTTCCTCTCTGTAAAAAATCAATAAAATATGTGAAGAAAAAAAAAAAGACTGTTGATGTCATCAACTTACCGAACATGCAGTACCTAAAGAATAGAGAAGTTTGGCTTAGAATAGACAACTATTAGGGCTCTTTGATACATACATTGCATTATTTTAATTAATCTTATAGGTTGTAATAGAATTTTATTTCCCTGAGTAATCGTAGTGTTTCTCTAGTAAATTTTGAATAATTTATTTTTTTATTTTTTATTGATTTCAGAGAGGAAGTGAGAGGGGGAGAGAGAGAGAGAAAAGCATCAATGATGAGAGAGAATCACTGATCGGCTGCCTCCTGCACACCCTCTACTGGGGATTGAGCCCACAACCTACGCATGTGCCCTTGACCGAATCAAACCTAGGACCCTTCTGTCCACAGGCTGACGCTCTATCCACTGAGCCAAACCAGCCAGGGCTGAATAACTTAAAAATTTTTGGTGAAAAAATGTTCTATTTCCAGTTACTTTTTTTCTTCTAAATCTTAGCTCACTTATATTTGTTCTGTCATGACTGCCCTGGGGTGGTTGTGAGGATGCAACCAGGTGTGTGTGCGGAGTGCCTGGCGCCATGCAGATGCGGCCAGTGGGTATGCAATGGCGCCTTTCTACTCCCCAGTGTCCTTGGATATGCCCAGATGACTTCCCAGCTCCACGGAGCCTCCCCTTGTCGTCAAGTCTGAAATGGCACATAGACTCTAGTCCAGCATGGGGAGCACCTTCCAGTAGGAGCACAGAGGGAGGGGGCCGGCCAGGCCACGTGGGGTGAGCCGGGAGATGTCCTTAGCAACGAGCTCATGTCAACTGGGCTTTGAACGAGGGGCGGCCTTTGCTTGGGCAGTTGCTGGTCTTCATGGAGTTTACAGTCAGTTCAGCCACAAGGGTCACTTCCCGTCCTGTTTTTTGTTGTTGGGTTTTCACAAATCATTGTTTTAACCTGCATCTGAGATCTACCCCAAAGTTTCACAGTGATAGGTTTAGCCATTGTAGCCTGTGGTCTGATGGTTGGAAATGAGGAGCGGATGCAGAATTGTCCAGCTGTTGCTAATGGTTATGTCTTGAATGAGCTCAGCTCTGTTCTGCACTAATTCACTTGGTCATCACCGAGCCTCTGGGATGCAGTGGATTGATCTTTTGTACACAGTATCATTTTTAAAAAGGCGTACGTTGGCTGCTTAAGTCTCTTTGTGCACATAAGT
Organism: Myotis davidii; assembly: GCF_000327345.1. Classification (NCBI taxonomy): domain Eukaryota; kingdom Metazoa; phylum Chordata; class Mammalia; order Chiroptera; family Vespertilionidae; genus Myotis; species Myotis davidii. Next base: position 702,997 of record NW_006296413.1, on the reverse strand, counting down.
GCTTGCGAGGGGCAGTTCGTGATGTCCAGCCCTGCCCTAACCACGAAACTCAAATATGTACCTGAGTCCTGAGGGTCCCTCTGCTCCCCATGCTCTTGCCATCGCCCTGCTTCCCATACTCACATCCTGGCACACCTAGAATCTTCAAGACCACGGAGACCATCTTTTAGTGAAAACTTAGAATTATTTACTCTAAGCCAGAGTGAACACATTGTTTTTCAACCGCATATAATGTTTCAGTTATGACACCCAATCTAAACATTATTGAGAAACACGGGCCAGGCACATGTGTGGGGGTGTAGGAGTTAGTTACCTTTTCACTTTTTTAACTGTTTGTTACTCCAGTAATTTGAATCATTATTTGAAATCGTACTGGGTCATGGTACAAGCTGTTTGTTTTTCCTTCTAAACACAAAGGTCTGTATAGTTTTGCCCAAAAGGGTTCTGCCCTCGCTGGCATTTCTTTTGAAGGGCACCGGATCCACACAGTCTCCCCACTCCCCACTGGGGAGAGCGAATGCCGCCTGGTCTGTGATGATGTGGTCCAGGTCTCTACCATCCCATCAGCGGCTGTCCCAGTGGCGTCCTAGGACTCTAGGCTGCGTGGAGGCTCGGGAACAGGAGTGTCCCTGTGTCCCGCCAGGGCCCACATTCGCCCGAGTGCAGCAGCTGGGGACCGGGGCCCGGCTCTGAGCTGTGCGCTTGGTGGTCCGTGGCCCTGTGTCTTGTGAGCAAGACCTGCCTTTAAAATGGCATTAGCCCGAGACCGCTTTGTACTCAGACAAAAGCAGAGCCAGTAGGTTTTCAAATAATGTATGATTGTAATTTAAAGCCTGTGTGATTTTTTATTTTTCTGGTCAAGTCTGTTGTTAACCAAGTTTACACTTCTCTCCACCCCTCAGTTGCCAGCTTCCCGAGAAGAGGTACGAGATGACAAGACAACGATAAAATGTGAAACATCCCCCCCTCCCTCCCCGAGGTCCCTGCGCTTGGACAGGCTGCACAAAGGAGCCCTGCACACGGTCAGCCACGAAGACATCCGGGACCTCAGGAAGTAAGGAGGCGCAGTCGATAGGAAGTAAGGGGTGGGGCGGAGCCAGTCACCATGGAAACATACTTGTCTGGATTTCAGCATTAAGAAAGCTATTTTTTTTTTTTTAAGAAAGACCATTCTCCTTCCCTCTATTTTTTTAATGTCTTTTTTTTTGCTTTCAGAGAGGAAGGGAGAGGGGAAGAGAGAGAGAAATTTCAATGATGAGAATCATTGATCAGCTGCCTCCTGCATGCCCCCCACTGGGACTCAAGCGTGCGACCCGGGCATGTCCCCTGACTGGAAATCGAACCGTGACCTCCTGATTCATAGGTTGATAGTCAGCCATTGAGCCACACCAGCCAGGCAAGCTATTGATTTTGTTTTGTTGTTAATTCTCACCCGAGGATATTTTTCCATTGTTTGTATGTTTGTTTGCTGTAGAGAGAGTGGAAGGGAGGGAGGGAAGGGGAGAGCGAGAGAACCATGGATGTGAGAGAGACACATCGATTGGTTGCACATGCGCCCAGATTGGGTGGGGAACAAACCTGCAGGCCAAGGTTCTGACCACTTGGCAACACTGGCCAAGGCTCTTGATCTTTTCTTGTTTAAAAAAGTCAGAACAATGTTTTTAAAGAAAAACTGGCTAATTCAGTAGCGTTTATTGAAATGGTGTTCTTAGCATGCAGGCCGTGCCCAGGAGCTGCAGTGATGCCACGGGTGCAGGCGTGGTTGGTAGAGACAGTGCAGGAAGACAGACTTAGGCCAGATCCACAATTTTAGGAAAACCTCATTTCTTTAGACTCCACAAATCAACTGGTTTGAGAACGAACGTTCTATTCTTGTGGGAGCGTTTGCCCCGCATATGGCACGTTTCTGGTGGTCACCCCTGTAAGGCGGTCAGTGGCTTTCAGGTGCCCCTGTACCTTTGAGCTGCGGAACTTCACTTGTCCTTCCTGCTCCCGGGTGTCTGCCCTCAGGAGCCCAGTGAGGCAGCCCTGCAGCTGGTTGCTCTTGCTCTTTCCACGGCCAGGACAGTTGCACTCGGGGAGGCTGAGGGAGCTGCAGAGAGTGGGGACTGCCGTGTCATTAGCTGAGAGGTGACCTGGGTGGGGTCGGTCATGCCCTCTGTGGCAAGTGGTGTGGAGCCCCGCCTTCCTTGGAAGGAGTCTCCCAGGCTCAGAAGAACCTCGGCCTCCCAGAAACAGGTCTCTGTCGGGAGACACGGGAGCCCAAGCTTCCTGGCATGTGTGTTCTGTGAAGTAGGTGTCGCAGAAGAGACGGAGATGTTTGTGGAAAAGTTTGAGAGCAGGTATTAAAAACATGGAGAGTTCTGGTTCCTGTGACAAGGGCTCTTGTTAAAGATCATTTTCTGTCCCCAAAGCTCGACAGGCTCACAGGATGGCCCGGTGAGCAACCCCAGCAGCAGTAACAGTAGCCAGGACTCGCTCCACAAAGCCCCCAAGAAGAAGGGCATCAAGTCCTCCATCGGCCGCTTGTTTGGCAAGAAGGAAAAGATGCGCCCTGGGCACATCGGCAAGGAGGCGCTGGGACAAGGTCGGTGTTCTCAGCAAACCGCCAGCCGTGAGGGTAGGGTCTGCCAGGTGTGCCTGCTGTGTGCCCCATCCATCCTGCGTGGGGTCTGCCTTACCAGCTGGGTGTTCTCCTGGGGCCTAGGCCGGGGACAGGTACATTTTCTCCGTGTGTACCTACAAACCAGAGAGCCACGGTAACATTTCTTTGCCCTGAATAGCAGCTTCTTGTGGAAGTAAGCGGTTTACTTCTCTGGGCATCTGCATAACGCCATAAACAGCCTATAGAGTTTTTCACTCTACCTGCTCACACTGTCCACCTGTTGATGAAACCATCTAAGGTGCCCATATTGATCTCTCTTTCAACCACTCTGCTTCCTCGTAGCTGGCATTTCAGAGACAGAAAACTCATCTCAAGACGCCTTGGGACTTAGCAAATTGGGAGGACAGGCTGAGAAAAATCGCAAACTTCAGAAAAAGTAAGTGTTTTATTGTCCAACGTACTGAATATATTTTTATTGAGCTTGATTTTTACCTAATGTTTATTTATTGAATGTGTCCTTCATTCTGCAAGGAGACGACGCAGTAGAGATGGAGGAGTCAGTCAGCATTTCCTCCACCAGGCATTCTTTGTAGTTTGTAGCAAACCAGCAATAAGTGGGCGATGTGGGAGATTAAAGGAGTGATGGGCATGCACTCTTACACTTGGGAGCAGTCACGGAGAGAATGCTGTCCACGTGTTTTACGTGTGTGTATAGTAGGGACTCTGATTTCGAGTGTCTTGTCATTTGCAGACACGAGCTGCTCGAGGAAGCACGGAGACAAGGTCTACCTTTTGCACAATGGGACGGGCCCACTGTGGTCGTGTGGCTGGAGGTACGCCTCCTTCTCATCGGGGGTGAGGGTGTTACACGGGTGAGCGTGTGATTCCCGTCAGACTCTAAGCCTAACCTGGCCTTGACACTTCCTGACTCTAGCTCTGGGTGGGGATGCCAGCCTGGTATGTGGCCGCGTGCCGAGCCAACGTGAAGAGCGGGGCCATCATGTCGGCCCTGTCGGACACGGAGATCCAGCGGGAGATCGGCATCAGCAACCCTCTGCACCGGCTGAAGCTGCGGCTGGCCATCCAGGAGATCATGTCCCTGACCAGCCCGTCGGCCCCACCCACGTCCAGGACGGTACGTGTCTGTCCCCTGCTTCCTTAGAAATACACTCACGGCTCCAGTTTAAGATTTTAGCGTTCAGAAACACTACAGCTTCTCATGTGACAGTTGGTGGTTAAAAGACACTTTATGAAATGCTTTTACAGCAGCTTTGCCATTGTAATACAGAAGGAGTTTGAAATGTAGAAAAGTGGTGATCACATTTACATAGAAATTTATGAAAAGTGAAGGGAAAACTTAGATCCCCAGTTGCATGATAACTAGTGTTCCTCTACCGATGTATTCGGCCTGCGGGTGCTGCTCATTGGGGACTGGAGCCCCTGGGAGCGAGGGTGTGAGCAGTCCTGAACCAGCAGGTGCGCCAGCATGGTCTGCTCAGTTTCCCCCACGGGGAGACCTTGAACATCCTTCAAAGCTGCTGGTTGAAAAGTTAAAAACATACCTCAGGGGCACATGCTCAGTAACTGGGGTCCGGGGAGCTCTGGCATTGGCTCCGGGCCTCTCTGCTCTGAGTCTGCTCTGGAGAGAAGACCTGGTCAGGCCCCTCACAGCCACATAGACACTCATCTGAGTGGAGGCCAAGTCCTGATTCGAACGCGTAGCTGCTGCTCACAGTGAGTCAAGAGCGCGTGTGTTGGTTTTGTTTTGTAGGGAAGGCGGGGTGAACAGCACCCCTGTCTCAGCTGCTGCCCAGATGCTCTTGTCCCAGTTCACCTCATTGGCCTTTCTAGAAAGGAAGGGGCCGGTGGTTCCCCAGTGTTTCATAAACTTGTGACAAAGACAGCTCCTGACTGGGCAGTGAGGGCACACCTCCCCTGGGGAGCCTTCCCTGCACCCCAAGACCAGGGCAGCTGTTCCCTGAGGATCCCGGGGCTAGGGCCTGTTCCTAGGCCAGCTGAGGGGAGGGGGCCGTTCTGTGGACACCGCCCTGCTCCCAGCCTCCTGGTGCCCCCCACGAGGTTGTCCAGGTGGGAGGCCCCTCTCGGCAGCCCCTGCTGAGGACCGTCTTCCCATAACGGAACCTGCTTTTGTGCTGTCGGTCAGACTGCGCCCAATCTACTGAATTGACAGTCAGTCACAGCTCTCAGGAGTACGGCCTGTTTCCTCTGTGCCTGCCACGTACCTCAGGTGGTAAGCGTGGCAAGTACACCTGGAAGGCGTGGGCTGCTCTCCTGCTGTTGACAGCACAGTGTCAGTGAGGTGGCTACTCTGTAAAAGGGGAGAGCTGGTGGTAACATGTTCCTTCCATGTGGACATCTGACACGAAGGTGAAAAGGACACCCTTTGCCTCGCCTGCTCTTACGTGCCTGTGGCTGACATGTCTGCCACCTTTCCTTCCTGTCACTGCTCCCTTATCCTGGATGGGCGTGGTCATGGGTCACCTAGACCACAGGAAATGTCTGGTTAACGCACGAGGAGATGGAGACGCTCACCGCCACGCCACGCACGGTCAGTCCCGCCCCGGCTCCTGTCCCGCAGGGCGTCCCGTTCAGAGCAGGGACAAGGTGTCCTCCACACCACATTGTTCCCGATACATACTTCTGTTAGGTCTGGGTTAAATGTGTGCAGTAGAATTCATATTTTATCTTCTTTTAGATTTTTTTTGTCATGAACTTAAAGTTGGTAGACCGGCTCTGTTTAGATTGAAATCCTTTCTCTTGAGGGGAGACCTCAGTTTAGCCCCCACTGTGAGGGCCCGACCCGAGTTTCCTCCTCTCTGGGTGCACTGGGCATGGACGCCTGCTCCTTGCATGCGGGAGGGCGTGTGGGTCGTGCATGCGTTCTGCATGATGCTTGTGCGGTTTGAGCTTTCCCTTGGTGAAGCTGCACTGCCCGCGTTCACTGTTTCGCATGCCTAAGCTCACAGCACTAACCGTATGTGTATGTTCTCTTGCATCCCTAACCACGTAACCTCAGGAGGATGAGGAGGGAAGCTGGGCTCAGGTTGGAGACTTTCTATAATCTATTCTTCACTATATGTACAGCAACAAAAAGAATTGGCGTATGAAAACTTGTAATTTACTTTTCTTGACGTTTTTAACATCTTAATTTAATCATAATAATGTTAATGCTTGAAAGCATCAGTCGAAGCCAAGTATAGGATTCAAGAGTGCAGAGAGGGTGTCTCATGGACAATTTTGAATATTTCTCAGCTTTCTCATAGGGACACAGTGGCTCACTCCCATGAACATAGATCACTTTGCGCGACGTGTGGCCGTTATGCAAAGCCCTGTGGACTCAGCAGCTCCTGAGATTAGATATTTCAGTCCCCAATAGGGTCGCTGTAGTTACAAGATCTGCTGATGGGAAAACCCTTCTAATAAATTAACAACACAAGTAGGTTCAGAGGCTCACCCCTGAGTCTGTGTGGGTACTTTCCTAACACTGTGTGAGCTAACGGCTTTCCTCCTATGGAAACCTCAGTTCAGCCTCTTCTCACTTAGTGTACATCTGGATTTTCAACTTCCCGGTTCTTCAGCTCCAGCGAGCTTTGTCCCAGCTGGTTTGCAGCTGTGCTAAGCAGTGGCTTTCCTCCTGAGTCCGCCAGCACTGCCGCGTGCTGTGCATTTCAGCAGCACCTTGGAGCCGGGAGGTGTGGGCAGGCCTTTTCTCCCGAGGCCTCCTAAAGGCATTGCGCACGGATCTGGAGATTGTGTATCTGAAAAACAATAATTTTAAATGAGAATTCTCCTAATTACAGTTGATGGTTGACACTCCTGTTTCTCCTATTGGTCCCCTTAAAATAAAGCCAGTTACATTATCTTCCTAAACAAAAGAGGGGAGCTCGAGCAGGATTCCCTGAGCTCCCCACCCCACCTATGGGCTGGCTGCTTGTCCAGGTAAATGCCCTGTCCACCTTCACAGGGTCAGTGGTGACCACTAGAATTAAAAAGGGGGCGTTTCATAGTTCCTTACATGTCACTGAACTTTATAGTGAGAAGCAGAGCTCTGCCATAGGAAATCCCTGCATCAGAGGCACGACGTATAAATTAAATAAGCTGAACACTTGCTCTTTGCTGTGGAAATGTAAGCAAGGGCGAGCTGTGCTGATGACGCCAGAATTAGCCAGCATGCGGTCTTCGGCGTGAGCCAAGGCCACTGGGCTTTTAGATGAGAGGAAGGGGAGGCGGGTCCAGGTGCTGCCAAGCGCGGGAGTCGTTCGGTGTCCACCCCATGGCGGCAGCTCTGCAGCCGGGAAAGTTCGAGGTGCCCATGGGCACTGGGGGAAGAACATGTCAAGATGCAGCCATTGGGCAGGCACCATCAGTGTGTCCACCCGCAAGACTGCTGCTTCCAGACGCAGCAAGGGACAGGACGGCCCTGGGCCCTCCCAGCGCCCCGTTCTACAGAGCTCAAAGGTCCGAATTGAATTTGTGATCATTCCAATGATGGGAAAACACCCTGTGCTGTGGCTGTCTCCTGTCGCCCACATTCTCTGACCACGAGACCCTGCTGAGTGCGTTTCTCAGAGGCCCGTGATGCCAGCCCAGGAGATGTGGGTCTCCCTGGGATGAGCCGGTACTCCCAGGAGCTCACATCGCTGACCAGGAGGAAGTAACTAGACTAGAGTGAATAGATGAGAATAAGGAGGGTTCTGCTTCCATAGAATTTTCTGTTTAGAAGTTTATTTGCATTTTGTGTCAATTTAAGAATTACATACTCAGCAAGCAAGAAAGCAGTACCAGATATCCATGCTCTAAGTGTCTGCGAGGTGAAAGTGAGGCTTGAAAGACTGAGAAAAACATGATATTGTGAGTGTCCAAAAAAGTCTGTATTTCTCCTTCATGGTTGTTTAGAGCAAATAGAAAACTTTTTTTGTTAGAATTTGAGCATTCTTGTTGGAGTTGGAGTCATTCCTTTCAGCTTGGTTGGAATAAATAATAGCTTAGAGACCATATTTTCAAAACAACATGGTGGGAGGTAGAGTTGCTGTGCCCAGGGATCCGTGCAGCATCCTGTGGGTTAGTTTGGTCTTGGGCTGAAGAACCCCAGTGTCTCTTTGACGTGTGTCACATACTGCACACAATGTGCTCCTTTCTTCTCTGGACAAAGCTTGCACCTATTCTATTAGATTTACCCAAGGCAGCCGTGGCGATTCATGGCATTGTGAATGGCATTTCTAAAATTTCCGTTTCCAGTTCATTTTCATATCTTTACCTTGTATCCTACAACTTGACTGGTCTCTTCAGTTGTACGGCTGTCTTGTAGATTCATTTCCCGGGTTGTTAGGTCTCCTACCAATAAAGATGTTCTCTTCTCACCAGCTACATGCTTGATTGTCACGTGGCTAGGAGCTGCCGCACAGCTTTGCATAACGTCCTTGCTCTGTCCTGACCAGGGGAGGAGCGTGTAGTCTTCCCCGTGGAGGGGTGTCAGCGCTGTGTTTGGTAGAGGCCCTTCATCAGATCGAGGCGGGTTCCTCCACTCAGAACGCTGAGACGCCCCTAAAGGAATGGTGAATTTTGTCAAATGCCTCCCCTCATCTTTCAGATGTGGTTTTTCTCTTCAGTCCATTAATATGGTGAATTTCATTGATTTTCAGATGTTGAGCCAAATTTAAGTTTTCGAGAAAAACCCCACATGTCCTATTTCATGACTTAATATATTACTGATTTGCTGTGCTAATGTTTTACAAGGAGTTTTGCATCTGTGTCTCTGAGGGATATTGGCCTGTAGTTTTCTTGTAATACATTCATTTGTCTGGGTTCAATGTCAGGACAATGCTGACCTTGTAAAATGAGTTAGGCATTTCTTCTTCACTTTTTTGAAATAGTCTATAGAATTACTCTTTTTTCATAAATGTTTGTTAGGATTCACCTGTGAAGCCATTTAGGATAGAAATTTTGGTTGTGAAAAGGTTTGTAACTACAAAAAAGTTCTAATAGATAGAGGTCATACACTTCTTACTCAGTGGCTTTCATAGATTGTCTGAGTTGCTTAAAGTTATTCACAATTTTCCCTTATTATTCTTTCGATATCTATAGGATATGAACCTTTATCCCCTTTCATTCTTAATATCGGTAATGTCTTTTGTTTTGTTTTAGTACTCTGGTGAAGGGTCCAGTGGTTCTCAACCTTCCTAATGCCGCAACCCTTTAATACAGTTCCTCATGTTGTGGTGACCCCCAATCATAAAATTATTTTCATTGCTACTTCATAACTGTAATTTTGCTACTGTTGTGAATCATAATGTAAATATCTGATATACAGGCTGTATTTTCAGGGGTTGCAGATAGACAATTTTATTGATAGTTATGAAGAAACAGATTTTAGTTTTATTTTATTTTTAATTATTTTTCTGGTTTCTGTTTTATTGGTTTCTGCTCTTTTTCTTTTCTTCGTTCTGCTTCATTTCCTTCCTTCTGATTTCATTTGTTCTTTTCAAGGTTTTTCAGGTAGAATCTTAGATTATTGATTTGTGACCTTTCCTCAATTATATCATAAGTATTTATACTATTAATTTCCCTCAAGGCACTGCTTTAGCTGTATCCCATACTTTTTGAATATATTGTATTTTCACTCACTCAGTTTAATATATTTTCTCATTCCTCTTATGATTTCTTCTTTGACACATGGGTTATTAGAAGTATGCTGCTTTCTAAATATTCAGGAGTTTTCATTTACCTTTTTATTATCGATTTCTAATTTAATTCTTTTGAGGTTGGAGCACATTTTATGATTTTATTCTCTGTGTGTACATTGAGCTCTGTCTGTCGTGAAGAATGCTCCATATGCCCTTGTAGCTGTGGGGTGCGCTATGACATGCCCATTAGGTCAGGGGCTCGGTACTGGAGGCTTCCACGGCCTTAATGAGGTAGAGGGTGATGAACTGAGAGTGGGCCTGTGTGTGTGTCTGTTTTTCCTTTCAGACCCATCAGCTCTTTTATCTATTCTTTTAAAACAATTTTATTCACTTTTCTAACTGATTTTGAAATTAACAGGTTTTAAGAAAATTTAGAAAGCAAAGTATTAAAATTAAAGCCAGTGAAGATTACTTAATGAGTACAGGTGGGTAGGTCCTTCAAACTTGTTCATGAGTCATGGTCTTTCTTTGGTTTTATGTTATTACACATAAAACGTATTTCAGAAAGATAATATATAGTCAGTTACAGTTCTGTTGTAGTTCAGTAAATAGATTCAATTTATAAACACAAATGAGTCATAGATTTTTATTAGTATAATTCCTTTTGTATAAAGTTTTATTAACATTTTAAGGTAGTTAACAGGAGAGCAAATGATTTTGATATTATAAAGGAGAATGATGTACTTAGTTTTTAGCCTTTGGGAATATGTCATAGACTAAACATCCAGTGTAAAGATTATTGAAACTGTTCTTGTGACCTATTTCCTGGTTTTTTCTGAACTGATTGTACTCAATTATTGAAAGCAGACGCTGGCGTACGGGGACATGAACCACGAGTGGATCGGCAACGAGTGGCTGCCCAGCCTGGGCCTCCCGCAGTACCGCAGCTACTTCATGGAGTGCCTGGTGGACGCGCGCATGCTGGACCACCTGACCAAGAAGGACCTGCGGGGGCAGCTGAAGATGGTCGACAGCTTCCACAGGCACGTCGTTGCCAGAGTGCTTATTGCTTGGCTGACTTGTGACTGTTGCCATTTTATTCTCTTTTTTTTATTTATAATTTTTATTATTTGTTTTTAATAAATAGAAACAGTTTCCAGTGCGGAATTATGTGCCTGCGAAGGTTAAATTATGACCGAAAAGAACTGGAAAGGAAAAGAGAAGAAAGCCAGAATGAAGTAAAAGGCTAGTACCTCATGTCTAATTGATTTAGCATGTCTCTGCTTCCCATATTTAAAGAAATCAGGAAAGGCTCTGAGTGGGGAAGATGAGCCTGGAGTCATCACAGAGAGGGTGGGAAAAAGGGCTTTTCAAGGTCCCGCTGCGGCCGGAGAAGCTTGTGCATCCTTAGTCTGTGGTTGGGTGCATCGAGGTGCGCGTTCTCCCTCTGACTCAGCCTTTCCTGGTGAGGGACATAGGTACCTCCCCACGACTCTCAGGACCGCTGAGCAGGGTGGGCAGGAGCCCGCTCTTCACTCGCCTGATGGAGGTGTGAATGCTGCTCTGGCCACTGACTCAAGAACTTGAGCCACAGAACAGAGCAGGTGGTCCTGCTCCCAGGGCGGGGGGAACGGTGCGGGGCTAACATTCCAGCTGAGCCTGGAGGCTGGGTGGGAGCTTCCTATGGCAAGGAAGTCAAAGGCGTTTCTGATAGAAAACAGGTGGGGCCCGGCTGGTGTGGCTCAGTGGTTGAGCGTCAACCTGTGAACCAGGAGGTCACAGTTTGATTCTCGGTTGGGGCACATGCCTGAGTTGTGGGCTTGAACTCCAGTGTGGGACGTGTCATCATTGATGTTTCAATCTCTCTCTCTCCCTCTCCCTTCCTCTCTGAAATCAATAAAAACATATTAAGAAAAAGGAAATGGGTGGGGAAGCGTGAGAAGATGCAGATGTTGACCGGGAGACCGGAATGCTTTTCTTTGTGGGTTAATTTATTTAATCCTCCCACGGCTCTGTAAATGCTGCTGTCCCCAACTCTCACTAAGAAAGCAATGGAAGATGAACGTGTTTTGGGGGTGATGGCCCATTGGAAGAATAGTCTGGTTGTGTTTGAGTTGATGTGACTCATGAGAACAACTGTAAGCCCGCGCTCTCACTGTGTGTGTGTGTGTGTGTGTGTGTGGTCCTTTACCCAGAAAGGGGCTTTAGAAATTAAATGTGTAAATCTGTCTTGTTTTTTTCTATTCATTTTAAATCTTTTTACAATTGACAAAAGCTGTCTTTGAAAGCAGTGATGATGATCTGTATGTATTTTAGAGAGGTATTTTTAGAGCGAATTTAATAATTTATTGCTTTGCATAATGTGTTGCCCCCCCCCCCCCAATTCCAATTCCAAATTCCTAGTATCCTAGTATTCTGGAGAATATCTTTACGTTTTAAAAGCGGGACAAGAAAAATGGCTTCACGATCATAAGCAGGAAGTTTGTGTTGAGTGAGCAAGGCATGCGTGTTGGTGCCAGCTCCTGTGATGGGAGGAACGTGTTTCAAGTATTCTCAAGTCTGTGTGTGAGTCGAGGTGGCACCTGGTGAGCACTCCGATTCCCGTCTGTCCTTTTGCTTCCGATCCCTGGTCAGTGAGTGGCTGGTGCACACTCAGCAGTGTTTCCTGGCCCGTGAGCTTTGGCTGAGGCAGGCACTGAAGGATCAGGGCCCATGCAGGAGCCCTGGTCCTGGGTTCGGGGAACACATGAGGGAGACAGCCTTCTGAAGTCACTTGCGTCCTGTTGTTTCCTGCAGATGTGCTTGTTTGGAGCAACGATCGCGTGATTCGCTGGGTCCTGTCTATTGGTCTGAAAGAATACGCAAACAACCTCCTGGAGAGCGGGGTGCACGGGGCGCTCATGGCCTTAGATGAAACCTTCGATTTCAACGTGCTGGCCCTCCTACTGCAGATCCCCACGCAGAACACTCAGGTAACGCCCGCCCGGCCTCATGCAGTCCGTGTCCCCTCGGCTCTCCTGACCAGCACCTTCAGCGAGTTACCTAAATGGAGACACAACTTAAACCCTCCAGCAGCGCAGCACCTCTCTCCCTACCTAACCCGGATGTGGCAGTTCAGATCAGCAAGGCTTGGTTCTTCGTTACTTGTGTCCTCTTTCCACGTCCAGTTGCATGAGTCTTAACGATAAAATAATGAGAAGTTTTCATTCAGGTCCATATGCTCATGAAAGTCGCATCCATATCCAACCTTATGTGGAAGAGAAATACCTTCCATACCTTCCACGTGCCGGACGGACGGAGGGCAGTCGTTTCCGTGCGCTGCCGCCTGCCTGGTCCTTTCTGACTCGCGGGCTCGTTTGAGAGCCAGGACATTCTTTATTCCTCTGAGAGGATGCGTGTGCTTTGCCAGGACTCGGCCCCCCACCCATGGCACTCCCCTGGCTGCACCGCCCACACACACCCTTCCCACTGCAGTTCCTAGAAGCCCTCTGGGAACCCCACAGGAAACCCTGATTTGGGTCCCTGTCATGGCTCAAGGCGATCGGAGCTTTTCAAAGGATTTTTATTTATTTTGTTTTAGTTTTTATCTTTATTGTTGAAAATAACGGCTGTCTCCCTTTCCCCCTCCCTCCCTTCAAAGGTTTTTAAAGTCTTGGTTGAAAGGACAGCTGTGCTGTGCTGCCCCTCCCTCCCAAGTGAGACTGAAGTCGAGTGTTTTATCCTTTCAGGCTCGCACTGTCCTGGAGAGAGAGTTTAACAACCTCTTGGTCGTGGGCACTGACAGGCGGTTCAGTGAAGTAAGTTCCAGCCTAATAACTTCAGTAGACTTGTGGAGTGTAAGCTGTGTCTCTGCTAAGTGTGGCGATGTGTTTACTTTAAGTTAAGCTGTGTTCTTAAAACTTTAGGAACAAATGAGCTATTAAGAAACTAACATTTTCAGTAAGATAGGTTGTTTTTTGTTATTTAACGTTTGATAACCCTCAAAAATGTTCATAAAACCTTGGTTGTAGCCTAGGAATGGAGTCTGTAAGCTGTGTGTTGGGAACATTTGGGGGAACTGTTTCGGAAGTACGTTAAACATAAAAATGTTAATTTCTCCTTATACAAAACCATGACTCACTGATTCCCGCACTGTTCTTACTCTCTTCTTCGGGTCTGAAGGAAATTTGAGTTTGAAGCACTTGCTGGCTCCACCCCAGCATAAGACAGAATCCTTACAGCTGGTGGCTATTTTTAAGACAAAGATATGTCCTCTTGCACAGTTAGGACGTGATTTTTGCAAGATCAGAAGTGACTCGTGGTGGTGGAGGGGAGGAGCATCACCCCGGGGGCCAGGACAGTGCAGATTTCTGCCCAGTTGGGGCTCCGGTGCACGTGCTGCCCACCACCTCTCAGTCAGGTTCCCAGTCGGTCCCCGAGGCATGTGGGCGTCAGGAAAGGGTGGGATGCATGTGGATGAGAGCGTGGCCATGAGTCCAGCCATCACTTCAAAGGGCTGCAAACCACTATTTCCTTGTCCTTCATTTTACAGTCATTTTGTAATCTGTCCTTTACTTTCCAGGACGATGATAAGACCTTTAGGAGGGCACCTTCTTGGAGAAAAAAATTTAGACCAAAGGACGTTCGTGGCTTAGCTGCTGGATCAGCAGAGACCCTCCCTGCAAACTTCCGGGTCACCTCCTCCCTGTCCTCGCCCTCCGTGCCGCCCAAGAAGATGCAGCTGGACGGTACGTGGACGCTTGGTGGCTGGAGTGTGGGTAGTGATGGAGCACGCCCCGTTTAATCTGTTACGAGGCGTTTCAGTCCTGTTGCATGCCCCGGCTTAAATGTTTTAGAATTAACCTTAACATCTGTTTATAAAAGTTTAACAATAGGAAATGTTTTATTTATGTTCGTGTCTGGTTGAATATTCATATTCTTCCAGCGCCTGATGCTAAGCACTGCGTGTCCTCCGTGGAGATGGACATCCGTGCGTGCGAGGACGTGGGCATGACAGGCAGCGCTAGAATTCGCTGTAGCAGCTGTGTGGTGGCTCTCAGCCCGCAGCACTTACTCCCAGGACCTCCCTCCACACTGGGCAACGGCCAAGTCCACCTAACAGCACCCTGCACCCTGGGAGGGCTCCCTTTCTGTTCTTGCCTGTCCCTGCTGGGACCCGCCCACGACACTGCCTGTCCCAGAAGGATGGAGACCTTGTGGGCCTGGGGAGTCATCCCCAGACGGGAGCCGGTCCTGGTCTCACACCAGGCCTCAGACAGCACTGTGCTCGCCCGCTCGACGGCAGCACTGCGCCTGCTCCCCATCTGTGACATGGTCGTGCAGCGGTCCTCCTCCTCCTCCTCGGCCTGATGCGTGGCCAGAGGAGCGATCCCCATAAAGCTCTCAGAGTGTGGCCGGCACAAGTCAGAATTCATGCTCCTGTGACTGATGGCTCCGTTCTCGTTTCTGAAGTGGGGGCCGTAGGGAAGTTAAAAAGGGCACTGGTGTGGTTTTACTGTTTTTCACGTTACTAGCCTTTCCCATAAGTGGGTTTGGAAGTTTTGTCTCACTTGCCTATGTAAAAATCAGAGAAAAGTGCATTTATATAAATAAGGCCTTGGCTAAGCTGGACACTTTTAATGAGGACGGCTTGTAGGGAACATTGTTATTATTTTTTATTTATTTTGTCAGTAGGGAGAGAGAAACACAGATGTTAGACACATCAATCTGGTGCCTTCCGTACATGCCCCGACCAGGGATCGAGTCCATCGCCTCTCGACGTGCGGGATGGCGCTCCAGCCAGCCGAGCCGCGGGCCAGGCTGCAGGGCAGCCTCCCTGTTAGAAAGCCACGTCTCTCTAAGTAATATGCTTATCGGGGGAGCCAGGCACTTTTTAAACAGTCACATTTTTCTTTAAAGGAGCACGCAGATAATTTTCACAAGTTTTAATTTGGCCTTTGACTTATTAAACAGCCTGGGTGCTTTCTTATTTTCCTCATTACACCTTTTCCTTAATAACAGCAATATTGAGATTAGAGTTTAGATGAATTAAAACTATTTCTAGAAAAGGTATAGGGAGCATGTTATATGGGAAGACGACTTTCTACCCTGTATGGTAACTAAGGCATAAACCTGATTAAATGGGCTGTTTTAATGGCTGTTGAAATGAGGGCGTGTAAGATGAATTGCAGCAGGTTTCCTGGCACATGGAATTGGAAGGATTTATAAGCTTGTCCATTCTCTGCAGCAGCACCAGCTGTCTTAGCATCCTTCCTGGAACCTTAGCAGAATGTTACTAATGTGTTCCTGGTGGAAAACCAAAAATGTGTAATTGGGAACCTTGAGTATCTGCTACATACTTTTGAAAATTTCTTAGATTTGCAAGGAAGAACTGGGGCTTAACTCTTGGGCCGTGCAGTGTGCTTCTTAACCAAAAAGTCCGTGGTGTGCACTGTTTCCCAGAGAAGCTGACAGTGGCTTCAGGTCCTTTGATAAGTCATTGTCCCCTAGCCACCCCCCCGAAACCACGCCCCTGGGCCCCTTCCTGCCCTGAGGCCTCCCGGGGGAGCAGCCCATCCATCGGCAGGCGGACGGAGAGGGTGCTGGGAGGTGGGCATTGGACTCTGGCCTCCCCCAGTGGACTGGTAACCACTCAGTCACTGCTGGGCTTTCCCGCCTCCTTACAGATGCAGTGTTTAGGGTGGAAAGGAAAATCCAGTTGCTCTCTTTTCTGGATGCTTAAGGAGAAAGTCATCACGTTAAGTAGTCGTGCACAGAGATGTTTGTGGTGAAATTGTCACCGATGCAGCGACACTGTTTGGGGGTTAACTTGCAGTGACTGCAGGGCTGCTTGGGAGACGCAGAGACACTTAGGGGCACCACAGTTGGTGACACGTAGGTTCCCTGGCCCATCACGTCCCCCTCTGGAAGGCTCCCTGGGACCCTCACGGTGGCGGTGGCAGGTGTGCGTGTGTGCGTGTGCCAGTGCCCTCGTGTGACGCCCACACTAACTGCACGCTGTGTTTGCATGCTTCTTCCCGGGGCGTCGCGCAGGCAGTGTGTCAGGAGCGCAGAGGCTGGATTCCGCCACAGTCAGGACTTACTCCTGCTGACGCCTCCTGTGGTGAGTAGAGCAGCTCCTGCAGCCGGTGCTGAGGCGGCTCGGGCCTGGAGAGCCCACTCCAGGCACTTAAACCTGGAGGGGCGCGGCCTCTGCGCCACGGAGGTGGCTTTGGTGCTGTGTACTTGCCGTTGGCCACGGAGCCGAATGTGCACTCCTGCTGTCCCTAAACCTAAGAAAGCTGGCTTCTGAGTGTCTGCTAAGTCCTTTCCGGAGTGGGGAGGCAGAACACAGCAGAAAAGTGGAACCCGGCTCTTAGCTGGCGGTGGTTCGGAGTGCCAGGCACTGGCCCCTGCACCCTGTGCGTGTGCCGGCGTGGCCCCAGGTCTTGGTGCTGGCTGGCTGTCACACATTCCTGGTGACAAGCCCTAAAGAATTGTTTCATGGCTCTATACCGTGCTGTGACACTTGCTGATAGCCTTTCAATGTAGAGACTGGTTTTAAAAACAGAATTGCATGGCCATCACCAAGATCAGTTCCTGAGGGACATAGCCTTGCCGGGAGCAGGGGCGGGGGGGGCAGCCCTTGTCACCCTCTGAGGGCTGGATGGAGGGGCTCTGTTCTGTTGTCATCTCTCAGCTGGATTATTTGATTGGTTTCATCACTTTTTTTAATACGCTTTTATTGATTTTATCTTTAAATATATTTTTATTGATTTCAGAGAAGAAGGGAGAGGGAGAGATTGAAACCTCAATGATGAGAGAGAACCATTGATTGGCTGGCTGCCCCCTGCACGCCCTAATGGGGATTGAGCCACAACCCAGGCATGTGCCCTGACCAGGAATCAACCATGGCCTCCTGGTTCATAGGTCAGTGTTCAACCACTGAACCACACTGGCCAGGCTGCTTTTATTGATTTTAGAGAGATCTGTGTGAGAGAGAAACATCAGTCACTGCCTCCTGCACGCCCCCTACTGGGGATCGAGCTTGAAACTGGGCAAGTGCCCTGACTGGGGACCGAATCAGCGGCCTTTTGGTGCACAGGACGACGCTCAATCAACTGAGCCACACTGATCAGGCCTTGTCATCTTTTTTTAAAATTCTCAAGTTTTAGACGTGTGCCAAAATAAAGTCAGTCAAGAAATTGTCTCATTGATACACGCAGTCCTTGGTGTTTTATCCAAATTCTTGAGCAGCTGGAATGCAGGCAGTGGGAAGGCGGGAGCCCGGGGGTGGGGCATGGAGGGCAGTGCCTCCCGTGGATGGTCTCAAGGTCTCAAGGCTGCCTTTCTGTTTCATTTGCAGCTTATCCACACTACTTCTACAGGTGACTCTGCAGCCGTGAGCCCTGCAGAGACGGCCTTTTAGAACTCGATGGACTCTTCCGTCTGTCAATACTTGTTATATGGACCTGAGATATTTTATTACAGAGTTTTTAATCAGTGAAAATTTCACAAGTACCATAAAGAAAATATTTTAGAATCTAATGTTTCTTATATTTATGTAAACTTATGCCTTCATTTATACAGTTACTTACTTTTTCATGTGTATCTGGGCTATAAATGTCCTATCAGACCAAGTCATGTCCCTGTGTCTAATTTTAGTCTCTTCGACGAATGTACTGTAATGCTTGTATGTAAAAATCCTGTGAACAAATGTAGGGCTTTTGTAAATTATGCATTTTCTGTAATTATCACTGTTTAATTTTTTGATAATAAGCCACAGCAGAGAAAAGACTTTCACTGGGTCTGTGAAGTCGGCCTGACACCGTGCGGTGGCCTCTCCGAGCTGCACAGCCATCCCTGTGCAATGGGCAGACGTTTCCTGCAGTCCCTGTTGGAGTTTAATGACTGACCTTGCTATACTTTTTCTAGCAAGAAATGCTTCCTTCTGCAGCGAGAATATGCCTGGTTAGACATTCGGACTGAAAGGACGAATCAGAACACTACGAACTCCTGGGCCCGGCTCAGTGCTTTGTAGCCTCGTCTCTTTGGACTGGAGACTCTTCAGTGACGGCCAGGGCCGTGAGCGGGGGACAGCTCTCTGCTGGACAAGGAAAAGCAGGTGGGGAGCCTCCGGCTCTGCCCCGGGAAGCGCCGGCACCCCCACACGAGGACCAATCACGGCGGCCACACGCACATCACAGAGACGTGGATGCAGAGATGACGCACGGGCTCCTGAGAATAATGCTGCGCAACTAATAAAGGCCTTATTTTTCTTACTTAGAACATCGTTTTACATTTGTTTGTAAACTTGTTTAAAGAATGGACCCAGCCGTGCATTTTTTAGGGTTGATGATGTAGCCATTTTGGACGGTCTGAGTAGCCAGGGGCCCTTTTTTGATGGCACGTGGCACAGCCAGCAGGGGCTGCGTGCGGATCACGGTGCATTATTTATTCTGCAGCCGCTGCGGAGACAGAAGATGGCGTGTCCCGACATTCACTCTCGGCTCCGAGCGACTTGGACAGTTGGCTGTGGCCCTTCTGTTTTTCTAGTAACCCTTTGTGAACGTCCCGATTATGTAACAGTATGTACAGTCCACTTTGGAACTCTTTTTATCACAGTGTTATTTATTGCTTTCTTTCAATAAAGCATTTCCCACTGCCAGTGGGCGTGGGTGGCCTGCCCTGTGCGCCTCAGCTCTGGGCCTTGTCCTCCCTTGGGAAACTATGCCGGAAGCCAGTGGGGAGGCTCAGGAGTCATCCGAAGGAGGGCCCAGCGGTCCCTGCCCTTGCCCTGGAGGCCGAGATGACCTCGCCCGTCCTCAGGGGAACCAGAACTGGGAGGACCAGGGCACAGGGGACTGAAGCAGAGTGAAACGTGGGCTCACGTCAACAGTCCGCAGGCCCAGACCCGAACAGACAAAGCCCCGGCCCACAGGGCAGAGCCTGGCCCAGCCCCGAACTGACAAAGCCCCGGCCCGCAGGGCAGAGCCTGGCCCAGCCCCGAACAGACAAAGCCCCGGCCCGCAGGGCAGAGCCTGGCCCAGCCCCGAACAGACAAAGCCCCAGCCCGCAGAGCAGAGCCTGGCCCAGCCCCGAACAGCTGCAGCCAGTCCCAAAGGGCAGTAAGCACCTGGGGCCGCAGAGCTTGTGCTCCGTTAAGGAATGTTTTCCTTCATTGATTCCTTATAGGAGTAGAGAGGCAGGCTCCACTCTCGCTGAGCTGAGCTGAGCGTAGCCCCAAAAAGCCAAGGTGACCCCAAAGAGCCCAGCCTCGCTCCCAAGAGCCCGGCGCAGCCCTGAGCACGCTCTGCTCCTCCAGCAGCCCCAGGGAGCCAGCCTGTGTCGGCGCGATTTGCACAGGCGCATCCCCCTCCACAGTCAGTGGCCCTCTCAACCTCCGGCTCTGAGGCCCACTGGGCTCACTTAGGGGTCCTTTCCTGGAAGGCAGTCTTGAGGAGACCGGGGCTTCCCCATGGCCCGGTCAATTTGATGGTCATGGACTCTGGATCCTTTTGAACAGCGGTCACCAACCGGCGGTCTGCAGACCACTGTGGTCCGCGAGGTCTGACAGGTTGGCGACCGCTGCGTTTGAATGTTGCACGACCCTAGAAATAGTCCCTTCTAAGATGGGATTTTTGCTCCTGCTTACAGGAACACTATGGAAGGTTTGAAACTGTGTATTTATTAAGCTGGGTAAAGCTGGGGCACACAGAAATCAAACCAATCCACGGGAGCTGCTCTCGGACAGGCCCATGATGGGAAGTCAGAAGAGATGGGGGAGGGGTTTGGAATGAATGTCTGTTCCCTGCAGGCCAGTCTGATGCTCAGACCGTGCAGACTCACGGTAGGTTGTCGCTGCCAACACAAGCACAAAGCCTGTGATGTGTTGGTGTGCTGCACACTCTCACTAAAGACTGATCTAGCCCTGGCCAGTGTGGCTCAGTGGATAGAGCGTCGGCCTGCGGACCAAAGGGTCCCAGGTTCGATTCCAGCCAAGGGTACCTACCTTGGTTGCAGGCTCCTCCCCGTCCTGGGCCCTGGTCGGGGCTCGTACAGGAGGCAACCAATGTGTTTCTCTCATCGATGTTTCTCTCTGTCTTTCCCTCTCCCACTCTAAGGTCAATGGAAAAACATTCTCAGGCAAGGATTAACCAAAAACAAAAAGACTGATGCTTGCCTCAAGTCCAGCCTAGCCTTGGAGCCTCAGAGCAATGAACCAAGCTAGGAAAAGCCAGCCAAGTCCCAGAGAGCCAACCCAGCACTGAAGAGCCGAGCCTTCTACCCAAGGGCCAAGCCTCGTCCCCAAGACCGAGCCTAGCCCAAAGGGACAGCCTGCCCTCGGAGCCCCGCCTAGTCCCGAAGGGCCTTGCCGAGTCACCAACAGCAGAGCCGGTCCTGAAGGGCAGAGCTAACCCTAACCCTACCTCTTCCCTTCCATGTTGTAGAGATGTTTCCTTCCGTCCCCATCGACAGGACCCACTCCATCCCAAGCACGTTTTAACTCCATCTCACCCTCCCCTGAGAAACGTTGCTGAAAAGGAAGGAGGGAGGGGTGGAGATAGATGCACAAATCCGGCCTCCCCGGCTCCTGGTCTCACCACAGGAGCCCAGTTCAAACACTGGACAGCGGGGACCAGCCCCTCCAGTTGGGTACATTACTGGGCAGTCAGGCTCCCCACACGCCCGTCCCTGCCTCACATCCGTCCTTCGGTTTCACTGTCCAGCTCTGGAAGGTTCCCTCCAAGGCCATCTCCACTGTCTGTCTCGTCTGTCTCTGTCTCTCTGTACCTATCTCTCAATTTCCGTGTGTGTGTGTGTGTGTGTGTGTGTGTGTGTGTGTGTGTGTGTCTTTCTACCTCTCTGTCCCTGTCCCTCTGTCTCCATCTCTGTCACTCTCCCTCCCTCCCTCTCCCTGTTTCTGTCTGTGTCTCTCTTTTCCTCTCTCTGTCTCTGCCTCCATCTCTCTCTCTGACTCTCTCCCCCGAGGGTTCTCTCTGGAGTTTGTGCCCATGTGTCTCCCCACTGGCGATGGTAGCTCTGTGCTCAGGGCCCGGGTCACTTCCTTGCCGGCCCACAGAGGCAGGCTCCGTCCTCCTGCCGCCTCCTTTTCAGTGCCTCAGCCCAAGTTCACAGTGTGTCCCGGGCAGCCAGTTGTCCCACGGCCAGAACAGCCCCAGCACCAAGACTCCCTCAGTGACCCCGGCCGTGCGGCCCGCTGGGGCTCTGGGCCAGCAGAGGGCGCCATCTGGAAGGCGGCCAGTTACCAGCTGCTCAGCCACCAACAGGAAGCTGTTTCCTCTGCTGAGCACGTGTGCATCTGTGGACACTCACACGATATTCCTGAAAGGATGAGACTGTGTCCCTGCATGTGCCAAGCTGTTCCTCTACCTGCATTCCCCGGGCGTCACTGGCGTCCCCGCTCAGCATCCGGGATGCAGCAGGAGCGAAGGGGGCCAACCCTGCCACCCTGCGGCTGTGGTGATCGTGTACATGCATGTGTGCACCTGTGTGATTGTGCACCTGTGAGACTGGGCATGTGTGCGTGTCTGAGTGTGTGCATGCACGTGAGTGCACAGGTCTGAGAATGTGTGCGCATGCACCTGTGAGTGTATGCACCTGTGTGCCTACATTTGAGAGTGTACGGACATGTGAGTGTACATATGTGGTGTATGTACAGACACAGGTATGTGGTGTGGGTGTGTAGCTGTCTATGGTTGTGGGGTGTATCTGTGGGTACATGTGTGCAGGTATTGTGGGTGTGGGTGTGTGCGCACACGTGTACGTGTGGGTTTTGTGTATCTCAAGCCTAGCCTAGGAGGGACTTCTCTGGTTTCCAAGGAGAGTCGGGAGCCTATGGGTGACGCCTATGAGGGGATGCCGGGCATCCCACTCCAGGGGCATAAGGGAATCCAAACACCCTAACAAAATCCGCGTGTCTGTGTCCCCTCACCCGCACGCTGACCCCAAACTGCCGGAGGTAAACGTCCTCCCGGAGGATCGGCTCTGCACCCCCAGCCTGGGAAAATGATTCCAAGTATCAACAGGAAAACACCTCCCCACACAGATGCTCGGATTTGAAGGGTATAGGAGCCCCAACTATCACCAAGACAGACAGAACAAGGAAAACTCAGACGCACAGCCAGAGGCTGGGGCGTGGGGCTCAGGGACAAAACCCTCTAGAAACAGGAAGCACAGACCAGATGCCGGGGAGATGCAACTACCAGCACCCCAGAGAGGAGCTGGGGTTCCAGTTCCCACTGAGAACCTTGTAGGTGTGGGTGGCGGGAGGACATGACAGACACGAGACCAGCACAGAGAAGAAAACAGCCACCAGACAGAAGACGGCCGTGCTATTATAAATATGTACAGACGCACATAAAACAGAATTAAGATGGAAAGGGGGGAAGATTTTACATTGACAAAAGGTAGCATCCTCCAAAAGACACAGAGTGTGGGTCGCACAGCTAAACCCTCACCGGAAACCACGTAAGCCCTTTGGGACCTAACAGACCCGGCGTGTGGTGACGGCGCTCTCAGACACCGACGAAGCGGAAGGAAAACGGAGATGCGGGTGCGGGACAGGGTCACCCCCGTGGCCGGGTAGACCCTGTTTAGGGCCACCAGGACGTCCCTGAGCTCCCTGCACGGAGCACGGCCGTGCCCCGTACAGCGCAGCAATGTGTCTGGTCGGTTCCCAGGACACTTAAAACTTTCTAAACTTTCTGGTCAAAGAGGAAACGACATCTTAGACCACAGGCTGCTGAGTCCTCTCAGCATAGCCTCCAGGCTTTTGGGGGGAAAGAGGGAGGGGGAAAAACAGTCAGGCACGGGAGTCGCCCGGCTGCAGGGAATTAAAGCACAGAAGCGCTCAATAAAACCCAAAGCCAGGTTCTGAGAAAGAAATGAAAGCAACTATGATAAATGAAAAAGACAAAGGGAAAACAATGGCAGAGGCTTTAAAAGTTAAAGAGAACCTGGTGCAGTACTGATGCCTGTAAATTGGAGCATCTCGATGAAACTGATAATCTTCTAAGGCAGTGGTTCTCAACCTTGGCTGCACATTAGAATCACCTGGGAATCTTAAAAATCCTGATTTCTGGGCCTCATCCTCCGGAAAGTCTGTGTCTTTGTGATGGGGTGGGGCCACAACATTAGTAACAAAGAAACAGAATTTCCAGAGGATGAGGCCCAGAAATCAGGATTTTAAAAAGACTCCCAGGTGATTCTCATGTGCAGCCAAGGTTGAGAACCACTGTTCTAAGGCATACAGGATACATGGGCTTGTTTACCCCCAGGTATTTTGGGGCACTTCCTACGAGCCAGGCCCTGATGTAGGTGCTGGCATTTCAGCTGGGGATTGACAGACAGACAACCCTGCCCTCGGGGTTCTAATAGGACCCATGAGAGGCAGAAAACTGGAACAACGACCAGGAAGGTACTCAAGGTGCCGTAAGCCCGCCAGTGACACCTGGGAACCCACAGAGCAACCTCCGTGCATCACCGAGGACCACACAGGGCCCTCTGCACTGTGTTTTCTGGGCCCTGAGCCAGGCGAGAGCTGCCCATCCTGGGGGCAGAGCCCGGCACGGGGCAGCCTCCCACTGCAGCCCCTGCATCCGCACCCTCGGTCACACACAGTCCCCGCCACACACTCACACTCACACACACAGACGTCCTGTACATGTAAAGAGACAACCTCAGGGCAGCAGCATACGGGAGAGGCACACACCGGGTTTCCCAGTTCACTTCAGTGACACAAACCACCCACAAAGCGGGCGACGCTGAAATGGCCGATGGCCGCGTCCGCTCCCCCAGCTCCGCGCGTTTTGTGGTTTGGAATTATGTCAGCTACGCACCTGTGGAAGCAGAGCGTGCCGTCCTCCGTTTGCCTGAATGAACCGCGAGCACGCAGGCTGCGGCGAGGGGGTGCAGCACAGCGCCTCGGGCTCGGGAGCCAGGCGGACAGCGTGCCGCGTGCTGTTAACACCGCTCGGCACCGACAGCTCGCAGGTGAGGACGCTCTGTGGATCGGGAACGCAGAGACCGTCCTTAACTGCGTGCGGCTGGAGACCTGCAGCGACGCTGCTGTTTATCTGTTAAATGTAGAAGCATCCATTAAAGTCTGCCCTGAGTCGCGGACAGCCAGCCTGGGAGAGCTGACATCCTGACAACACTGTCGTCTCCTCTATAAACTGGGTATCTCTCCGTGATAATCTTTTTTTTTCAATCCTCACTCGAGGATATGTTTTTATTGATTTTTGGAGAGAGGGAGAGAGAGAAACATCAATGGGTTGCCTCCCAGACACACCCCGACCGGGGATGGCACCCAACCTTTTGGT
>NW_006296413.1:674136-678395 GCF_000327345.1 Myotis davidii | reverse complement strand
TCACCTCACCAATTGAGCCACCCAGCCAGGGCTTTAGTGATAATCTTTACATTTCCTCCCATGTCATCTTTTTCCCCACAGTGCCCTCACACATCTGCTGAATTAACAATTATTTGACTTTTCTGATGCCTGTGGTATCAGCTTCCAAATTCTATTTTCAGTGGTTTGACTGTTGACATGCAAACAACTGATTTCTGTATAATGATCCTCTTTCTTGGGGTAAAATGTACATAACACAACGTTACCATCTTGGCCAGTTTCAGGTGCACAGCTCGATGACGTTAGCGCCTTCACACTGCGTGCAGCTGTCACCACTGTCACCTCCAGGACCTTTCATCACCCCACATACAAACTCCATCCCTGTATATTGATTAGCAACTAGAGGCCCAGTGCACAAAATCCGTGCACGGGGAGGGTCCTTCATTCCACGCCGCGCCCTGGTGGTCAGTACACATTATAGCAAGTGATCAAACTCCCGGTTGGTCGAACTCCTGAGGGGACACTTTGCATATTAGGCTTTTCTGTATACAGATAGATGATCACTGTATTCGTTTGCCAAGGCTGCTGTAACAAAGCACCACAGCCCAGCAGCTGCAATGACAGACACTCACTGTCTCCGTCCTGGAGGCTGGAGTCCGAGATCCAGGTATCGTAGGGCTGGTTCCTTCTGAGGCCTCTCTTCTTGGCGTGAAATGCTGGGGGAGGACCCGTGCACTGCATGTCACTAACATCCAGGTGGGTGTCCCTAGCCCCACCACTCCCCAGGGCACAGCCACCCCCGTCTCCGATGGGCAGAAAGCTAGGACTTGGCTGGGACTTTTCGGGCCCCCTCACCCCTGGCTCCAATCAGTGACGGGGCCCAGCAGGAGGGCCACCTGATCTGAGTTAGGGATTTCTGGCTAGCGATTAGGTGGGCGATCGTTTAAGTAAACCATGCCCTTGCCACGCCAGCAGGCCCCGCGGCACTGCGCTCGGCTCTGAGTCGTGCAGACTGCAGTCTTCCTGTGGCAGGTGGCGTGATTCCAGTGGGTCTCTGGGAAACCCCCCAAGCACGAGCCCTGAGTGTCCCTCAGGTTGTGTGCCCCTCCTGGTGGGGACAGCTCTCATCCTGCAGGGCAGCCCCTGCCTCCCACCCTTTCTATTAGAATTCAAATGCGGGCCCTCAGTTTGATGGATGACTTGTGACTGTCCCTGGGCCCAGGACACAAAGGCCCCGAGTCCCTGAGGCCGCCACCCGCTCCATCTGGCCTGACTCTGGGGAGACTGACCGCGCACCGCGGGACGGGCTCAGCGCCCCGGCTGCTGTCTTTGCTGCCTTTGTTCCTCCTCTGAGACCTGGGCTGTGGGCTCCTGCCCCACAGGCCTGTGGGGTGGCTGGGGCCTGGTGGTGACCATGGGAACTGACTGGGCACGGGCCGGAGGGCCTCTCAGGTGGGGAGTCAGCTGCCTGGAGCCCCGTGGGCTGCCATCCAGGTGGGGGGCTTTGGGACTGCTGCCCCTGGGGCAAGTCTATCCGCATCCCACTGGCCCCCTCCCACCCTCTCCACCCTCCATCCTGGGTCCTCTTAGCTGACTCCCCTGCTCGTCCTGATGCCCGGCCCCCTCCTACCTGTGAAATCCTGGGGTGCCCAACCCATCGGGTTTGCTTCCTTCCCGGGGCTGAGTCTGACTGAGGTCCTGCCCCGCCTGCTGCTCACTGCCCAGGGTCCCCCAGCGACACCTCGTCAGTCCATTCCTGCCGTCCCGCCCTTGCTGATGCTCCCCACCACCTGGGTCCCCCTCTCCTTCCCCAGGTGCACGCCCGTCTCCAGGCTCAGCTGTGGGAAAGCAGGAAGGACAAGCATACCATCTGTGCGCTGGGGCGATGACATGCTGGGCACCCGTGCAAATGAGAGCTCTCTCCGCAGCGTGGGGAAGGCGGGCTGTCGCAGAGCTAATCCTCGCAGAGGAACCCTCATCTCGCTCAGGGAGTTCTGCAGTCACGTCCCAACTGACAGTCAGAACCAGCAGAGGTTGGAGGCCTCGCCGCACAGGCGGGAACACACCTACCGGAACCGAGCCCCACACCTCAGAACGCTGGAATTGGTAAATCCTACATGTCACGTGCGTGCCCTGCGCCGTGTGTGCCCTGCTCCGTGTGTGTGTGTGTGTGTGTGTGTGTCTTACACTGTGTGTGCCCTGCGCTGTGCATGTCCTATGTCGTGCATGCCCTGTGCCGTGCTTGTGCCCTAAGCCGTGCGTGCCCTGAGCCTTAGGCGTTCTACCGTGAGGTTTAAAATAAATTTATCTGGCCCCGGCTGGTTTGGCTCAGTGAATAGAGTATCCGCCTGCAGACTGAGGGTCCTGGGTTTGATTCCGGTTCAAGAGTACGTACCTGGGTTGCAGGCTCGATCCCTGGCCCTGGTCAGGGCATGTGTTGGAGGCAACCAATCGATGTTTCTCTCTCATTGATGTTTCTAACTCTCTATCCCTCTCCCTTCCTCTCTGTAAAAAATCAATAAAATATATTAAAATAAATAAATAAATGGAAAAATATCCTTGGGTGGGGATTAACATAAAATAAAACAAATAGAAAGACTTTATCTGGAATGAACCCCTGTTGTGCCCCTTGGTTCGGTGCCAGTCCCTTGGATTTCAGCTAGCCCTCCGTAAAACTGTAAAGTCTCTTTACAAATAAAATGTTGAAAGCGTTGTTGTACACGAAGGAAGCGGCCATGGCTTTCGATTCCATGTACATGAAGTTCAAGAATGGGATCTGGGTGCTGGACGCCAGACAGCATCTGTTGGGGCGTCGGGGCCTGGGCGGGCTGCGTTCTGGGCAGGGGTCCACCTCCGCAGCGAGATGCGTCAGTTCATCAGAATTCACGAAATCACATTCACCGAGACCCTTGCATGTCACTGTTTGTGATTTTTCCCTCAGTCACAGGCCAGGGACCTGCATGGAGAAGCAGACTGCCCTGTACCTGTCACTGGGAGATGCCACCCCTCCCTCGGGACAGGAAGAAAAATAACTGTGCAGACTCGACTCCCACGATAAACACACTAGGCCCCCAAAATGACCCCCAAAAACACCGAGTTTGGGTCTGTGGGACAAATGTCAACATGCCGAAAGGGTTGGCCTCGCCAGCGGCGTGTTCTCGGGACGGTGACCTGGAAACTGCCAAGAAGTGGCCCAGAGAAATGGGGGGTCACCCCCGCCGGCCTTGCCTTTGGGCTGCTTGGGGTCCTTGCTCACCTGCCTGTGGGACCCCCACCCGCACCCCTCCGTGGCAGGCCTGCATTTCTTGTCTCACTACCCACCCAGTGCCCTCCCCCTCCCTCCCTCCGGGCCAGCCTCAGGTGTCCCCCTGTAAGCCTTGCAGCCATTATCCTAAGTGATCCCCTCGAGCTGTGATGGGCAGCCATTCCTGCCCAGCAAGCCCCGTGCCCATGAGGGGACCAGAGTCTGCCCAGTGCTGGGTTGGGTGGCTCTGCCACTGGAGGTGGCAGGGAGGGGGGAGCCGGGGTGCAGCCCAAGGAACCCCAGATGAGCGTGCTGGCCTTGTCCTCTGCAGCTGGGCTGCCCTGCCCCTCAGGTGGGTCTGACCACCGGGCCATCCATGCATACAGGCCCAGGAAGGGGGCATCACCAGGCCCTCTTGCCATCCTGCCTGGGCCCTTACTAATACACCCTCTATTGTCCCTGTGACTACACCAGAGACCACTCCGCCACCCTCACCCACAGACAGAGGGCGGGGAGGGAAGGGTCCCGCTGGCTCCTGGCTAGAGGTGGGATCTGAACCAGGCTGACCCCTCGCCTGCCTGATCACCGCAGAAGCCTTGGCTGCGTGTCCTCCGTAACGCCAGGGAGCCCAGGGTCTGCCGGGGTGTGGGGGTCCCCGGGGTGCTCAGAGCCTCAGCCAAATAGGAGCCCCCCAAGCTGGGTCAGACCACCTACAGCCGGTTTCATTTCACTGGGCTGACCGACCCCGTCTCTCCAGTTCCCAATCTGCTCAATGAACTTGAAAGTTCACTTCTACTGACCCCAGGTCACTTTATGTCACTCTGAGCAGTGGCCTGGCAGCAGCAGCTCAGGTGAGCGGCTCGCTGCTGGGGGTGTCGAGGCCAGGTGAGGGTCAGGCCAGGAACCCCAGCTTCCGGAGCAGCCGCTCCTGCACGGTGCGGCTCTGCCTTGAACTCCGGCCTCAGATCCAAATGAGATGCCGCGGAAGCCGGGAGGCCGGGAGACGGCACAGCTGGAAACGGTCTCTGTGAGCCGA
>NW_006296413.1:673363-674118 GCF_000327345.1 Myotis davidii | reverse complement strand
GCTGGAGGCACCTGGGGGGCCACTGCATACTGCAGGGTGCTGTTGTCCCCAGCAAGAGGTGGGGGACAGCCTCTCTGATTGGGACTCATGCCTCCGCTGGACCTGAGGGGTGGGTGTGGGAGCTGGGGTGTCTCTGGAGCTCTGACCCCTTCCCCTGGCCCACTCCACTGTCCCTGCAGGCCCCAGGCCCCGGGACACGCTCTGAAGGTCACTGCCACAGCCCAGGGATCTGAGGGTGGCCTAGCATTCGTCTGCTCCCCCCGCCCCTGCTCCCGTGTCACATATAGAAATTTTTTGATATTTGCAACCAAAGTAAAACAAAGACATATTTTTGATATTTATTTTATATATTTAAATGCCATTTAACAAAGAAAAATCAACCAAAAAAATGAGTTCGCGTGTCACCTCTGACACGCGTGTCATAGGTTCGCCATCACTGCCCTACACATTGCATGGGACACACTTACACTAAAACATTGTTTGCTGTTTATCTGAAATTTAAACTTACCTGCGTGCCCGGTGTTTATTCACTGAACCCAGCTGCTCTCCGTGTGGCGCTGATGCCGGGGAAGGGAGAACTTGCCGGCGGCAGCCTTGCCCACGTCGCCCCTGAGAGGTCGGGTCGGAGCAGAACCAGGCCCGGCAGGCCGAGAGCTCACTCTCTGATCCACACCCGCAACGGCCCTTTCTTATAGTGCAGCTCGGTACTGCTGACCGACTGGACCAGGGGACAGAGAGGCAGTGGCGTGGCCACA
>NW_006296413.1:667016-673268 GCF_000327345.1 Myotis davidii | reverse complement strand
CTCTTTCCCATTCAGGCTGCTGTAACAAACGTATTTATGGCGGCACTTTGAGGAGCACAGGCAGTCACCGGCCAGAAAGCTTCCCTGCCCACCGAGGACAGAGGCTGGTCACGGGTCACAGCGTGGAACCGACGGGCCATGAAGTCGGGACCCAGGAAGGAGCCCCATTCGGCACCGGCTCGGGCCCCCTGCGCTGGGGCCACCCAGGGGTGCGAGCTGAGGTTGGGGGGCTTGGCAGGACGCAGACCCGGAATCTAACGTTTCTTCCTGCTCACCGGCCCCGGCTGGCGAAGGTAGGGTTTCAGATCCCGACGTTAGGAGAAATGGTGTTTTCCATCACTGCTTTAAGAAACAGTTCTATTTTTATTTCTCTGGGTGGCCTTCTGTGAGTGAGAACGGCCGCCTCATCCATAGATCGAGTCTCTGACACGTGATGTGCCTGTGTGCTCACACACCCACGGGCTCGCCACGCAGCCTGGAGAACTGACCCATGTTGTGGGAACCGAGGCCAGGGAGGCAGTAAGGGACCAAGTCATGTAACCCACAGGTGGCAGGGGAGTGTGAGGGGGGAGGGGGAAAAGAGGGGGAAACAGGTCCCCAAACCACGGGCTGGCCACTCGGCCACGTGACGGCTCCTGTGCTTCAGGTTGGGGAGGTGAGATGCCGGCAGCGTCCATCTTCTGCAATTTTGCGGCTCCTCGAGGCCCTCGTCGGGGGTGATCTTTCCTGCCCATGTGCCTGCGACCACTGCCCTGGGTCCCCCTCCGTACCCGGATCAGCCCAGTGGCAGCCCAGGCCCCCGCTTGACTAGCGTCCCCGACACCCCCACAGCTGCACTCCCGAGGCCCTGCCACGTCTCCCTCTGCAAAGATGCAGGCACCCAAGAAAGTGGCGTTTGGGGTTCCATGTGCGTCTCTAACAGCCACACCCAACCATACCGGCTTCACCTTCAGGTGAGCAGCAAGAATTCCTCATTCCAACCCTTAGTCTGAGACGGAACCCCCCCACCCCTGCCCCGGGGGAGCCTGGCCTGGAGCTGGAGCCCCTCCTGGGCCCTGGGGCGCGGGCAGGAGGACCTGGTGCTGTGGCTCATTCCCAGAAGGGGCTGGCACCAGGGAGCAAGGCTCTCGGGGTTGGTGGCAGGGACCAACGTGCTTCCCGTGAGCACGTGTGTGAGCGTGTGTGTGAACGTGTGAGGGCATGACGGTGTGAGCCGACACAAGGCGATCAGATAACAGACACAGCCGCACTCTCTAAAGCCGCCAACCTTTCGGACCTCACGGGCCACTGCTCTACAGGGACTCCGGAAATCGGTCGGGCCCAGGCCAAGGGACCGGGCATGGTGCTGAAGGGGTCCTCAAAGAAACGGGAAAAGAAATCCCCCATTAAACCCAAATTTCATGGGGAAACAACACTAACATTGCAAAAATGCCAGTCTACCAGCTATTCGTGCGTGGAGAAGCGAAGAGGCAAATTCCGGGAGATACGGGCTCACGCCGTTGAGTTACCTTCACTGTAATTATTGACATCCAACATCATTATTAGACACTTTCTCCCGCTCATGTGAGGACAGTCTCGCCTGTGCTGCGGAGACAGGCGACCGGGTTCTGGGGGCGGGGGGATGTTAGCTATGCTTCCCCCAATTCCAGGAAACAAATAATAATAAAAACCAAATTGAAAACATAAATAAAGGGTCTCATTACCAGGCAGGAGGGGTGGGGAGGGAGGCTGGGCTGGTTGGCCTTCCCGCAGCTCCTCCAGGCGGGGCCTCTCCAGGGCCATATGTCACCAGACAAGGCAAGTCAGTGAAGACCGGGGCAGGGAGACACGTGCCACACGAAGCCCCAGCTCGCCGGAGCACCAGCGTCTGTACTGTCCGTGTGCCCGTCACCATCCAACGGGACACTCCGCACAGAGGGCTCTCTGCTCAACACTTTGGGCACCTTTCCCTTCCGCAGGAATCCTACACCCAGAAGCCCCGAGGAGAAAAACTCACATGCCTGCGTTCGTCTAATAAGTGTAACCTCCAACGCGGCCCCTCCCCCTCCTCCTACCCTGTCGTGGGGGCAATCCTGGTCCGAGAGGGCGTGTTCGCCCTGGAACCAGAGCCGGGGCTGGGGGCACGGGGTCCTGCTGTCTCTGGAGGAATGGGATTATGCTCCAAACTCCCCAGCCGATCACCAAGAAATGGTGCCCCACCCCCGACCCCGCCCTGCCAGCCCGGCGGGGGTGGTGGGGGACAACACGGGCGCCAGGCCGTGCTCCCTGTGCTGTGGACCCATCCAGTGTCCCGTCTCGGCCCTGAGAAGCCCATGGACGGGAAGAAACGAAAGGCACCTCCATGCGCCTCACTTTTAAGAACATGACCCCCATCTTTTTCTAACCTGTTTTATTTTATTTTTTTAATTGTGGTGAAAACACACATGAACGTCTCAGGCATCTTTAAGTGTGACTTCAGTGGTGCTAACACACTGAGCAAGCACTCCCCCAGGTGGTGCTGGACTCCCCATCTCTTACTCAGGTGCCCGTGGGAATGCACAGGTGGGGAGTGAGGAGCACGGAGGCGCCTTTGCCCCCCATCGTGACCCCAGATGGGTGGCGAACAAGGCTATGGGGCCCTGGATTTTGACCCTCCCCCGCCCCCGTTAGAGGTCCCTCCACTTCCCAGGCTCCTCCACCCCCTTCCACCAAAGTGGGGACCCCTCGTCCAGCTGGGTGGGGGACGCAGAGCTTTCTGGGGCTCCAGGATAGCACACCCCATCTCTGAAGTGCAGGAAAGGACTTCTGGGTCCCAAGGCCAGATCCTGGCCCCTAGATTCTGTACCCCTGGCCCTGGAGTCGCCAGGAACAAGGCTCCATCTCTCCCTTGCTGGTGAGAGGTGGGCACAGACTCCCACGCCCTCCCTGCTTCCCAGTGCCCTCAGTTCTTCCTCACCCCCTTGCAGTGGTGGATGGCAGCCAGCTGGGCCCGAAAAGAGTGGAGTTCTCTCTTAGGGCTGCCCCCAGGGTGAGCTGAGGGGAGGGGTGAGAGGTGGCAGGGCTTGCTAGCTGCCAGACACCCGCCGCAATCCTGCCTCCGGAGGGGCTTGGTCAGGCTTTATTGTGGCGAGTGACCTGCCTCAGCCCAGCATGAGCGGGAACGGCTCTCAAGGACACAGGACCGTGGGCCTCGTAGGCTGGCGACAGGCCCGAGGAGGCCTCAGGCCCAGGGGTGCAGGTCACATGGGCAGCATTGCCTGGTGGAGCCCAGTCTCAAATTATCCACAGGCAGAACCCAGTTGGCCCAGCAGGCAGAGGGCACCCTGGTCCAATGAGCCCAGGTTGGGAGTCACCAGGCACGAACCAACATGACTTGGAGATCAGGGCGTTGTCAGCGGAAGGCCCCAATCTGGACAGACAACCCCCACAGGGCTCCCTTCCAAGCAAGGCCTGACGGCGCAAACACTGACCACACACGCAGCACGCAGAGCACCACTACCAGCTCGGGACAAATACTGCACCTTGCCCGCCGGTGAGCACCAGCTGCTGTCTCCAGGATCAACGGACTCCTGCGACTCGTAGGAAAAGCCTGACACCTCAAGAGAAAAGCAGGACATGAGTAAGTGATTCACGAAATGCAAATGGTTACCAAGTACATGAAAAAGCAGGCATCCGGCCTCACCGTCAGCGGACGGCACACGAGGGCAGAGTCGAGTGTCACACACGAGCCAGCTCCGAGGCCACAGCGGCGGTCCCAGAACAGCCCCCACAGGAGTGCAGGGCCAAGAGGAGCGGTCAGCTCAGCAGGACTGTCCGCGGGCACGTGGTGGTGCGGGTCGGAAGGCTCATGGAACTGGTCCCCGAGGCCTCGTGGTCCTGCGTGGGGAAGTTTATCGCAGGAAAATGATCGGAGAGGCACGGAAACGGACCGTACCAGGCGCCCTGCTCACGCGCGGAGGAGACGTTACCACAGCCGGCACGGTGTGCAGCTCAATTTATGAGTCCACCCGACTGGCCACAGGAGCCTGGATACTTGATTAGACCTTATCCCGGGCGTGTCTGTGAGGGTTTCTGGATGAGGTTAAAGTCTGAACTGATGGGTCGACTGAGTGAAGCCAACGTGTGGGTGGGCCTCGTCCGATCAGCTGAAGGTCTGGGTAGACCCAGAGGCTGACCCTCCCGAGTACGAGAACACACCTCGGACCGACTGCTGAGCTGGGACATCGGTCCTCTCCTGCCTCCAGGTAGGAGCTGCCATCGCTCTCCTGGGTCCAGCCTGCTGACCGCACGTCCTGGGTTGTCAGCCCCATAACCGTGACCCAGTGCCTTATAATAACTGTCTTTCTCTCCTCTCTATATGCATCTCATTGGTTCTGTTTCTCCGGAGAAGCCGGCTGCACACACAGCCGTGGATGCCTGGAAACTCTCAGATGGCGCCCCTGTTCCTTCTTTAAGTGTTTGGTGTCACCTTCCCGCCGGGCCTCCCGCCTGGACATTGTCTGCACTGAGGCCAGCACCGGACAGGGCGGAGGGCAGCCCGGCCAAGCCAGGCTGTGCTCTTGACCCCCATGAGGATGGAGGAGACGAGGCACTCTTCTGGGAATGTGTGTTGAGTTTGGGAATTTTTGCAACAGACAAGACACAAGGAAAGCTGCAGGAGGAAGCTGGCCTGAGGCCCTGGAGTGAGGGCAGGCTGGCCATGAGGATGCAGTCGCCTGGAGGACATGGGGAGGCAAGCAGGCAGGTCTCCCACGAAGCCCCAAGAAGGGCTGCACAGACAGACTGAGAGGTGGTCAGAGAAGCAAGAAAGACCCCGGGAGCCCAGGGGTGGGGTGGGAGTCCTGAAAGCCAAGAGGTTTAGCGTGTGTGGGAGGGGGTGCGCCCAGATGAGAATGGTCAAGAAGGCCAAGTGCTGCTGAGGGCAGAGAGATGACAAGGCCTGTGGGCTGGGGAGACCCAGGTGACGGTGGCAGGCACTGGTCCAGCAGAGGGAGACATGGAGGCCATGAACTATGACCCTGGCAGGTGCCCCTCCTTCAGACACCATGGCCCGCCCCGGGGGACTCTAGGTCTGCCTCCAGCCAGATCTCACCCCTGGATAATTTCTCTAGTCCAAGGACCCAAACGCTCCTTAACTCCAACGACACCCCACTCCCCAGCCTGGAGTTGAGCCTCTGTCTGTGATGATCCCTTTAGTGCAGTGGTTCTCAACCTTCCTAATGCCTTGACCCTTTAATACAGTTCCTCATGTTGTGGTGACTCCCAACCATAAAATTATTTTCGTTGCTATTTCATAACTGTAATTTTGCTACTGTTATGAATCATAATTGAATATCTGATATGCAGGATGTATTTTCATTGTTACAAATTGAACGTAATTAAAGCATAGCGATTAATCACAAAAACAATGTGTAATCATACATGTTTTCCAATGGGCTTAGGCGACCCCTGTGAAAGGGTCGCGACCCACAGGTTGAGAACTGCTCGTTTAGTGCCATGAGCTCCACACAGGGAAGGACCCTGACTGGCGCTTGCACACCTTTGAGGCCTCCTCACAGCCCCCAGGACATGCAAGGGCAGAGAGGAGCAGACAGCTGTTCTGAGGGTAGCTCCACTTCCTGGGCAGACAAGAAAGATGCAGATAGGTCCTCCCAGGTGGGGCTCTGTAAAGATTCTGGAGTTCATACAGCCCTCCCCCAAGGGGGGGCTGGAGCAGGGGACTGTCCACAGCTGGCATTGCAGAGGTGGAGCTGCAGCAGAAAACGCACGGGTGGAACTTGGCATCAAGGACTTGGCTGCAGACCCCATGCTATGTGCAGGAATCCAGTGGCTACAATGCTGTGGGACCCCCAACATCGGCAGGGTTCTGGGCTCCCTGCTCCCGGCCTCACCTCTCCTCTCTCACCACCCTCTGCTGCACCTGCTTAAGGAAGATTTTTCTACAAGAAACAGGTTCGGCTGCCTCGGCAGACGATTCTCTGGAGTTGTCGGTGGCCGGTGGCCCTGCACCCTGGCCCAACCATCCAACCCGACAGAAGGGTCTGGACGAAGGCCTGAGAGCTGCCTCCCCAGGGTGGCCACTGCTGGGTGACTTCGGCGAGTCCTTTGACCTCGCTGTGCTGGTCACGTTGTATACCCCAGAAAACCGAGCGCAGGAGGGCCAGGAGCGCAGGGAGGCGCAAGGTCACGATTGGGCCACGCGCCGCCGTTCCCGGGGTTGGGGAGACAAGTCCTTCCTACCCCGTTGGTCGCGGCCAGCAGGCCTGGCGCTGG
>NW_006296413.1:662421-665789 GCF_000327345.1 Myotis davidii | reverse complement strand
CAGAGCCGCGCGCCCCCCGGCCGCGACCCCCAACTCCGGGTGGCGGGCAGGTAGGGAGGCCGCCCGGGGCGGGCTGCGGGCCAGCGGAGCCTCCCTGGCCTGGCCTGGCCCTCCCTGCGCGGTGGGAATGGAAGAGTGCTCGCCACTGAAAGGGCTGGACAGCGCCTTTCTCCCCTCCCAGCTTCCGCTCACCACGTCTGCGACACGGCGCTCCCCAGAGGAGGGGAAAAGGCTGATACCGGCCCCACCGAGGATGAGGATCAGGCCGTACATCCTCCCAGACCTGACCTGACCCGGGCCTGTGGGAGGGAGAAGGGGCTTCCTGGCTGGTTCTGGCTTCCGGGGAGCAGGTTAGGTCCCAGCCAGGCGGCCAGTCCCCTCATCTGGCTGATGTTCAGAGTCGCTTTGTGGGAAGCTGGGCTCAGCCATTTTCTTTCTTCTCCCAGGATGAGCCTCTCCTGGCGCACAGAGGTCCGATTGGCAGTGATCTCCCTGCCACTCGGACGCCCGTTCGACCTGGGAGAGGCAGGGGAGGAGGGTGAGGCAGGGCTGGGCCCACCACCCGTGCAGGGTGGGGGCCTGGGAGGCAGCTGCTCTAGCCGGGTGCTGCAGGCCTTCCCAGAGCCCCCCAGGGTGGCCTGGAGGTGGAGCTGGAAGGTGATGTTTGGGAGGAAAGTGGGGCAGGTCCGGCTCTCTCTCCGGAGGGCAGTGGCTGTGATGTAAGCAGCGAGCGTGGGGCATCTGGGGTGGAGGCTGCCCCTGTCCAAACCCTGGATAGACAGCCCCCTGTGCCAATTGCTGAAGCACCGAGGGGTCCCTGGCAGTTAGGGCAGTGACACTGGGAGTCGTGATGGCATGGCTTGGGTTCGAGGAGGAAGAGGAGAAGGTGGCAGACAACCTGGGCTCCACGGAGTTCAAACTACGCATGTTTCCTGGGAGGAACAGCTGTAGTTGGTGAAATCCGCGGCAGGGGAGGGGCCTGGGGCCGCACAATGTGGGAGGCAGTGAAATAACCTAATTATTGTACCAATAAGATGTTATAAGGAAACATCAGCGTGTAAGTGATGACAGGGATGAATTACACACAGCGCGCGTGCCGGCCTCCGTGGGTAGGCCTAGTCCCCGTACTCTCCATTGAGTTATACCATCACACAGTTAATTATAGGAGGTCTCCACTGTAATTAACAGTAATGAACACAAAGAGTGTGCTGTGTGTGTGTGTGTGTGTGTGTCAACAACACACCACCATGTGCGGTTTGGAAAAGAGCTCCAGGGCGCACGAAGCCAGCAGCATCCCCTTGAGGAAAACCCCCCGCTGGTCTGGGTGAGTGGCCACCCAGGGGCTCTATTAGTCCTGTGACCCCTCTGGCCCCGATGACTGGAGTGCCTGGTTCCCAGGAGGACTGTTGGTGCCCGTCTCTCCGAACCTTCTGTTGAGGGTCCTCTGGAGTTTGGTGGACGTGGGGCCACCTCGTGGGCGACTGCCTGGCTGGCCACTAGGCTTGCCAAATGTCGAGAGAGTTGCGATTTCCCAGGCCCAGCCTTTCACTCTGGAGGCAAACATCTGACCTTAGCTGGGGGCCAGGAGCCCTTGGCGGGGACTGTGCGTGGGCACCTTCCGCCCAGGCTGTCTCTCCTGTCTCACGGCCACAGTCACCTCAGTTCCTTTGTCTTGGCCCAAGTCTAGTAAAGTGGGAGCTGTCGGGTGGTGAGAGTGGCCTGGGGCAGCTGGGCCCCTCAGCCCTTCAGTTCCAAGCCAGGGCCTCTTGGAAGGTGAGCCTGCTGCTTGGCCCCCAAAACGCTGCCTTTGGGGCATCAGATGAGGGTGGGGGACGCTGCCTGGTGTGGAGTGCAGGTGAAGGCAGAGCTGCTGCCCTCTGCCCTCCGCACGCGCCTCTGGTGACCAGCAGGGTCCAGTCTGTCCTGTAGTGTGTTTGCGGTGGTGGGTGCTACCGTCTGGCTTGTGCAGTGTCGGCTCAGCGAGGGGCTCTGTCACTCATGTTGGGGTTGGGCTGTGGTTGTGGGATCACCTCCCTTCTGCCCCATCTCCCCTGCACAGCTGTCCTCGATGGCCTGGTGTGGCCTCTGCAGGCAGCCCCATGTAGGCTCCACTGGCCATTGTGGTTTCTGGTGGCGAGATGGGCGTCAGGGCCTGATGGGGCAGGCGTCGCTGTGCTGGGCGGAATCCACTGCCAAGGCTCTGCCTGGCCTCTCCCACATCCGGAAAAGGCTTCTTCAGCTGGGGCAGGGGAGGGGAGCACCCCCAGGCATGACCAGATCTAGGAGGGTGTGTCACTTAGGCCGCAAGGCCACCATCCCTACAATCCCAAGAAGTGGAGGAGGGCACGGTCCTGCCCAAAGCAGAGTGTAGCAAGCCTGGTGGGCTCAGCTCCCGTAGGGTGGGTGTAAGCCCGGAGGACTCCTGGGAGGAGGTGGTAGACCCCTGAGAGGAGGGTGGACAGCAGGCTCTGGGAGCTGGGGTCCACAGTAAATTGTGCAGCCTACCCTTGGAAACCCTTCCAGTGGGCAGGAGGTGAGAGAGGGGACTGAGCAGGGCTCAGGGATCAGGGGAGCTAAAGAGAAGAGACGTGAGTGAGGAGGCCTCCCTGTTGCTCACCTGGCTGGGCTCTCAGGCCAGTGGGTGGGCCTGGGGGAAGAGCCTGGGCTGCCAGGTCCAGGGACCTGGGATGTCCCGCTCCAGGTTCTCAGGAGACCTTTAGGAGAATCAATGTGGGGTGCTGGTGGCAGGCAGGCTGGAGAGGAGTCCTGGGGTAGGGGGAGCCAGTGAAGATGGAACAGGTGACCTGGGGGAGAGACAGGTGAGAGTGAGAGTCTGGCCAACCCTGGGGTGACCAAGGCCAGGAGCTGGATGGCACTCAGCTCAGAGCAGGATGGGAAGGCAGAGACAGCAGAGGGAGGGGAGGTATTTGGCTGGGGTTGAGGCAGGGTCTGGCTGGGGTCCTGCGGGAGGTGCCATGGGGGTGCTGAGGCCAGGAGAAGGAGCTGGCCTTCCTGCGTGGGCTGGACTTGGGTAGGGGGCAAACGTGGACAGAGCAGGATGCGTGGGCCCGCGAACGCTGACCGAGTGTGGACTGTCTGTGGTGTCTGACGGTCAATGCCATGGGCAGATCACGCTGGTCCTTGCTGTGTGACCCCGGAGCCTGCTCCTCTGTGCATCGGGCCGGGCCTCGGCCTGTCCAGCCGCTTTATAAGCCAGGACACCAGCTCCGATGCCGCACTTTGGTCAAGGACAGCAGCTCCTTGGGGACGGGGGGAAGGCACAGTCTGCTCACTGCACGGCCTGGAAGCCCGAGGAAGCAGGACCCTCTTCCCAAATCGCTGTGGGCAGTGCTCCGGGCGGGGGCTCG
>NW_006296413.1:653903-662327 GCF_000327345.1 Myotis davidii | reverse complement strand
GGTGGGGGGTGGGGAAAGGCCTGTGTGCTCTCAGCACCCCATCAGTGACTTTGAGTGGACGACACAGCTCCAGCCCTCCTCCCATGGCGCAGGTTCTCTGCCAGGAACCCTCTGCTGGGGGCAGGGGGCAGCTCTGGGTGGGCTGTCCCTGCCAATCTCGGGGTGATGGGCTCATGCCTCGAAGGATGAGCCGTTTCCTGCAGGCAGGGTCTGGCGTCGGCAGAGCCCTAGGTCGCCGTTCCCAGAGTGGCCCCTGCCCACATGGCCTACGGTGGCTCTGAGCATCTGGGAGTTGTCACAGGTCCCCCCCTGGCTCACCACTGGCTGTAAGGGACAGGCTCTGCAGGGACCTGTATACCAGGAAGGGCCTGCCAGGCAGAGGGCACAACCCAGGCAGAGGTGAGAACTGCTCTTTGCAGAACCAAGTGCTGCCTAGGTGTAGCTCTAGCTGTGGGTTCCCCGCAGGAATCACTGAGGACTAGCGTTCCCCCCGCCCGGCCCCGGGCTCCCTGCATGACACAGGCAGAACCTAGAAGCCTTCTGAAGTCACCTGTGCTCAGCCTCTGCCCTGACAGGTGCCCTGGGCGCAGAGCTGTCTAGAGCACCGTCCAGAGCGCCTGCCCCCGACCGCACATGCACAGGCAACGCCAGACCTGGCCGTCACTCTCCACATGAAGCCTGCCGACCCTGGCCCTGGCCCCGAGGTTCTACCCAAGGGCCATCTGTTCCCAGCAGATCCCGGGGCTCCAGGTGTGAATGCTGCTGGGCAGGCAGCCACCCTCGACTGTGCTGGCGCGGAGGGCACACGGGCCTGGGGCCTGAGAGGATCCAGGTCCCACCCGTCCGTGCTGGTCGCTGATGGCTTTGGCCCAGCATGAGTGGCTTGTGTGGACTGGGGCCTCCAGGGCTGGCTCCTGGTGCTCCCCCACCAGTAGGACCCTCCCTGACTAGTGGGGCGTGTGAGGGCCATGCCACAGGATGCCAGGCTCTCCTGCCGCCCACACCAGTGTCTCCCCTGCCCTGTCCTGGGCCGGTTCCTGGTCATGGGCCCAAGCGCATGCACCTTCCCTGCTGGGCGCACCTTTCTCTGGTTGTTTCTGCTCCTGTTTGCCACCCTCAGTGTTTGTCTGTGGGGTGACCCCTGGGCCACGAAATGAAAGAGGAGGGGGAGGAAGGGAGGAGCAGGGGTGAGGGGGGAGAGGAGAAGAGGGAGGAAGAGAAGGAGGAGGCAGGTGTGGGCCAGGTCACAGCACCATCGGCATCCTCCCTGCCTGTGTGGCAGCCCACTCGGCAAGTGTACCTGGAGCAGACAGACGGGCCCTCTCAGGTCAGAGGCCGGATGCTGAGGGCGGCTCAGGTTGGCTGTGCTGCCCACATCTGGGGACAGTGGAAGGGTCTATGGCCAGTGCTCACAAGGAGCAGTTAGGGCACCTTCGAGGTTGCATGGTGCGCTGGTTTGGAGAGCACCTGTGCCTTCAATGCCACTGGACGCAGAGCTGGCTTCTCTGAGGCCTTGAGAGGGTCAGGCTGCTGTGAAGTCAGCACCTCAGCCGGTGGCGGCACCAAGAGGAGGTGGCCGACTGCTGTGTGCACCCCTGTGGGGCTGGAGCTGGAGCTCCTAGGGCCCTCTGCCTGCCCCATCTGAGGTGGACTGTCCCTGCAGTCTGGGGCTCCTTGAAGGGGGGACGCTGCACTTCCTAGGGCCTGTGGCCACACAGGGAGTGAGGGGAGTGGAGGTGCCTGTAGCCCCGGATGCTCCTCCAGCCACTTGGCCAGGGCCCAGGTCCCCCATGGCCATCGTGGAGCCCACTGGGCAGTTCTGTGTCCTGGTCCTGGAGGCACAGCGTGGGGACTGCCTGCCGGGCTCTGCACTCAGAGGCGAGGGGTCTTGAGCCTCGGGCCCACAGCTGTGGAGCAGGGTGTCCTGCAGCTTCTGCGAGGCTCTGATGGCTGGGAACCATGTGGGCACCTCCATTGTGCCTGGGTCCGGCAGGGGACAGCAGCTGGCATCTGTCAGGGCCCATCCGGGTCTTGGGGGAGGGGTGGGACCCCCGGCTCCTCTAGGTGTGTGGGGGGGTCCCTGGTGATGCTCAAGTCGCTGCGGGAAGTCCTCTTGCATGTGGGGGATCTGCTGACCCTCCCTGGCGCCAGGCCTGGTCAGCCCCACTGTCACCTGCTTGTGGCTGATGTGTCCCAGCACCGGGTGGCAGGTCCAGGCTGGCCTCTGTGAGCCGGGCCCGAAGTCCTGGTCCTGGCCAGGGATGGCCGAGCTGCCCGAGGCCTTGTTCCAGGGGTGCCGGCTGGCCAGCTGCCTCGGACTCAGGACAAGATGGAGGCTGGGCTGGGCTGGGGCTGGGGACAAAGCCGGGATTGTGTGGGCTGGGCCCTGAGAGGCGGCCCAGGCCTTGTTCTGCAGCCTCTGAAGGGCCAGTGTTCTGAGCCGGCAGCTGGGAGCCCCCCCACCCCTGTTGGAGTGGCTCAAGAGAAGGGCCCCTTTCTTCCCCGGGTTTTTCCCCCCGAGTGTGCGTTTCATCCCTGGGAGCCCGGGAGGCCACGCTGGTCCTCGGTTTCCTCCCTGTGCACAGGGAGGACAGCGCCCTTGGGTGGATTGCCAGGGTAGTGCAGGCCGATGCGTACAGACCCCAGCACATGTCCTGAGGACGTTCATCCTGGCTGGGTTCTGGCCTCCGAGGACAGAGGTGCTTCCCCAGGGGGCTGCCGGGTCCTCGTCTGCACAGGGACCCAGGGCGGGCTGCCCCCGACTGGATCTTGTGCCGGCCTTGACTGCGGGCCTGGCCAGGGGTGAATGGAGGATTCTGGGCCTGTGGTTCTGGGCTGTGAGCTGGGGCGAGGGAGAGCCCTGGAGCAGGGGCCCATGGCCTGCGTAGTGATGGGGCACCCAGGGCCCCTTGTACCATTGTCGCCCACTCTGGGTCCAGGCTGGGTGGGAGAGTCCCGAGGGCAGGGCTGGCCTTCCTGGCCCCCGGGGAAAGGTGGGAGGCGGCCTGAATGGCTTGCGTGGCCTGAGTGACGTGGCTGGAGCCTGGAGACACGTCAGGCTGCCTCTTCATCTCAGTGCCGTGGGCGTTTGTGGGGGCAGCAAGGCTGCCCGGCAAGGAATGTGGCATCTGTGAGGGGTGGTTTGGCCCATGGCCCTGGGTAACTCCAGAACCACTGGGCAGCCACTGGCTTGGGCCAAGCCCTGGGATGGGAGGTCCCTGGGTGCTGGGGTGGCTGTCTGGAAGCCTGAGGGTCTCTCCTCCCCACGGCTTCAGCGTGGAGCATGGGCCACAAGGTGACACTGGGACGCTGCCTGGTTGGAGGCCCGCCTGGGCC
Source organism: Myotis davidii (assembly GCF_000327345.1). Lineage (NCBI taxonomy): Eukaryota > Metazoa > Chordata > Mammalia > Chiroptera > Vespertilionidae > Myotis > Myotis davidii. The sequence continues at coordinate 658,991 of NW_006296413.1, read as the reverse complement.
CCGCTGGCTGTTTCCCTGGGCAGGAGACCTCTCTCCTGGGCCGAGCTGAGACAGGAAAGGCACTGGCCAGAGGTGACCGCGGGGTGGGGCGGGGTGGGTTGGCGCGGGGCAGGGCTGGGTAGGTCATTCTGTCCGAGACTGGTCCATCGGCAGTCAGCCCACCGTGTCCAGCTTCCTTGGGGGTGACTGCCCCAATCTGGTGCCAGGTGGGCAAGACCAGTTGAAGCCCCTTCCTGGGTTGGGAGCCACAGGCTCTGCTGGCTCCAACCCCGCTTGTTTGGCAGAAGCCTGGGTGGCACTTGGGGGGTGCCTGTGGGAGCTCAGGGAGCCCCAGGGAGAGTATGGCCTGAGGCCTGTGTGAGGGGCAGGCCCCTGCTCTTCAGGGTGCGAGAGGAGCGAGTCCCGGTGGGTAAGGGGCTCCCCTGCCTCTTCCTCTGCAGCCCCTGGGCCAGCCCCACGTAGTCCGGAGGGAGCTGGGTAGGCCGTCCCATCCCAGGCCCAGCCTGACTGCCCCCCCAGGAGTCAGCCCGAAGGCACAGAGCGGTGTGACTCTGGGGTCCCCGGGGCAGCCCGTGTGCAGAGCCCTGAGGCAGGGGTTCTGTGAGGAGCCCAGACTCCACTGTCGATGGTCACATGTCTCCATGCTTCCGTTTCCCCATCCAGCTCAGGCATGATGGTGGGTGAGGCTGAGCTGGGGATCTGAGTCACCCTCGGGTCTCAGGTGGGCCACGGGGCCTGGAATGCCCCCGCCCCCCAGTCAGGGTTGCTGCAGGGAGAACCAGGTGAGTGGGTACCCTCAGTGCAGGGTTTACATGGAGCTCACTTCTGGGATGGGCGGGGATTGTGGCAAAGCCGGGCCAGGCCAGCTGTGCCTGCTGAGGGGCCCAGTCCCAAGGCCTCAGACAGATGGCGGCCCCTCCCCGAAGGCGCTGGGTGGGTGAGGGGCTCCCCTGCCTCTTCCTTTGCCACAGGGTGCCACACTGCCCTGGGACGTGGCCCTGCTCTGCCCGTGTCCCTACCTGGCTGACCCCTCTCACTGCATCTGGCCTGGAGCTTCCTTTGTCCTGGGGCCCTTTGGGGGTGGGGACCCTGGTTTCTGGGGCCCCAGTCAGGCTGTCTTGGGCCCAGCGTCTCCTGTTCCTCGCATGCAGGTATTTTCAGACACAGAGAGAGGAGGGCCCTGGTCCCGTGTGCCCACCCAGCCCCAGGACATGTGGCCGGTTCCCCTTTACGCCCCCCCAACCCCCCGCCCATAACCTCAGGCATGTTTAACTGTAAATATTTTGGTGCCTGCGTCTAAGAGAAACTTAAAAGGCACAGCGGTTTTGGGGGCCTGCCGCCCCTGGAGGACCGCGGGGACTGGGCCCTGGGCCCTCACCAGGGCGTCCGTGGCACGGGTCAGGTGGGCCTGAGGACCTGCTGTGTCCCTGGAGATGCTGATGCTGGCAGGACCCCAGGTGGAAAGAACTGTGCCCTGTCCCACTCCTTACTCTGACCTCTGACCCCTGACCCCTGGGGTGCTTGGTACATCTGACCTTCCTTACTTTGCAGTGGTCCTCGGCTCCACGCCAACCTCTCCCTGGACATGGTGGCCCTTTCACCAAGTGCCAGTTCTCATGCTCACTGCCACCTGGGGCCCTGCAGAAAGGCGGGGACAGAGCGTGAGATGGTCAAGCTCAGGCGGGTGGTCTCGGCCCTGCCCACCCCTGGGCCACGTTCCCCGAGGTGTCTCATGTTGGGTTTCATGCCCGGCATATGCTGCTTTCCTGCAGTTGGGGCTCGGGCTAGGTGGGAAGATGCTCCCCCTGCCCCACCGCGTGTGTGCATTTCACGGTGAGCTCTCTGGTAGGACTGTGCTAACCCACAAGCCCACCACCTCCATGTACGTGGGGGCTGCCAGGGGGCAGCAACCCGGAGCAGTGTCCCTGGAGCATGGCTTGACACCAAGGGGGCTGTCCGGAGCGGGAGCTGGGGCCCAGGCAGCCTGGGACCCCTGTTCTCTCTGCCCGGGAGTGCCCCTCTCTGATCCGCACTGGCAGCCTGCAGCCTCCTGCCCTCCCGGTCTCCAGGGAGAGCAGTGCGGGCCCAAGGGCGGTGGCCTCTACCTCCTGGGAGGCATGCGGGGATGCGGCTGGGGCAGCTCCTATCTGAGGCCTTCAGGATTGGGGAAGAACCTGTCACCGCTCCTGGGCAGGCCTGGGCGTTGGGCGGGGAGCTGTCCAGCGCGGCTGTGCTGAAGTCTGGGGCTCCTGCTCCCATGAGGGAGGCTGCGTGAACAGTGGTGCTCAGACCTCCAGCAGCTGGGCAGACCTGTGGCAAGTCCCCGCACCTGTCTCCCGCCGTGGATTTGGTTCTGTGCTGAGGAGGGGTGGGAGATGGAAGCCACCTGGGGGTGGCCCAAGTCCCCCCAAGCCCGCTGGTGTGCTCCAACGGGAGACCTTGGCCCCATAAGAGAAGCTAATGGCCAGTTCTCCGGGGGCTGCCACTGACTTGCTGGGAGTGAAGGGAGGGCCAGGGCCTGAGGTGTGGGTACCATGTGGCACAGAGTAACCCAGGAGGCCTTGACCACTAGGCCCGTGCTCTGCACCCTGGGGGCTCCCTGAGGAGGGGCAGGCACAATGGGGTCAGGTCCCCTGGCTCACTCCTGAGACCCTTGTTACGGGATCTTGATGCCTGAAGTGGAAGAAATGCAGATGTTTGTGCAGAACATGGGAATGTCCCTGGATGGCCTTGGGGAGGCCGAAGGGACCACTAGCTGTGGGCCAGGCTTTGGGGCACTGGACACAGGGAGCCAACCTCACCCAACCCTCCCACCCCAAATCACCATCCTGGGCTAAGTGCTGGGCTGGGGGATCTCCCACTGAAGGCCCGAGGCCGTGGGGGTGGGGGAGGGAGGGTTTCCTGTTGGGGAGGGTGTGAGGACACCATTGAGGGTTTCGGTGCTGGCTTCTCTCTGAGGCGGAAGCTCAGCTCAGATAGGAGGCTTGCTGACTCAAAGCCCCAAATCCCAAAGGGTGGTGCAGATAAGGCACCTCCAGCGATGCGGGGGCAGCAGGGGCGTCTACATGGACGAGGGCTGTGGGCCCCAGGGCATAAGTGCCTTCAGCTTGGTGGGGCTGCAGGGGTGCCCTGGGGGGTGCCCCCCCGCCTTGGGGATGGGCCCATGACTGCGCCACCCCTCCTGATGCCTCCTGTGGGGTGCTTCCTTTGGGGTCAGCCAGCCCTGGGACTCTGACCTCAGGGCCCTGTGTTGTGCCACCTCCTTTGCAGTGCACATGCTGAGCCCCTGCCCTGGTGACTGTGAGGGGGACGTGGGCCCAGATGGGTCACTCGGAGACAGTAGTAGTTGTCCCACACCCAGAGACCAGGAAGGTGGCTGGTCCGCACCCCATCCCATGCCACCCCTGGTCCATGGGTCACTGTGGGTGATGCTGGTGCTGCCCCCATTGGGAGTCAGGTTGTGGGGACAGATGGCCAGCAAGGGAGTCAGACTGAAGCCAGGACCTGGGGACCCAGCCTGACACTCAGTCCTGTGGGGCCCAGAGATGCTCTGGGCCTGGAGGGGGCTGCGGGGCCTGGGCCCTGACCTCACAGTCTTACTCCCTGCCCCTCCCTCCAGGGCCCAGTGTCCCAAGTCACCAAAGTCAGGTGGCCTGCTGGGCCCAGGTGGCTCACGTTGGGTTCTGTGCTGACTCAGGCCTGCTCAGCAGCCCTGTCTCTCTTGGTGCTGGGGGGAGGGGCACCTCTGAGAAGCTGGCTGAGCTCTGTGGGGACAGCCCTTACCTGGGCTGGGAGACCAAGGAGCAGCCAGGCCAGGCCGGGTCTGGGGCTCTGGCTGCCACCCATGCCCATTGCAGGAGCCCCTCGGGAAGGAGAGGCACGGGGCCGGTCTGACCAGTGGCAGGACTACAGGGTGGCAGGTCTCTCTGCTGAGGGCTGTCTTCAGCGACTGTGTGACTGGCCCTTCAGCAGGCTATAGGAGTCCAGTGGGCAGCCATGTCCCCGCGTACTGCCCTGGGGTCTCTGATCCATTGCTGGGCCTCGGGGGTTCACCACTGGGGCTGTACTGACCCCCACGTGGGCACCTCAGCTCTTGGATGCCACGAGGCTTCTCCCCTAGAAGGGCCTGCAGCCCCCGAAACGAGTGGGGTCGCCAGCTCTGGGCCGCGGAGCAGGTGTGGGCTGAGCGCTGGGGGAGCAAGGCGCCTGTGCCTCCCTAGGCCCTGCTCAGAGCCCGGCAGGTGGCAGCCAGTCCTGTCATGGGGCGAGCAGAGCAGAGCAGGGGCCCCTGAGCTGCAGGATTCTCTGGCATGTGTGGGCTCAGGACTTCATAAGGCGGCCTGTGCCCGCAGGCCGGTGCTGGGGCTGACCTGCAGGCGGAGAAGAGATGTGGGTACTGAGAGCCTGCTGCTCTGTCTCCCCACAGCGGTGCCGTGGGGTGTGGGGCTCGGGGTCCAGGGCCAGAAGGTCAAGAGGTCAGGGCAGAGGCCCTGGGGCACAGAGCAGAGACCTCTGGGCAGGGAGCCGCAGCCGGAGGTCGTGTGTGGGTGTGTAGCTGGCATATGTGGGAAGGGCTGCTGCTCGTTCTGTTGGTCCCACCTCCCTGCCCCCTGACTGCCAGCCCCAAAGAGGGAAAAAGTTGGCAGAGGCAGCAGGCCCACCCTGGCTCCGTGACCAGGGACAGCTCCAGGCAGGCGGGCCTCCTGGGGACAGCGAGAGGACTGGTGTGGGCAGGCGGGTGCCTCTCTCCTCTCCCTCTGTCCTTTGAACAAGCTGCCCACTGCCCGCTAAGCAGATTCTATTATTACCCCAGCTGGAGATTACGTCGCAGGTGCCCTTCCGGGCATGGCAGGCTCTCCTGGCTCAGGGCCGGTGTCTGCCTGGCTGTCTGGGGAGCAGATCCAGCTGAGGGGCCCAAAGGGGCCGGGTTCACCCCCAGAGAGCAGCCCTGGTTTCAGTGCCTCAACCGAGCTCTGTCCTGGGCTCTAGGACCAGCCCGGGCCAGATGGAATGCCCAGCACACTGCCCATTCAGCCCAGGGCCTCGGTGTCCGGCTCATGCCAGTGCCGCTGGGTTCCCTGAGCCCCG
>NW_006296413.1:647175-653622 GCF_000327345.1 Myotis davidii | reverse complement strand
CCCGGCCCCGCTCCCCAGGTCAGGTGCTCCCCACATGCAGCTCCAGAAGCTGTGGTTGGGATGCCTGTGCCGTGGCTCAGAGGAGGAAATCGAGGCCCAGGGCCCACCCCTTCCTCTGGGTAGAGCTGCCCAGGGCAACCCGAGGGCTGTTCTCAGGGGAAGGAGCTAGGGAGAGGCTGTGTGATGTCCCCAACTCCCCACCCACTCGCAGGGGTGGGCCAGAAGGGGGTACCTGAGACTGTCCTAGTACTGGGGAAACCAAGTTAGCAGAGAGTCTATTAAATGTGGACTGGGGTTTTATTTCAGCTAAAACCAAATCAGCCCTGCCCCTGCAGAGAGAAACCCCAAGGGGGAGACAGGAGGTGTCGGCACAGACCAGAACGGCTGCCTGCTCTGCAGCCAGGTCCACCCTCCATCCCTTCCCTGGCCTCCCTGCTGGCCCTCCCGGGTGTCCAGATGATGTGGCTGCCAGGGGAGGCAGCGGTGGGCTGTGCCTTCCTCTGCTTGACCACAGCAGGCCGGCCGACGAGGGGGCCTGTGTTCTGTGTTGGGGCGGGGCACACGCAGTGTGCCGGTAGGAGCTTAAGGCGGGCAGGGATGGAGGGTGTCTGGCCTCTAGGGTCTGGTGACCCGCAGCTCCTGCTCCCTGGGGCAGAGGCTGCTGGGAGTCCCGGAGGCTTCTGGGAAGTGTCTCTACACCTGGCTTAGACTGGGAGTGGCCTGGCCTGGCTCCCTGCCTGAGGGTCCCCCCACGCTCAGCAAGCCTGTGTGGAGTTGGTTGGGGCTGCAGCTGCCAACCTAAGAGGTGTCTGTGTTGGTGTGTGTCTGTCTGTCATGACAGGCAGAGACTCCCTCGGCTTCCCAGGGTAGGTCCCGACCTCATCATCACGGCAACCCCATCACCGTCTCACCATCCCTGGGCCTGGTGCGGTCAGAGCTCTGCTGGGCAGGCTGGGCCTGGACCACAGGCTGTCCACCTCTGCCGGGGACTCCTGCACTCACCAGCCAGGCCCTGGGTCACTGACACTGAGTCACTCCTGCTGTCCACCACGGATCTGTCCCTCCACCACTCACCCCACCTACACTCCCACACGTCCCCTGGGGGCTGGCCAGCTGCTAGCCAGGGCACTGCCGCTAATCATGCCACCCACGGCCATCACACCACAGCCTTCACGCTGCAGCTGTGAGTCCGCTGGGGCAGGACCCTCGGCCTTCCCTTCAGAGCAGCCCCTGAGCCGGCCCTCTGCTGCCTGCTCCCCACTAGCCTCCGACCCCTCCTTTCCCTGGGCCCTCAGGCCTACCGCCCACCTTCCTGTCCCAGCCTGCAGGGCTGGCTGGCCACCCAGCATCCACCCCCAGACCTGAGGCTTCTGAAACTAGGACACCAGCTTAAAAAGAACACAATTTACCAGATGGGATTACGGAATAGTTACTGGGTTCAATCAGGATAGCTCATTGGTCTAATTTTACAATATTGAATTGAGAAGCCAGTTAATAAAAATCGAATGTGGTCATGTGCCCCGAGGGACTCGAGAGGTGTGGCCTGGAGGAGGGACATTCTGGGCGGGATGGCTGAGAGGGGGCACCCAGGAGCCAGGCAGCCGTTTGCCATGGCTTTGCCCAGTGCCCCCTGAAACTGTGGGGCTCACAGCCCTTGTGCCTAGATAAGGTGGTTGGGTCCCCATGGGCACCCGCCCAGACCTGAGCGTGGCTGGCAGGGCTGTGACCTGTCTGGGTGGAGGGGGTGCCCTGATGCGGGTGCTCTCCCTCCACCTCCCGCCTCCCTCTCTCCAGCACACCCCACTCCAGCCCTCAGGTTGCCTGACCAGCACTGGGGCTTGTGCCCTTAGGATGTGGTGCTGAGCATAGAGTAGGCAGGCACCCTTCCCCTCCTGGTCACTAGCTGGGTGGGTGGGCTTCCCATGGCTGAGGGAGGTGCGGGTGGGTCCTGCTGTGTCTGGGGGAGCCTGTCTGGAGGTAGGGACACCATGGGGGGGACCACAGCAGAGGGGAGCAGGGTGAGTGCAGTGGGTGGGCCTGTTTGGGGGCTCCTGGTTCTGGGGGAGTAGGTGCTGGGTTGGGAGGAAACCAGGTGGGGTGCTGAGGAAAAAGGGTACCCTGTTGCATCATACACCCTCTGGGTCTGCTGCTGCCTCTATGGTCGCCATGGCAACTAAGGAGCTGCTAAGGCTGGGCATCCTACTCTGCTGAGGAGAGGGAATCCCCTCCCCCTCCCCGCCAGTGCTCACCCTCAACACCTGAGGGTGGGGGATCTGCGTGGCCTCTTACCAGGAATTCCTTCCCCCTTCTCCCCTTCCCCCCTGTTCTGTCCATGCAGCCCGGTGTGGCCGTGGGAGGAGGCCCCAAGCCTACTCCTTCTGCAGCCCTGCAGCCCCACCGCGTGGGACTGAGTCCAGCGTCCATACATCCCTGTGGGCTGGGCCAGGACTGCAGCCCTTGGAAGGAACTGATTGGACGTGGCTTCATAGGGACTTCACACCACAGCCCCAGGCTCCAGCCCCATCTCCCGGATCCACGGGGGAAGTGGCCCTGGATGGTGGGCATGAGGAGAGGCAGGCTGGTGCCTCCTGCTTCTGTGGCCCCCACATTTCTACCCCGAGCCCCACCTACCTCCCACTCCCAGGCCCTGCGCCTGAGCCTGGAGGGCCGGCCCTGCTGGCGACGGTCCTTAAACTCTGCAGGTGAGTCCTCGCCGGCCAGGCCCTCAGAGGCCTGCCCTGTGCAAAGGACCACTGAATTCTGGTGTGTGCTGGGCACTTGCATTTCTTAGAGAAGCCCGGCTCCTCCCTGGCTCCTCTGAGGACAGCCGAGGTGGGTAAGTGAGAGTTCCTTCCGTAACTATTCCCCCATTACCTGCCTGTCACTCAGGCCGCTCTGAGTCACCGCCGCAGCTGCCCGCGCTGCGTGGTGATGCGTCTGGGTGACAGTCCAGAGAAGGCAGCTGGATAGTGACAGTGAGCAGAGGTGGTGAAGAGGTGAGAAAGGGGTACTAGCACCCCTGGGGCTGGAGGAGGGACCTCTGTCCTGCCGGTTTCAGAGTGTGCGCCCAGGTGGAAACCGGTAACGCTCTGTGGGACCTGGGTGTCAGTGACACCTCCCCGAGTGTGGAAAAGCAGCTGGGGTGGGGGCTGCTGGAGAAGCAGGTTTCAGGGAGCAAACCAGGGGCAAAATACAAAAGGAAAAAGAGAAACCACAAGTTCAGGCCTGTTGCCAGCTGTGGACGGTCACCGCCAGGCCAGTGGCTGTACCTCTCTGGCCTGAGGCCTCACAGCCAAAGGGGCACCTATGTGGGCCTCATGGAGGTGTGAGAGCTGCACTGTGGCGATGGTGATGTGCTCAGCTGCTGACGCGGCTGATGCTGTGCATGTTGTCACCTGGGACCTCGGGGCCGTAGCTGCCCCTGACTGCGGAGCGTGTGGTGGCTCCTACGCTCCCAGCCTCCTTCGTCCTTCGGGAGTTCATGTGGGGCAGCGGGTGCAGGTGAGGCCACCTGCTGGGCACTACTCTTTAGTAGCCAGGATTGTGCCTCTCCCCTGGATCTGGCCTCGGGGTGGCAGGGTGGTTGGCTGGCCCCGGGGCGCTCCTTGGTGGGTGCACAGCAGGGGAGGCGGGTCAGGGACCAGATGGGCCATCAGCCATTCCCCAGTGCAAGACAGGTCCTGCCAGGGGCAGGGTTGGCGCTGAAGCCGGGCCAGAGGAGGGGCTTTGGAGGCTGGAGCCATGGGAGGCTTTGCCTCGCCTTCTGTGCAGGACGCAGCTGTTGGTGGGGCTGCAGCCAGGCCCTTCGCTCGGGCCAGGGGGTCCTGGACTAGTGGGGGCTGCACCAGCCTGCTCTGAGCCCACAGCCCAGCTGATGGAACAGGAAAGAAGGGGGTGGGGAGAGCTCTGAGTGCTGCCTGCCTTTTCTGCTCCGTTGCCATGGCAACAGATGGCGGTTTGGCAGGAGAGAGGAGGGGGAGGGCTTTGTATGAGGCAGCTCTGGGTTTAGAGACCAGCTGGGGATCCTTCAGGGATAGGGGTGTGGGGGAGCTGGCCGCCAGGCCGAGAAGGCTCCTCCTTTGGGGCCCTCAGAGCAGCCCCCATTCCCCTGCAGGGCAGGTTTTAGATGCAAACCCATCTGAGCTGTCACAATGGCCAACTGGCCCACTCTCGCCCACCCCTCCCTCTCCTTGCTCCTGGGCCAGAGGGCTGGGAAAGAGGCTATTGTCCCCACCTGGACACCCCTCGAGCCTGGGTCAGTGGGCAGAGTGGGGGCTGCAACTGGGCAGTGGGTGTGGCTCTGCCCCCCCTCCCTGGAGTTGGGGGGAAGGTATGGCTGGGGCACAGCAGTCTCACCTCACCCCTGTGCGGCCAGACTGCAGGGGCACCACCACTGGCACTGGCACTGCCCTGGAAGATCATGTCCCAGCCGGTGGGAGGGGTGAGGCTCAGCCTGCACCCCAACTCCGGTTCCCACTGCACCACTCCTCCTCCAGGCCAGGCTGGCTCTTCCTGCAGAGGCAGGTTCCCCCCACCCTCTGCACCAGTTATTCCTGTGTGTTTATGTGTGTGCACACCTGTGTGAGTGCATTTATGCGTGTGCATAACTGGGAGTCTGCATGTGTGGAGAATGTAAGTGTGTGAAACTGTGAGTCTGTGTGTGTGACTGGGTGTGTGAGAGTGTGTGTGCGTGCCCGGTATGAGCATGAGTGTGTGTGTGCAGGACTGTGTAAGAGCATGAGGTTGTGTGTGTGCACATCCTCCTTCCCATTGGAAGGGCCCTGTGCACATTCACCTGCACCAAGTGAGGCCAGCTGCGCGGTTCCCAGGTGGGAGTGCTTGCACGTATCTGAGTCCTGCGGCCTGGCACCGTGGGTGTGAAGGCTGCTGGCCACCTGCCCGGCTACTGCAGGGACAGCTCACCAGTCTGACATCCTGAGTGGGCTGGGGTGGAGCAGGGATAGGTGCTGCCTCCCCCAGCCCAAGGCAGTGCCCAGGGTTTATGCTGCCGTCTCTCCTCCCGCCCCGGCCCACAGGCACCACTGGTCTTGCTGCACTTGGCCGATGTTAGCACCCTGTGCAGCGCTGCCCAGGAGCAGCCTGCGCCACCCGGCCTACTAGGGAGGAGGGGGCACTGCGGCTGGTTTCTCTGTGGCATCCCAGGGCTCAGGCATAGTCAGGTCCCCAGCTGGAGCAGGTGAGCCAGGAGGGCCTGTCCTGGAGTCACTGTGCTGGCCCCAGCTCGCAGTGGGGCCCCTGGGGGCCCCTGACTATCATGACACCCTGGCAATGTCCTCTCCCCTGCAGCCTTCAGTCTGGTGTCTCCCTAAGGCTTCCTTGGGACCCCAAGGGCAGCCCTGTTTCCCGAGTCTATACTGTGACCCACCACCCACTCTCCTCAGCCCAGGGGACCCTGCTCCGTCCCACCCCCTCTGCCTCACCTGCAGGAGTGGGGAGCAGGCAGTCCTCCAGGGTCACTGTCCCAGGGCAGGATTGCTCCATCAAGGGCCTGGCTGGTGTGGGCAGCCTCACCCCCACCCTGGGAAGGCCTGAGGCTCCTATGGCACCAGGGCAGCAGGAGGCTGGGGATCAGGTGAGGCCCTGTGCTCCCCGCCAGTTGCACCCCTCCCCTCACTACCCCTCCCCTCAGGTGTGCTGACATCTGCCCCCAACTCAGATGTGGGTCCTGGCCCCCAGCTCCATGATAGAGACCCCCTGGGTCAGGAAAGGCATGGGGCATCCAGGGCCTGTAGGCGGGGGCTCCGCCTTCCCTGGGGCTTGTATCCTACCATCTGCTGTCCCCAGGTCGGCGCCCTTCTGGGCAGAGCTGGTGGGGGCCAGTGGGGTCCTGACCTGAGCTCGGGGTCAGTGGGACCTGCTGCACCCCTCACTCCACTAGCCCCTCATGCCATCTCTGGAAACACTGGGTTGAGGGGCAGGGAAGCTCACCAGTGGCTGTGACCCTCCTGAGAAGGTACAGGGACATCCTGCCCAGTACACACTGGCTGCTGGTCCCAGCCATGGCGACAGGCAGGGAGAGGACATGGCCACCTGGAATGAACTTAGCCAGGGATACCCAGGCCAAGGGCAGACCCAGCCAGGGGCCCATGCTGCAGGGCAGAGGACTGGGGCCACCTTGTTGGCCGGAGGCTCATCTTTGGGGCTTGGGGTGTGAGTGGGGCTGGCCTGGCAACCTGGGGGGACATGTGCCCCACCCATACTGGAGGGCCTCCTTGGAGACTGGGCCACTCCCTGGGGGCTGGGTGCCCACCTCACGTACTGGACTCCAGAGAACAGCCATTCATACAGCAGAACCAGGAGGTTTTCTCAGGGCTGTCTCCAGGCCCCGCATGCTGCACTTGGTCTCCTGGTCTTGGCGTGAAGATGGGGTTTGGAGAGAGCGGATGCCGACCTAGACTGTCCCCCCCCCCCCCCCCACCGCCTGTC
>NW_006296413.1:645960-646930 GCF_000327345.1 Myotis davidii | reverse complement strand
AAGTGTCACATTGTGTTTGGAGCCCCATCATCAAGCCTCATCAGGGTCCCTGGAGGCCATCACCTGCCCCTGCCTTTCTTCTTCCAGAGGTTTCCAGAATGTTTGGAGATCTCATCTCTCCGCTCCAGGCTCCCTCTTTTTTTGCCTCAATAGGAGGCAAACACAAGGGACCTGAGTCTGCCCGGTGGTGGGCATTGGCCCCAGCTCGACTCCTGCCAGGGCCCCCACACACCTGTCCCAGCCCCTCCCTCCTCCATCACCTGGGCAGCAAGTCCTCTGGGACCTGTCCTCTCCAGCTTCCCTCTCTGAGCATGCACCTCATGGCAACCTGCTAGGGACACACCTCCAGGCACCCTGCCCTCCCGGTGGCAGGGGATGCTCCTGTTCCTAGCTGTGTCTGTGTTGGAGCCCACGCGGGCCTCGGGGGGCAGGGCGGGGGGAGGTCTGCCCCTGTTACTGAGCCTGCAGACCTGGGTGCTTGGCGTGTGTTCAGCTGGGGCCCAGCTTCTCGCCCCTTCTCAGCAATGACCTTGGGAGCCTGGCCTGAGTCCCACAGGGTCACAGCCCCCACCCCCACCCCCACCCTCGGCACACACGGGGTCCTGGAAAGTGAGTTCTTATCCCTGGGGCTCCGACGGTGGTTCCTTTCAGCATCTTCCAGCTGGGTGCAGAACCGAGGAGTTTTGGGAGGTGCAGGGCTGGTGTCTTCTGACTTTCAGGGGGGTTGGTTCCAAGCCCCTGAACACTGCCTTTGGGCCCACCCCGCGGCTGGGTCTCTTCCTGGTGCAATCCCAGGCGGACGGTGGGGAGCAGCGTCGGCTTGCGGATGTGTGTACAGTGGCTCTCACCCAACCTTGCCGGCAGGAGAGGGCATGAGGACACTCCTGGGGCTGGAGGGGCCGCGTGAGCCCCCACCCAGGACGGGACAGGGAGCCAGGCTTCACAGTCTGGGCGCTGACCGCAGCCACCC
>NW_006296413.1:637374-645426 GCF_000327345.1 Myotis davidii | reverse complement strand
TGCAAGAGAATGTGATAGTTTTCTTAGAAGTATATACAAGAAACTTCCGTATTTCAGCTGTTTTATTCAAAACACCATAACCAATTCAACCACACTTCTTAATATAACCAGTATTCTCATAACTTAGAAGCTTTATACACAAATTCTAGCCCCGGAACCCAATCCGCTGGCCCTGCTTTTCTCGCTCCCCGGCGCCGGACCCGCCCTCTGCCTGCGTGGAGGGGACTTTGAAGCCGGAGGAGCGCGCGTGGGGCCCGAACCTGGGCTCGGGAGGGGAGAGAGGGAGCAGCTGAGGCTTGGGCTGGGGTGGGGCGACCCCCAAACCTTCGTTCAGCGCCTGGGCGCCCGGGTCACTGGTCTAGGCTTCCGGCCGCTCGCCTCCAGTCGGAGGGAGGGTGCCTTGGGTGGACAGGCCATGGCCTTGCTACGACCCCCAGGGCTGGAAAGGCTCGGGTCTAGGCCTCAAGCCCAGGGAAGAGCTGGGGTGTGGCCGCAGGAGCGCTGACCACCGGCCTCCAAGGCCCCCAGGCTCAGGCGCCCCACAAGCTGTGGGCCGGGAGCGGGTCCCCTGCTGTCCCTGCGCCCTGTGGGCGGGGCCGCGCCGGCCCGGGAGGCCCTGTCCAAGGTGCTGAACGCTGCTTAGGTTGTCTCTGCTCCCGCACATGCGCCCCGCCCTCAGTGGCCCTGGGAAATGAACACAGGGGGCCCCTGGGCTCTAGGTTTCGCCCCACTTCCTTCCCGGAGCGTTGTTAACTCCCAGGCCTGTACACAGGGGGCGAAGGGGTGGAGTTCGTGCCTGCACCCGCTGGGGAAGCGACAGGGCAGGGCTTGTGCAGGCTTCCACCGATCCCTTGTGCAATGGTGGGCAAGTGGGCCTGGATGTCACAAAGGCTTGGACCAGCCTGCCTTCCTCTCTGAGAAAGAGAGCAGGGCTGTTGTGAGGATCAGTGAGGATACTTGGGAGCCTTCGTTCTGACCAGCCATTGCTGGAACAGGTGGCCCCATCCAGGCCGGAGCACTGCAGGATCCCCTGTGCCCCAGGGTCAGCCATGGCTCCAGGCTGAGTGGTCTGCAACCCACAGACTCAGAGCCACACCTTCTGGGGTCAGGCAATGGTGAGAACCAGCTGGGCCTGCACTGTGGCTCCTGCAAAGGCGGCCAAACCCACACCCCTCCCCCAAGTCCTACCCTCAGTGTCTCCAGGCTGATGCTGGGTGGAGAGCCCACTTGCTGTTAGGAACCTGGGACACACTTTTGCTGGGTGTCGGGGTACGGGCGGCAGTGAGCCACCTGAACACACGTTCTTCAGCCAAGTCCTCGTGGGTTGAACAAAATGTACTGGGAGTTTTCCGGTGAAAGGAAACTCAAGGTAGATACTCGTGTGAGTTGAAAATGCCCACACTGGGCTCCACAAACGGCCACACACCTGGTCGCTGCACACACAGCCTTATTCTTTCTGTTCCAGAGGCTCGAGTCAGCAGGCTGCTTCCTCCTGAGGCTGTGAGGGAGAGGCTGGCCCAGGCCCCGTGTCCAGCTCCCGGGATTCGCTCTGAGTCTATGTCCCATCTCCCTGTCTTTCTCCTGGAAGAACTCACTGCGGTTAGGGCCTCCGTGTGCAGGGGATCTCATAAGCCAGCTCTGTACACAAGGTCACATTCAGGCAGTCCAGGGACTAGGACTTGGACGCATCTTTTTGGGGCCACGCACTCCATCTGTGGTTGAGACCCCGGGCGGATCCCTCAGCGTCTCCGGGGGCTTAGGAAAGGCTCGGCTAGCTGCCAGAAGCCCTCGGCCATCATCTGAGCTTGGTCACCTGGAGGCCCCTTGCAGGACCAGCAGGAGCTCCAGCAACTGGCTGTCCCCTCCATTCCTCACTCCAGTCCGGGCACAGGAGGGGCTAGTCCTGGGAGCCAGGCAGGCCCTTGCTTTCCCCCAGCTGCTGACTCCCCCACTCCTCTCTCACCTGAGGGGAGCTGGCCAGCAGGCAGGGGTGGAGGCAGACCAGGGGAGAGGCTGTGGTCTTGCCACTCCCGCCAGGGAGGCCGCCTGGGGCCGCTGGGCCCGCTTCAGTGAGGACTGTGGTGAGGGCACAGCAGGCTGGTGTGTGGGTCCTGGCTGGGGCGTGGGCTGTGGTCCCTGTGGGGACAGTGTCCTCGGCAGCAGCTCCTGGGACACTCAGGTCCCAGCATGGTCAAGGGCAGCCTGCAGGCTGCGAGCTCCAATCCAGGTCACTCAGCAGAGGCTGTTGGGGGTGGAGGACTGGGCCCCGTCCTCCCCGCAGTCCCGTGGCCCTCTCATCGGGGCAGCAGCGCTGCGTCTGCCCCTGCCTGCTCCCGGAAGCTTCTCCCCGGTGCCCACACGCTGCCAGGCCAGAGGAGGCCGTACTGGCTCAGGGCGGCCCACTCTGCTGACTCACTTTTCCAAGAGCCAGTGCAGTGCGGTCATCCCTCCAAGGAGCCCAGGCAGGAGGGGTGTCTGCTGCGCTTGGTGCAGAAACTGCCCCCCAACACCCCCACGGTGAGGCTTGTGAGGTGGCAGAAAGTGGGTCACTGTTAGCTGTGCTTGTGGCCCCAGGGAGCTGGCCACGTGGTCCCAGAGGCACAGCTTTAGCGGTGGGGGAGGACGGAGTCCGCTGTCCCAGGAGTCAGTGACGCCCAGAATGGTCCTGTGAGCATTAGTGCAGGACTCTGAGGCCGTCCTGCTCCTCCTCCTGGCTTAGCAGTGGACTCAGAGCTGGGACTCTGGCACATCCTGTCCCCCATAAGTCCCGGGGTGCTGCCCTCTGGTCACCCGTGCCCAAGGACCAGCTGACACGCAGCCAGGTGCCTGGTGCACTGTACAGCGAGGTGGCCTGTGGCACTGACGTGCATGGCCCAGGGGAGGACAGGACTTGTCTGTGACAGGAGGAAACGGGGGGTGGGGCGTGGGGAAGGCCAGGACTTTGGGGACAGAAACTCCAGGGCTCTGGAGCACAGACCCCACTGGGGGAGGGGCAGGTCTGTGGCTGGGGAGGGAGGGCAGGTGGAGGGATTGGGGAAGGGCTGTGACGGGGCCAGCTAGTGGGTGAGAGGACCTCTGCTGGACTGTCATGGAGACTGTGTCGGGGAGAAAACAAGGGGGCGATGGGGGGCAGGTTTGCGGAGCTTTGAGAATAACTGAGGCAGAAACGGGGCGGCCCCAGGTCTGCCCTGTGTTCCTGGAGGCCTCAGACTCCAGGCCAGCTCTCTCCTTCAGCGGGCTCCCGCCCCACAGCAGGCTCCACGCCCCACAGCGGGCGCTGAGGGAGACGTGGTCTAGAGGTCGGTGATCTGAATGGGGAAGGGCCTTGCCGGCTGTGGAGGAGCCTTGGCACCTGTGGGTCCTCACAGGACTCTGCCAGCAGGCCCGGGCGGTTCCCAGGTGCCGCAGAGGCCACCGGATTGTCTCGGGGTCACAGGGCCGTTGGGTGTGGGTTTCCATTGGTGAGGACCTTCCAGGCCTAGCCAGACGCCCATACGTGCAGCACACCGGAGACCCGCAGGGGAAGGTCCCAGGTCACCGTGCTGGGTTGTCACTGTTCCTTCAGGCTGTCCCACAGGACAGGACACAGGTCAGCTTCAGGGAGGAGGCGCCAGAAGCTAAAAGCCCTCAGAAGAGGAGGGGGGAGGCGGGTCAGGCCCCTCTCCACACGGCTGTTAGCCTTCGGGGGTACGAAGCCCTCACTGGACAGACTAACCTCCAGGCCATAGAACTTCCTCCCCCACCTGTTAAGGGGCAGCTGGGAGGGTCCTGGGGGGCAGGGGACATGGGCCATCTGAGGGCCTGGCCCAGGCAGTGGGCTGGGTGCTGCTGTGAGTGTCTTTTGGGGGCAGTAACTGTAGGAACCGCACCCCAGTCCTCCTCACCCAGGGAAGCGGCCAGCACTCGTAAAACCCCTCTTCCGAGCGCACCAGTCAGCGCAGACTGCCGCGGCGCCTCCCACAGTGTGACACGGTGTACTTTCCTCTCTCCATGTGAGCCTGTGTTTACTATAAAGGCAATAATTAGAGATAAAACACCAATTGGATAATGAGCCTGAGCACTTGGAGGGCTGGGTGATTAGGGCGGCTGTGGGCTTCCCCAGCAGGAAATGCTTCTGCCCGCCTGAGGCTGCAGCGACTCAGGAGGCTCCTGTGGAGGACTCCCCACTGCCTGTCCCCAGGGACTGGCAGGGCTTCGCGGAACCCACCGGTCCCGCCCCAGAGATCCTGCTGTGGGGGACCAGGACACCCAGGGCTGATCTGCCCCGGTGACAGGGAAGCCTCACCAAGGAGGGGCCCCTCTATGCTGGGCTTTGAGGGATGTATAGGAGTCTGCAGGGCAGGGAGGCAGCAGGTGGATGAGAATGAAAGCAGGAGGAAGCCACCAGAGTTCCAGGACACACCCCAGCCATGTGTCCTGGCCGCCCGTGCCCCCACCCATGAGCAGCTCTGAGGGTGCCCACAGCGTGGGGCTCATCCAGGGTACCTCACTGGCTGTGCCCTTTGTCCTCCCCACCTTTCTGTATACCAACTGGTGACACAGCCTCCACCTTTCCTTTTCTGTGAAATGGGTGCTGGAGTGTGTTCTGCTCAGCAGACAGCTGTTGTCATTCGTGGCCTCTAGCTTCCTGCTTCCGGAGGGTCCCCGGCACTGCTCTTTGTCTCCCTGTCAGTTTGAAGCCCAGCGCTTCCTCTTCTGGAAGCAGGAAATTCCCCACACGTCTGTGACGTCTGCCTCCTGGGGACCCTCGTGGAGCGTGTGTGAGCGCGTTCGTGTGCATGGCTTCCTGCGCAGGCTGGGCGCTAACCAGCGTCCTCCCGCCCCGTCTGTCCGTCTCGGTGGCGTCACAATTTCCACATCTGTCCAGTAGCTGCTGACCAGCCGTAACTACTCGGCACTGTTTGGGGACATGACATTGTTCTTCATGTTCTGCTACATGAACAGCTCTGCAGAGCTGGCCTAGGGCCAAGCCGCCTGCCTCACGCCCCCCGCCTCTGCCCTGTGGGGTCTCTTAGGAGCCCACCTCACCTGGCATCCGCCCTGGGCGCTGAGGACTTGTAGGAGCTTGGCTCTCTCAGGGTAGCTAGTGGCCTTTGCTTCCTGTCACCGCTGTTCCCTGGTTCCTCTCGGCCTGTCAACCTGTTAGGGGGACTTGCCAGACAGTTCTCCCTCTCACTCTGTCTTGCTCCCTCCTGTTTCCATGTCTGGGCCAAGGACCGGAGGAGGTGCCAGCCCTGCTGCTCCTGGAGGCAGTGGAGTCCCTAGGCCACTGGCTCTGATGGGTGGATGGTGCTGCCTTCTCCTGCCCGACCTGGAACCACAGGGCCACTGAGCAGATCAGAGGCCGCCAGGGAGAGGCCCAGGAGCCTGCTGCCCTTCACAGCAGGGGCCTGGCTCCGCGAGCAGACCCTGTGGGCACTGGAGCTTCAGGGCCCCCTACCCTCAAGCCTGGTGTGGTGCCTCTGGGGGGCACAGCCTCATCTCTTGGCCACAAGGCAGAGAATGTGGCCGCTGGAGGAGGCCTCCGTGCAGGAGGCTGGGAAGGAGGCGCGGGTGTGGGACACACCCCAAAGGGCCCGCGAATTGGTAACTAACCGCCCCCCCCCCCAGTGTAAAAAGGGGCGGAGACAAACCCAAGCATTTGGAACCTGATTGGGTGATGATGACAGGGAGGAGGGGCACTGTGGGGCCACCTTCTGAAGTTGGAAATGGCAGTGTGGTGTCCCTCAGCATTCACAGCAGGGAGTCCCGACATGGTCTGCATCCCTTAAAACAGCCTAAGTCACCCTCAGGCTGCAATGCCGTGGCTAACAGGCCCCCCAAATCAGGAAGGGGAGGGCAGGGTGAAGGCAGAGAATGTGGCCGCTGGAGGAGGCCTCCCTGCAGGAGGCTGGGAAGGAGGCGCGGGTGTAGGACACACATCAGGAAGGGGAGGGCAGGGTGTCTGGGGCCCGAGGCCACAGAGCAGTCCAACAGCTGGCAGGGGGCTGAGTGCTGCTGGTGGTGGCCGGTCCCAGCACGGAGTGGGCAGGAGGAGAGGCAGGCACCCAGCTCTGCCCACATGGCAAGGGGGCCAGGGTCCTTGAAGTATGGCCAGGAGAGCAGTTATAGGGGAGTCCCCCCAGTGGGGGGCTCCAGGCGGTCAGTGCAAGGCAGGCCGAGGTGTGCTGCCCTGGATGACCATGGCCTGTCCTGCTGTCTCAGGCGCCTCTGTCCAGGCTGAAAGGAGGGTGGCAGAGGCTGAGTGTGCTGGGGGGAGGGGCCTGGGTGGGGCCTCCTGGGCCTGAGGGCACCCAAGCTCCCCTGCAGGGGGCATCTGGGCAGCTGAAGGCCTGGGGGAGGGACTCAGCATCACCCACATGGGAGTGGGGGGGGGCAGAGCTGTCCTGGGCTGTGACCAGGGAGTGTGGGAGGGCAGACAGTGGCCACAGGAGTCCAGCTCGAGGCACACTGAAGGGCAGGGGTGGGGCAGAGGCCAGAGTGAGGGGCTGTGGTCAGGAGTGAGTGGCATCCCTCCCGGTCAAGCCCCCTGCCCGGACCACTTTGGGGTGGGGCACGTCTGAGGGTCCGCAAGGCCCTGGGCGGGTCTGACGGGCTCCTCTCCCCACAGGCCTCGTGAAGCTGGGCATTCACTGTGTCACGTGCCAGAAGGTGGCCATCAAAATCGTCAATCGGGAGAAGCTCAGCGAGTCTGTGCTGATGAAGGTGAGCGAGAGTGAGGCAGGCCGGGCCAGTGGGGTGGGAGCTGGCCTTGCGGTCAGCGCCACAGGCAGGCCAAGGGCCCTGCTGCAGTGAAGGGATCCAGGTGGGTGAGGACAGCACTCTGCTTAGGTGGGGAGGGCCAGTGACATCAGTGAGGACCCCTCTGGCTGCTGAGGGTAGAGGGGGGCTTGGGCGGGTTCACCTGGGAACCCCGAGGGACCCGAGGTGGGTGATTTTAGGGGAGGTGGCGGCTGCTGGGCTGGGCGGGGCAGTGCAGGTGGGGCCAGGTGCATTCTGACCTGCCATGGGGAGCACTTGGCTGAGGTCCTGGACTCCAACTGGGACTCTGAGATATCCAAGTGGAGAGACAGGAGCTGGGGGAAAGGGATTGGGGATGTAACTGGGGCCCATCCCCCTGAAGGCCTGGCAGGGACCACATGCAGTTGGGCCAGGGACCTGGAGGCGGCCCTGACACCCGTGGGGCTGTGTGTGATGCCGTGTAGGCCAGGCCACCCCACAGGTGGAGACCCTGGGGCTAGACTGGCCCTGCCCCGAAGCCCCAGCTGCACCCAAGAGCCCACAACGGTGCCCCCGAGGGGCTGGCTCACACCTCCCCTCTGTGTTCCCAGCAGCCGAGGCTCCTGGGGGGAGGGGGAGGCCGAGGCCGGGGTCCCCGCCCCACGGGCAAGCACGGGTGATGCACTCCTCCTCCGCAGGTGGAGCGGGAGATCGCCATCCTGAAGCTCATCGAACACCCCCACGTCCTCAAGCTGCACGACGTTTATGAAAACAAAAAATATTTGTAGGTATTGCTGGGTCCGGAGAGTTGGGGTGGCCAGAGTGGAGGCCGAGGGGCCTGGGGAGGAGACGGGCAGCCCCTCGGGAGGGGGGACCAGGCAGGGCGGTCCCAGGAACAGTCCCGGGCGGTGGCATCACTACTCCCTGACTGAACACCGGGGACTCACAGAGTCACCACCTTGAGCCACCACGGGGCACAGGGCTTCCTGGAGGCGTGGCTGGGGTGGGGGTCAAGGGGCAGGGGTCCCGACATGGCACGAATGGCCAGCTCTTGTATAACTGAGGATGGGTGACACAGCTGGGTGTGGGGGCCTTGAGCAGGGACGCTGTCAGCCATGCCTCAGGGGGGCTGGTCCTGGTGTTGGGGCCGACGCTGGGGAGCCGCGGGAACTCGGCCACCGTCAGAACCGTGGCAAGGGCACCGACAGACACACCCACCGGCTTGATGGCGGCTTGTCTTGCAGTGCCTTGGTGATGTCTCATGAGTGTGGGGGGCAGGCAGGAGCTGGGGCAGGCCTGGCCCACCTCTGTGTACAGCATGCAGGACACCGG
>NW_006296413.1:635877-636914 GCF_000327345.1 Myotis davidii | reverse complement strand
CCTATGCTGTATTTTACACCCCCATAACTATTTTGTAACTACCAATTTGTACTTCTTAATCTCTTTCACATTTTTCACCCAGCGGCCCCCTCCCTCCCGACACAATCTCCTCTGGCAACCATCAGTTTGTTCTCTGCATCTATTGCACACCCAGTGCCCCCTGCCCTGTGTCTCCAGCCCCTCCCCCTCTCCTCTCCACAGACAGACTCCTTATGCCCTGAGGGTGCCCCCCCCACCACTGACCCCTTGAGTCCTGCAAGACCAGCTCTGGAGACAGCCGGTCCCCATGGCCCACACCCTCCTCCCCACCAGCCCGGTCCTTCGCCTCTTCCCTGCTCTGTCCTCTCCTCTCGTCCCTCTCCCTCCCGAAAGCCACTGCTGCCCACTAGCAAGTTTTAGGGGAGTCTGCACAGCCCCCAGTCCAAGCTCCTCTGAGGCCCCACAGGCTTCAGTGCCCACGAGTCCCAGGTCCCCCAGCCCCCCCAGGCTCCACCGGGGGCTCGGACAGAGGCTTCTCACTCACCACCCTCAGAGGGGCTCAGGGTCTCCCCGCCACCATCCCCCAATGTCTTCCTGCCCCCCACCCCCTGCACCTCCAGCTCCTTTTCCACCTGCTGGCCAGGGCTCCCTGAGGGTCCCTGATCTGTCCCCCTGCTCCGGGAGCCCCACCTGGGCTGGGCAGGGCCTGGAGGGCCACGCACCAGCTCACTGAGGGTCAGCAGCCACAGTGCTCACTCACCTTGGGGCCTAATGGTCCCTCAGCGGGAGGGCCAGGTGTGGCCCGGCTCCCAGACCCTGGCACCATGGGCTCCTCCAGTCGCTGCCCTGGAGGCAGGCTTGCCAGGTGGGGTGGGGTGAGGGGGTCAAGCGGGGGGCCCCTCATGCCGAGGATGGCCCTGAGGTGGGCCAGCAGGCGTGTGCACCCACCTGAAGCCCGCCCGTCCCCGCAGATACCTGGTGCTAGAACATGTGTCTGGTGGGGAGCTCTTTGACTACCTGGTCAAGAAGGGGAGGCTGAGCCCCACAGAGGCCAGCAG
>NW_006296413.1:620641-621987 GCF_000327345.1 Myotis davidii | reverse complement strand
CTCATTTTTTTGGTTGATTTTTCTTTGTTAAATGGCATTTAAATATATAAAATAAATACCAAAAATATAAGTCTTTGTTTTCCTATGGTTGCAAATATCAAAAAATTTCTATATGTGACACGGCACCAGAGTTAAGTTCGGGTTTTTCAAAATGCTGGCACGCCGAGCTCAAAAGGTTCGCCATCACTGGGCTGGGAGGACAGCCCGAGGAGGGGATATAGCTCTGGCAAAGGCCTGGTGGCGGGAGCAGGATGCCTAGGATGAAGGCAGACAGGTGGCTGGTCCAGGTCCTGCTGGGGCCAGCCCCCTCCCATGGGTCAGAAGTCCCAAGACAGCTCAGGTGTCAGCCTGGAGGTGCAGTAGCAAGCCTGGGTCACTGGGCCAGGGCGCCTGCAGGGCACCTCCGGCCTGTGCTGTGCCTTGGGGCTCCCTGAGGGTCCCTGATCTGTCCCCCTGCTCCGGGAGCCCCACCTGGGCTGGGCAGGGCCTGGAGGGCCACGCACCAGCTCACTGAGGGTCAGCAGCCACAGTGCTCACTCACCTTGGGGCCTAATGGTCCCTCAGCGGGAGGGCCAGGTGTGGCCCCGCTCCCAGACCCTGGCACCATGGGCTCCTCCAGTCGCTGCCCTGGAGGCAGGCTTGCCAGGTGGGGTGGGGTGAGGGGGTCAAGCGGGGGGCCCCTCATGCCGAGGATGGCCCTGAGGTGGGCCAGCAGGCGTGTGCACCCACCTGAAGCCCGCCCGTCCCCGCAGATACCTGGTGCTAGAACATGTGTCTGGTGGGGAGCTCTTTGACTACCTGGTCAAGAAGGGGAGGCTGACCCCCAAAGAGGCCCGCAAGTTCTTCCGGCAGATCATCTCCGCGCTGGATTTCTGCCACAGCCACTCCATCTGGTGCGAGCCGCCCCCACGTGACCCACGCCTAGCTGTCCCGCCAGCAGACACCCCCCTGTTGGCCCCAGAGCAGGTGTGGGGGGAGCAGGGAGTGGGAGGGATCCCTGCTCACGAGCCTGGGGGAGCACGCGGTGCGACCAGAGGCTCCAGTCCCTCCATCCCAGACCTGCAACCAACCGCCAGGCAGGCGACTTCCGATTGGCTGCCTGTGACATCACCAGGCTGTGCTGCCATTGGCCGGGTGCCGTGTGGGTGGGGTTTGGGGGAGGGACCCAGGTCAGCCTCCGCTGCCTCCCTCACAGCCACAGGGATCTGAAACCAGAAAATCTCCTGCTGGACGAGAAGAACAACATCCGGATCGCGGACTTCGGCATGGCGTCCCTGCAGGTGGGGGACAGCCTCCTGGAGACCAGCTGCGGGGGAGTGGGCGCCCCGGCCGGCCCCCGCCATCCA
>NW_006296413.1:617212-620598 GCF_000327345.1 Myotis davidii | reverse complement strand
CCACTGCCCCCGCGCCCTCTCCCGGCCACCGCCAGTGCTGCCAGGCCCGCGGGTGGCTCAGTGCTGTGGTCCCCTGGAGGCCCGGAGTGAGTGGTCTCCGTGGCCAGGGAGGTCCAGGCCCCGAGCGCCCATCCAGCACCTCACAGCCTGGGCTGCAGGCAGGACCCTGGTTCCGCTCCTGGCGGTGGCTCCGATGTGCGGTGCTGTGAGGGGGCTGCTGGTGACCCATCTGGCCGTGGAAGGCAGGCGGTTCTGGCCCCTGGCGAGCAAGCTGGTGTACCAGCCTCCTGCTCCGTGCACGCCCAGCGGTGGTGCTGGGTCGGGGCCCCGGTCCGTGACGCGGTCCTTCCTCTGATGTCTGCCTTCTTGGACCAGGACGTCTGGGCAGCCTAGAGGTGGCAGAGCCCTAGACTCCTAGGCTGGTCTCCTCCCTGAGTAGGGGATCGGGTGGCAGCAAAGCCCCTTGAGGCTCCCGGTGGGGCCTCCTTCCCGGCGGCGTGTGCTGGGGGAACGGCACCTCTCTCTCCGCGTCCACCTGTGTGGTCCTGGGGCAGCCTCGAGGTCACGTCTGGGCGGACAGCGAGCCCCCAGCCTACGCCCTGACGGCTGCTTTTGCCTTCAGGTCCCCCCACTATGCCTGCCCCGAGGTGATCCGGGTGAGTAGTCACTACGCGCCCCTGTCCCTGCCTGTCCACGGGGCCTTACCCCCCGCCCTCGCGGACCCCAGACCCTCCACCTGGGTCCCTCATTCTCCACGAAGCCAACCACACTGCCCCCCGCAGGGAGAAAAGTACGACGGGCGCAAGGCGGACGTGTGGAGTTGCGGGGTGATCCTGTTCGCCTTGCTGGTGGTGAGCCCCGCGCCGTCCACACCCTGCTCCGCCCTCTCCCGTCTGCCTCTCCTCCCCGCCCGTCCCTCGTCCCTCGTCCCTCGTCCCTCGTCCCTCACCCGTCCATCTCTGTGCCGCCCCTCTGTGCCGCCCCTCCCGCCCAGTCCCCCGCCCCACGGTGACCCCGTCCCCGGCCGGCAGGGGGCGCTGCCCTTCGACGATGACAACCTGCGGCAGCTGCTGGAGAAGGTGAAGCGGGGAGTGTTCCACATGCCGCACTTCATCCCGCCGGACTGCCAGAGCCTGCTGCGCGGTATGATCGAAGTGGATGCGGCGCGGCGCCTCACGGTGCGTGCGGGCGCACAGAGGGTCAGAGGGTGCGGGTCTACACTTCCAGGCCAGGCTTAAGGGCCCCCAGGGGTAGAGGTTCCCTCTCCATGCCACCTCCCTGGGAAGGGAGACTTGTGCCTGCGAGTGTGGTACAGGGACCCCTGGGTGTGCGGGCTATATACAGGTGTGAGTGAATGCACAGCTAGGTGTGTGCACAGGTGTGTGCATGTGTGCGCGCGCACAGGTATGAATGTGCATATGTGTGAGTGCATGCAGTTGTTTGCACGTTTCATAAGTGTGACTGCAAGTGCATGAGTGCAGGCACAGTAGTGTGCATATACACGTGTACACAGGTATGTGCACTCACGCACGAGAACCGTTCATAAGTGTGTGTGCCCCTGCATGGGTACAGTTTGTGTGTGCACATGCATGAGTGTCTGCACAACTGTATTTCACAGGTTGTGCACATGTGTGCATGTACACAGATGCACAGGCAGTATTCACATGTGTGAGCATGTGCCCAGGTGTGAATGTGCATGGATATGTGCGTATGTGCACAGGGGCCTCCTGCTGGCTGTGTCCTGCAGGTGTGCCTGGGAGACCAGCGTTCACCAACTCTAGCACCGTCCCTCAGCTTCCAGACCAGCCCTGACAGTGGACACAGCTCATCATGACACTGACCATGGGGGGTGGATGTTCTGAGGGAAGTCCCACTTCTGAAAGAAGCCCATAGGCAGCCAGGGCTTAGCTGGTACCAGGAGATTAGATCCCCAGGGCAAGGGCAGCAGGACGCCCTTGGACTGGTCTTTCCAGGACAGGGGTGGCCTGGTGACCAAGAGGCCATCTCCCAACCGCCCCAACCCAGCTGTCCCCAGGCTGGTGGAGAGGCACTTGGAGAGCGGGCCTCTGAGCCCCCTGCTCTCACCTGCACCCCAGCCCCTCCCCGCAAGTGGGCCACCCCTGGCTGCCTTCTGCTCTCCTCCCTCAGGCCTCTGTCTCTGAGTCACCAGGGGCCCCCTGCCTCCTACCCATACCTGCAGCCCCCACCATCCTTTCCCCAGACTGGCATTTCCTCTTCCACTGGGGAGGCAGGGTCAGGGGGCTAGTCTGGAGCTTCTGGGAACGCGCAGCCCCTCCCCATTTTCCTCCATCCCCACCCTCTCCCTTCTCCTCCCCCCACCTTCCCTCCACGCCCTCACCCTGCCCTCCCTTCATCCTTCTCCCCTCCCCATGCCCTCCCCCATCATCCCTCCTCCACTCCCTCCCCTCTTCCTGCTGGCTATCTTCCTCCATGATGGTCCTCTCCACCCCCTCCCAGGTGCTCCCAGCTCCTGCTCCCTCTGGCCTCCTAACGTGGGCTCCCTGCTCCCTCCATACTAACTTCCTGTTTCTCTCTCTTGTAGCTAGAGCACATTCAGAAACACATATGGTATATGTAAGTAGCTTTTCCTCCCACTCATCGCCTGCTTTGCCTGTCGCTGCAGCCGGAGGGCCTGCTAGGGAAGGCGGGGGGAGGACCCAGCCCAGCGCAGGCCTGCCCCCAGCCTCAGCCCAGCGGTCAGGGACTCCCGGCATGCCTGCGCTGGGCACAGCAGCGTGCAGGAGGTGTGCAGGGGCTGGGACAGGGAGAGAGCAGCAGGACTCAGGGTCCCCAGGAAGGGCTGGGGGGAAGAAGCCTTAGGCCTGCCGAGGTCAGTGACCGCTGGTGGTGCCCTGTTGTCCACAGAGGGGGCAAGAACGAGCCTGAGCCAGAGCAGCCCATCCCCCGAAAGGTGCAGATCCGCTCCCTGCCCAGCCTGGAGGACATTGACCCCGATGTGCTAGACAGCATGCACTCGCTGGGCTGCTTCCGAGACCGCAACAAGCTGCTGCAGGACCTGCTGTCTGAGGAGTATGTCCCATGTGGGGCCCTGCAGGCAGCAGCGGGGGATGGTGGGCTGTGGGAGGGAATGCTGTGTCCCTAGGACCACCCACCGTCTGGCAGTGGACACCATGCTTGCTGACCCTTCTCGCCCCCACCCCTGCCCCCAACAGGGAAAACCAGGAGAAGATGATCTATTTCCTCCTCCTAGACCGGAAAGAAAGGTATCCCAGCCACGAGGATGAGGACCTGCCCCCCAGGAACGAAATAGGTACAAAGTCCCAGGGAAGCCTGGCCCCACACCAGCCCTGCCAGATGCAGCAGGCTGCCCGGCCTGACCCCTGTCTGCACACAGACCCTCCCCG
>NW_006296413.1:575124-617149 GCF_000327345.1 Myotis davidii | reverse complement strand
AAGCGGCGGCCTGAACGCAAGTCCATGGAGGTACTCAGTGTGACAGACGGCGGCTCTCCGGTGCCTGCTCGGCGGGCCATCGAGATGGCCCAGCACAGCCAGAGGTACGTGCCTCCTGGGGGGACCCAGTGCCCTACTTGCTTGTGCCCTGGCCTGATCAGTGAAGGCACCCCTCCTGAGCTGTGCTGGGCCTAACTCCTCTCTGCCCCCGGCCCTGGGGCTGGGCCGGCTGCACTGGGCTGCACAGGCTGAGCTGGGCAGGGCTTTGCTTTGTTGGCCTGGGCTGGTAGGCCACCCTGGACTGGACTGGACTGGGCTGAGCTGGGCTGGGCTTGACTGGGTTGGGCTGAGTTGGATTGGGCTGACCTGAGGTGGAATAGACTGGATCGTGGTCCAGTTATGCTCAGAGCCAGCAGCCTAGCAGGCTTGTCCCCACTTAACCGCTGGTCCCCTATGGCTGTGCAAGGGGCATGAAAATGGAATTTTGGGGGACGATGAGCAGAGCTAGGCTGTCCCAACGGACCCCGCTGGAGGAAACAGACATCCAGGCCCACAGTCACAGCTGTGAGGCCCTTGGCCACTCCTCACCTGGCGCTGTTAGGTTGAGGTTGAACGTTCTTGCCCAGATGGGGGCTTCAGCTGTCTGCCCCACCCCCTGGGGAGCACCATGGGTGGACCAAGGAGCCCCAGCTCTCTCTGGTCAGCTGGGTGCTGGAGCTGGCCAAGCCTCCGAAGGAATTTACCATCAAACGGGAACCACAGGGCAGCCAGGCCACCATCAAGATTAAATTGGGCTGATGGCCCACAGCCCTCTAGTGGTCCTGGGTCCTCCCAGGGAACCAGCTGGCTCAGCCTCTATCCAGGTCTCCAGACAGCTGTGGCTCTGGCACCGGGTGGGGCAAGGGGAGGAGCAGGGGGAAGGTTTCCTGCTGGCCACACTCCTGCCCAGTGCCACACCTGCCCTGCTTGTTGTGGGCATACCTCTGCTCAGCCCAGCTCCCCAAGCCTGGCCCTTGGCTTCTGGCTGGAAACCGGCGGGGCCGGCTGAGTGCTGACCTGGCCCTCCCTGCACCAGCCTCCCCACCCCCTCCCACCCCACCTGCCTGGGCCTCGGGTAGGGGCTGGGGGTGGGAGGCCACCCTGCCACGGCTTCTACTCTGCTTCCCAGGCCTGGCTGCCAGGGGCTGCTGGGTGCTAGGGTGGGTTGGTGTGACCCAGGCTGATGGTCACCTGAGAGCCCCTTCCTCCCAGCTCCTGGCCTCTGCCTCCTCCTCTGGCCGTAGGTGCTGAGTGACAGTGGGCCTCCTGCTGGGGCTGATGCTGAGTACCCTGCAGGTCACCGGGGGTGCTGTGCCCCTGGAGCTCTCCTGCTCATGTCCCCTGGCATCTGTGTGCCCTGCGCACAGCTAGGAGCTGTGTGGTCTGGCCTCCAGGCCGTCTGGCGGCGCTGTGGCAGTAACTCTGTTTTCTCGCTTTGTTCCCGCTGTAGTAAAGCAATGTTCAGTAAAAGCCTGGATATCGCTGAAGCCCACCCCCAATTCAGCAAAGAAGACAGGTATACACCCTGCCCACCCGCCCCGCCCCCAGCCCCCCAGGCGACTCGGGCCTGGTGGCAGGGCTGGGCCTGAGGCTCTGGCCTGCTCCCCTTTGGCAAGGGAACCTTCCAGAAGCCGGGGGAAAGGCTGGTTCAGGCCAGGCTGAGGCCCAGGAGGAGTGGGCTACTGGGTGAGGCCAACGGCCAGCCCAAGAGGGGCTGGGAGACCCACTGTGCTCTCCCTGCCCTGGGCCCCTGAGGGGCTGCAGGTACGAGGCCCCATCTGGCCCACCTTGATGTGGCTGGTGGTGGTTCTGGTTAACCTCCCCTTGGCCAGCACTGTCCCCTGGGTCCTGGGGCCACCATGCTGCCCACTAGGGCCTGAGTGGAAGTGGCAGCCAGAGGCGGCTCAGCCATCCCGAGCCCATTGCAGCCTCCCAAGTTGATGGCAGGAGGTGTGCTGGTCACACCTGGCCTTTGTGAGCCCCCTGCCCTGCACCTGCAGGGCCCACTGCCTGAGGGTGACATGGTTGGGCCTGCCCCGTGGTCCCCCACAGTCTCACCACCCCTGCCTCTGGGGTGCAGGTGTTGTCCTGTCTAGGCAGCCATGGCTCAGTCTCCAGAAGCTGCCTGCTGGGCAGGAGGGCGTGTGGACGGCTCCCACCCCTTGCTCCCCTTGCTGCTCTCTGCTTCCTGTGCCAAGCCACAAGCTTGCACTGGCTCGGCACTGGGCCTCACTGTGGCTGTTGGGGGGCACCAACTGGGACTCAGCATCGGAAAGCTTTGGGCTGGGCGTCTGGAGCAGGGTCGGTGCTAAGTGACAGTGGGACTGGGTCAGGTGGGAGAGTACGACGGTCATGGCCATGGGGCCCCAGCTCACAGGTGCTGGTGGAGTGGGCAGGAGCCAAGGTCTGGCCAGCATGGGCTCCATTCCTCCCCCAGGCCCAGGGGCCAGGCCAAGGTGTGGCAGGCGAGACCTCTCTCCAGGCCATGCTGGCCGGGGTGGGCAGGTGGCAGGGCAGTCCACCATTCCCCCTGTCCTTTCCTAGGGCTGCATCAGCCCCCAGTCCCATTCCTTTCCCTAAGGGCCGCAGGTGTGGTAAGTCCCTGCAGGCCGTGTCTGCCCCAAGGGGGCACAGCTGTGTGCCTGTCTCAGCTGGGCGCCCTGGGTCCAGCTATGCCCAGGCCAGGCCTGCAGGCCCAGTGCAGCCTGTGGTGGAAAAAGATCAGTGTCCACCCCCGCCTCGTCTTGCCCAGGCCCTGGTCATGCAAGTGAGGAGGGGGCCAAGGGATGGCCTGCTGTGGGCAGCTCTGGCCCGGGCAGGTGGGCTGTGGGTGCCAACGGGCTGGCTAATGCCCAGCTGGTGGCCCTGGGCCAGCACAGCAGCTGGAGTGTGGAGAGGGGCCTGGCACAGGCTGGGTTCAGTTTCCAGGAATCTGCAACCTTCCTCATCCCTTTGCCCACCTGAGACCCTGCAGACACTGGCAGAGGGCTCCAAGGCTGCACCATGGGGGCTCCGATGGGGTCCCAAAGAGGCTGCAGGGTCTCTCCTGATGAGGACAGGCGGGGTGGGGACAGGACCGTCCTGGGCACCCAGGCCTCCTGTGGGAAGAGAAGCTGTGCGCCTGTGGCCAGTCTCAGCTGAGCCCCGCTCTGCACCTGTGTCCCCAGGTCCCGATCCATCAGCGGCGCTTCCTCAGGCCTCTCCACCAGCCCACTCAGCAGTCCCCGGGTGAGTGACGCCCCCTCCACTCAGGCTCCCAAACCGAAGGTGCTCGGGAGGGGCCGGGCGGCCCTGGAAGAGGCCCTCGCCATTCCCACCTGCTGGGGGCCACGCGTGGTGCTGCTGCTCTGCGGCTCTGGCTGCTCTCGCTAACTGCACGTTTTTTGTTTTGTTTTGTGTGTTTTCTTGTGTGTTACTTGTTTTCTTTCATGGCAAATGCTCTGCCCCCACATGCCTGCACCCGTGGGTCTTCCTGGGGTTCTGTGTGCATGTGGGTGGGGGGTACGGATGCATGGCTGACTCCTGCATGGCGGACCCGCACTCCACTCCCTGCCCTCGGTGCCTGCCCTGTAGCCTGTTAGGAAGTTTGTGCTGCCTCCCCCTCCCCCTGAACTTCCCTTCGTGGCCTGCACCCTGGCCACCTCCATGGAGCCCGAAGTTTGTCAGAGCGCCTCTCGGCCTGGACACGTCCTCCCTCCACAGGCCGCCCCGCGGCCCAACCCCAAGACCCAAACCTTGCCAAGCAAGGCCAAGCTGACCGACAAGCCTCTGCAGGGCACCAAGTCCAACCCACTCCCAGCCAGCACCCAGGCCCGGCACCCTGTCCCTGGCGGCCTTGGCCCCCAACTGGCCCCGCCCCTGGGGCTGGCCCCTCTGCCTGCCCCCACACGGCTTCTGCTCACTGGGACTGAACCAAACACTAAATCTGTCCCCACCATACAGGTGACCCCTCACCCCTCTCCAAGGGGCAGTCCCCTCCCTACCCCCAAGGGGACGCCAGTGCACACGCCCAAGGAAAGCCCAGCTGGCACACCCAACCCCACACCGCCATCCAGCCCCAGCGTTGGAGGGGTGCCCTGGAGGACAAGGCTCAACTCCATCAAGAACAGCTTCCTGGGGTCACCTCGCTTCCACCGCCGGAAACTGCAGGGTGAGCTCCGTGACGGCAGGGCACAGGCGATGAGCGGGGCAAGTGGAGCACTGCTCATGCCGGCTAGGGGGGCGAGTGGAGCCAGGCAGGGGTCACCCTACCAAAAGCACTGGATCATTCCCAGGTCTGCTAGACTGGCACAGGCGTAGGCAGCATCACAGATTTCCACTATTTACCAGCCTGCTCAACCTGTGCCTGGGCCCACACAGTGCAGTCCTGGCACCCAGTGGGCACAGCCTTGGAAGCCCTCCTGGAACCCTTGCTTCTCCTCAGCCCAGTGGCCTCCTCAGTACAGGCTGCCTGAGGCCCAGGGAGGAGAGATGGCCACTGGGTGGGTGTGGACATGGTCACGAAGCCCACAGGATAATGCAGGGAAGCCTACCCCTGTGTGCTGGGTGCTGAGGGTCAGTTGACAGTGGCTGGCTATCTGGGCTCACCAGCCCCACTGCACAGCCAAGGGGTGAGGCATGGGGCCCAGTGCCAAGGGGCAATCCCCTCCTCACCCCCAAGGGGATGCCAGGCACACACCCAAGGAGAGCCCAGCCAGCACACCCAACACCTGGAGGGACAGCAGGACTGGCTGAAGGCCAGAGCAGGCCTAGCCTGGTTTCAGCACCAGGGGTCAGGTCAGCTCCCAATGGCCCAAGGCCCCGACCAGGAAGGCGCCCGTAGACAGTATGTGGGTGCTCCATAGGACCCCCCCCACGGTGCAGGACCTGTGGGGAGGGCAAAGTGGTCACCACACCTTCTCTCTCTGTCCTTCCTGTGCACAGTCCCAACGCCAGAGGAGATGTCCAACCTGACCCCGGAGTCCTCCCCAGAGTAAGTGGCCGTCAGAGCAGGTGGGATCTGTCAACCTCCTGGCTGGTGCTAGGATGCCAAGAGCACGAGGGGGCCGCAGGATACCCTCCCACATAACAGGCCACAGAATCCACAAGGGCTTCCGGCTGAGCATCCCAGCCCACAGGTCCTTCTCCCTTTCTCCCTGTGGCCCCTGCCCACTGGTCCTCTCCTCCACTTCCTGCCTCAGCTACCTCCTCTCCAGCGTGCACATCTCGGAGCCTCCTGCACTTTGAACACCAGGCGGGGAGCAGGGCCTAGGATGGTGGGGGAGCCCTTAGGGAACAGTTCAGTTCTCTGAGCCACAG
This sequence comes from Myotis davidii, assembly GCF_000327345.1. Taxonomy (NCBI): domain Eukaryota; kingdom Metazoa; phylum Chordata; class Mammalia; order Chiroptera; family Vespertilionidae; genus Myotis; species Myotis davidii. The sequence goes on along the minus strand of NW_006296413.1, from coordinate 611,812 downwards.
CCTGGGAGAAGGGCCTATGTTGGCTGGAGGCAGTACGGCATAGCCACTCCTCGGAGGGACTGCTGCTACTTGCTGAGCCCTGGCCTCCGCACGAGGGAGCCACAGAGGCCCGGCTTGCTCACACTTCAGACACAGCGTCTGCCCTGGATGTGCTGAGCATGGGGAGGCCTCCAGGACTGGTCTGAGGTGCCTCCTACAGGGGGTTCCACCAGGAAAGGGTGCTGGGCAGAGCAGAGTCCAGAAGGTGGCCAGACGTGTCTGGTTGTAAGGATGGAGGATCTCAAGGTGAGATCACGGTACAGGCCGAGGAGGATAGCCAGCGATGGCCTGCAGGAACACGTGTATGGGGTGGCCTTGGCCAAGGCCAGGTGCAGAGTGACCCTCAGATCATCATCACATGAGAGGAAGATGCAGGGGCTGTGGGAGCGATGGGGAAACAGGGCGACTGCCCCCCACCCCGCAGATCTGCATACGGAAATGCCCCCCACTCAGGGTCTCCAGCCAAGGTCCTGGAGAGACCTGCACAAGTGCCCGCCCTCCCTGAGGCCTCGGCTCCCTCATCCCCGGGTGGTGGTGTGAACAGGAAATGTGGTGTAGACACAGGGCAGGGTGTGGGGGCTGCGCTGGCAGTGAAGGCAGTGGGGCCAGCTGTCTGAGAGAGAGAGAGAAGTTGTCATGGTGTTGTGCATGTGGGTGCAGGTGCGAGCCCAGAGCTGCTGGGTTAGGGGGATTCTGCAGTCCCACTGGTTGCATCCCTTCAGTTGCCAATCTCTGCTGCCCTGAAAAGCCTTCCCAAACTCGCCTGCAGTGTAACTGTAGGACTTTCAGGGGATTTACAAAATCACACAGTCACGTGCTGCGGCCGAGGGCCTGTGCCCCTCCATTCCATTGAGGCCCATGGGGCCTGTCCCTGCCCAAGAGCCTGGTGGGAATGAGCAGGTGCAGGTGTCCCTGGAAGCGGGATGCAGTGAGCTCCCCAGCGCCTCCTGCACAAGGCCTGCTCCTGGTCCCAGGACATTCCACCTGCAGCTTCTAGGAGCCCTGCATCAGTCAGGGTCCCCGAGGAAACCGAAACCAGGAGGGTGCGGGTGGGTGTGCACATGAATGCTAGCGGGCCTGAGACGGGTCAGCAGGTGGGAAATAGAGCTTGGGTGATGTCGCAGGCTGGCCTGCAGGACCTCACTGGTAACAACTACCACGTCGACAAGATGTCTTTCAAGAAGCAACACCCAATGTTGGACCAAACAGGCCTAGTTGACACCTTGAGCTACCGTCACAGGCCTGTTCCCACACACCCTCTATTAGCCTTCCTGCTCAGCCAGGCTTCTTTCAGATCTGGGACTGTTCAAACCCCTGGTGTCAAAGTACAAAAAGCCAGTTTTCACTGTAACTTGTCTGCAGAAGGCACGCGCCCCAGCTGTGGGCTCCAAGCCCGGCGTAGCCCTGGGTGCAGCATTGTACAGCTCAGGCCAGCAGCCTGCACTTGCTCAACATGGCAGACAGCCAGGGAGCTGAGGTGGCTGAATGAGGGTGTGGGGTCCTCAATGTCCTCTCTTCACATCTTCTGTTGGGATTCCTGCGCCGGGCTGACAAGGGAGGACAGGGACCCTGTTGGCAGGTGGGTTGGTCATTGTCACAGCAGCTAAAGAGTGGCTCTGGAAATGGGCAGGAAAAGGGAAGATGTCACACAACCAGGAAAACTGTTGGCCATGCCCAGGCCAGTGTAGAGTACCTTGGAGTGCCCTACTAATGCCATGGGGAAGACACTGGGCCTAGCTGCTGCTTCTCATCACTGGACAGGTAGAGTGGTCATGTGTCTACACTATAGCTGCAAGGGAGGCAGCAAGAAATTGGCCAGGGTTTGCCAGTCATCAATGGCTGCCTGACAAACGAATCAAACACACTGCACCGTAAAACGGTGCATGCTTGTCCTCTCAGTGGTCAGGACCAGCCACGTCCAGCTGAGTGCTTGACTTTAGGGATGACAGGCTGTGGCCTTCATGGCTGCACAGGAGCAGGAGCTGCTGTGGGCCGGATTCAGGTCCCTGTGGGCCTCTCACCAGTTGGTCCATTTCAACAAAACGGTGAGAGGGGAGTCAGATTTTGTGGCCCAATCTTGGAGATGACTTCCACTTTTCCACATTCTCCTGTCAGAAGCTGGTCACTGGCCCACCCACACCATAGGAAGGGCCACACAGACGTGAATTTAGGAGGCAAGGTGGTGGGCATCTATCCCACACTGTCACGGGGAGGGCTCCACCTCAGGGGCAGCTCCAGACCAGGACACAGTGACCAGGTCAGCAGTGACAACCAAGGAGGGAGGGTGGCCCTGAGCGCAATGGGGTAAGGACTCATGTGAGAAGGTGCCGCCAGCCTGGGGCTCTGTGGGCGGCATCCCCGCCCTGCCCAGCAGCCCAGTCCCATGGAGTGGCCTGGGCTGGGGCAGCAGGGAGGCACGCAGCTAGGGCCACCAGCCCCTGAGGGCGGAGACAAGAAGGGTGGCCTGGGAAGCTGAGGTTGCTCCTCTGTGCCATGTTTCAGCCATTTATAGCCAAGCAAGAGTGCCTGGCCTGCCCCAAGCCCACCCCAGTTCCCGCAGGCTCCCCTCACAGCCCCCCCGGGTGGGGGGCCACTTTCCTCAAGGAGGCTGTGGGACTGCTGCACAGCAAATCACCCCAGGGTCATGGTGCCACACCCTTCTGGTTGGGTTCCAGTGGGTGCTGCTGGGCCCAGACAAGGGGGGAGGATGGAGTGTTAGGCCCACTCCAGTGGGATTAGCAGTAGGGTTATCGAGTCAGGCATGGGTGGAGAGATCAGGGTGTGAGTGGAGACAAGGACGAGGCAGGTCGAGGTTAGGATGGTAATATCAGGGTGGGCTGGGGCTCAGGGTCCAGAGCAGGGCGAGTCAGAGCTCAGGAGGCAGTCGGGAGGTCAGGATGGTGGGGTCAGGGGCAGGGCAGGCCTGTCCCCGAGGTGTGAGCAGCCCTTCACTCCACCCCGCAGGCTGGCCAAGAAGTCCTGGTTCGGGAACTTCATCAGCCTCGAGAAGGAGGAGCAGATCTTCCTGGTCATCAAGGACAAGCCCCTGAGCTCCATCAAAGCCGACATCGTTCATGCCTTCCTGTCGGTGAGCCTTGTCCCGCCCCAGAGGGTCCATTCACTGTCTCCGCCTGCCCCGGGGTGAGGGGAAGGGGACCCTGGAGGAGCAGGTGTGAGCCAGGCAGGGGCACATGTGGCTGGCGGGTTGAGGCGTTGACAACGCAAGCCATGCTGTGAACAGGTCCCAGGCTGGGCTGTGATGGAGGGTGGCACTGGGGACAGGGATACGCCCTGAGGGCTAATGCGCAGGCAGCCTCAATAGAGGGACCTCTGCCGCATCCGGGGGATGTGCCAAGGCCTCGGGAACAGTCCCCAGGGGCCTGTTTCCTGAGTGCCCTCTGCATGCCCCACATGCTGCCGGCCTCCTGCAACCCCTGCGTCCCACCGAGGCCTGTAGTGCTGAGGGGACTACACTGGGCCTTCTATGAGTTCCCTTATCTTTGCCAAATCACCAGGCACAGGGAGCAGAAAACCCTGAGGGTTTTCTTCCACATTCATGCCAGGGGGCCCCAGGATCATAGCTTAGGGGAAATCCCAGGATCACCAGAGGGGGTCTAGCTGCTGCAGCTCCAGCCCCACCACCAGGTGGGCAGAGGTTGCCGGGGGTTTCTCTGAGCCCCGTCTCAGCGCCCCATCACCAACTGCCGCCCAGGTTCCCTTAGGGCTATGAGGACAGCAGGTGCTCCTCCCAGAGGTTCAGGGGCCAGGAGAGCCCAGAGCCAGGCAGGGGTCAGCCTCACGCTGGACACAGGCACACTGTTCCCTTTGACTCCCCTGTACCATGCTCTCTTCCTTAGGGCCCAGGTCTGGGCCTCTGTCCCCCCTGACCCAACCCTATGATTTCCAGGCCCCTTCTACTGTTCCTGGAACACCAAGAGTCCCTCCCCATGGGGCATGGACTCAGCCACCACCCTCTAATACTTCCCAGGATCGCTGGCCCTTCTGACCTCGGGTGCTGGCCATTCCTGGGGGCAGAACCCTCTCTTGGGGGGGACCCTGAGGCAAGATTGCCTGCTGAGTTTATTGTGACCAGTTTCCTTTGTTGCCCAAAACCCAAATACACAGCGGAGTGGACCTGGTGCAGAGCCTCAGGCACTGCTGTCAGCGATGGCCCTGGCCCTGGCCTCAGGTGGCTGTTCTCAGTGCCAATAGAGGCTTCAGCCTTGGTCCCCTGTCCTCACTGCTGCTCTGAGGGTCCCCCTCCCACCTGCATGTTTACTCATCGCTCCTTAGAAAGCCCTGCCCCGGGGTCTCGGTCAGTCCTGCTCTTGGCTCTCATGGCCACATCCCGAGGGCCCTGCTGGTGAGTGGAGGCGGGCTGCACCCATTTCACAGATGAGGCTGGAGGGGCTGGCCTGTGGGTCCCAGTTCAGGAGCTCAGGGTGGGGGCTGGGTCCCTGCTCACACCGAACTGCCACTCCGCAGATTCCCAGCCTCAGCCACAGCGTCATCTCCCAGACCAGCTTTCGGGCCGAGTACAAGGCGACAGGGGGCCCGGCAGTGTTCCAGAAGCCTGTCAAGTTCCAGGTGGATATCACCTACAGCGAGGGTGGGGCGGCCCAGAAGGAGAACGGCATCTACTCTGTCACATTCACGCTTCTATCAGGTGAGCTGCTGGGTCCAGGGCACGGGCTCCGGCCACCTCGCCCAGGCTTAACCCGCTGTCTCCCCCAGGCCCAAGCCGCCGCTTCAAGAGGGTCGTGGAGACCATTCAGACACAGCTACTGAGCACACACGACCAGCCCTCCACCCAGCACTTGTCAGGTGAGGCGGCGCTCAGTTCGGCCGCCCTGTGGGCCATCGAGTGGGCGTGGCCCCTCCGCCGCCCCCCAGGGAGCAGGGCCTCCCCAGCACAGCGGGCCAGCCCGAGTCTGCACACCCAGGGAGGTAGGGCCCAGCACACCACACTGAAAGGCACCTCTTGTCCACTGTAGAACCCTCCCCGCCAGCGCCAGGACTAAGCTGGGGTGCTGGGCTTAAAGGCCAGAAGGTGGCCACCAGCTACGAGAGTAGCCTCTGACGCTGGCAGGTAAGGTGTCCCGCCCCACCGCTGGGGCAAGGAGGGGGCTGCAGTCATGTCCTCTGGCAAGAGCCAGGCTGGCCCTGAGAAGGGTACCCTGTGCCCACTCACATGGCCAGTGGCCAGCTCCCGGCCCTTGACAAGCCGTGCAGGTCCAGAACCCAGGCCGAGTCTCGGGGCACAGGGCAAGCTGGCCCCGGGACCCCACAGCAAGAGCAGGCCCCGGGAGAGCAGTGGCCAAGGTCCTGCCTGGAGCCCTGGCCCCTTGGGATTCCCCTGCAGCAGCGCCCTGTGAGGGCTGTGGCCCTGGAGCCTGACATGTGGTGGGGTTGCTTGCCATCTGCCCTCCCTGAGAAGGCCTGTGACTGTCTGGCTTTGAGCAGGACAAAAGGGGCCTCAGGCCCCAGTCAAAGCAAGGGCTCCCCAACTGGGCCTAGAGAAGCCATCCAGGGAAAGTGGCTCCCAGGCCAGAGGGTCATGCCTGGTGGGGGGTGGGCTGCACTGGTATGGGTGCGTGAGCCCTGCATGAGTCACCATCTATTGGTGAAGGTGTGCAGTGTGTGTCTGGATGGCGGTGAGGTGCGGGGTTGTCGTGAGGCCTGTTCTGACGTTTGGGGCCTAGGGAGCAGAGTATCCAGCCCTCGTCTGCCTCTCTGAACCCCCTGCGGCCAGCTGGGGCCTCAGTGGGCCCTTCCCCCGACCTGTGGTGCTTCTGTGTGGAGTTCTAAAGGCCAGGCCGGCCCAGTGCCCACCCCACCCTGCCATCCTCATTCCATCGTCTGTTTCTCACTGCCCTCCTCTTCTCCCTAACATGTCCCTCAGCACCCTGGCCCTAGCCCAGGTGTGGGCCCGCTCTCCTGGCTGTGGGGGTGGGGAGCAGGCAGGCCAGGTGCCTCCGGCTCCTGAGCTGTTAAGGTCTCCATCTGGAGCAGTGCAATGCTGACAGGGAAGCTGAGGCTGGGGAAGAACAGAGCTTGTCCGGGAAGGGGAGCCAAGAGCAGGGCCTGGCATGCTTATGTCCAGCAGGCATCTGTGCCTGCAGCCATCCCAGAGCAGGGGCCTTGCTGGCCTGGACCAATGAGCTCTGGGCCCTCAACCATCTCCCTCGCCCTCCTTCAGCAAGTTCTCTTCCTGGGGAGCCCACCCTGGTACCTCAGCCCATTCCCTGACCCCATCCCCTGGCCTCCCTCCCACACTGGATGCTCTTGTCCAGCAAGCTCAGTCCCAGGGCCATCATGGGAGGTGGGTGGAAAGAGGGACCTTCAACCACCACGCCGAGTCCTCTGGTGGCCACTCCAACAGGGCCCCCAGCCTGGCCTACAAAGGGAAGGCCCAGAGGGCACACCCCACCTGCAGCGAGGGCTTTGCCAGCACCAACACGCCCAGGCCCAGCAGCAGATGGGAGGGTCAGGGTAGGGTACTGCAGACCTGGTGAGGACACACGGGTGGCCAGTGCAGACCATGGCCAAAGTTGTGGGCTTCTCAGCTCCACAGCGTGTCCTGGACCCAGGGCAGGACAGCGGGAGAGGCTCTGGTTGCGGCAGGACCCTCTACTGCCCAGGGGGCCCTCACCTAATGCCTGCACTCTGAGCCCGCCCACTCCATACCTACCCCTTTGGGCTCTACCCCTCAGATCCCACTCCCTGCCCTGAGCCTCTGCTTGTCCCTGAGGGGCTGGTGGGAAGCTGTGTTCACATCCCCCTCTCTCCGTTCTGTGCTCCAGACACCACTAACTGTGTGGAGATGATGACGGGGAGGCTTTCCAAGTGTGGTAAGAACCCCCATCGCCTGGGCCTCCCGCCTATCACCCCACCTGCAACCCGCTCCCGGCTGGGTGCTGCGCCTGCCACCCCTGGGGCTGTCCTGGGGTCTGTGTGTAGCTGTGTGTGGGGCCCAGCCACACACGGGACTCGGTGTAGGCCCCTGAATGCCCAGCCTCTTGCCTCTGCCAGGAGCACCCTGTCACTCACCCAAAAGCAGCACAGGCCTGGCCAGGATCAGGGTGGGCCCGGGAGGGACCCGTGTTCAGAGCATGCCATGAGACCAGCGAGGGTCACATGTGCAGGCTCTGACCGGGGATCACAGTGGACTGCAATCAGGAGCAGAGGCCGCTCCTGCTGGGACCTGTGAGCTACCCAGGCCATACAACACTCCCCTCCCACTATACCTGGCAGGGAGAGGAGGGACCTGGCAGGGGTCAGGTTTAGGAACTAGAGCAAAGGTGCCCCATCAGTGCACCTGGAAAGGGAGCATAGGCCCCAGGTCAGGGTGGTCATCCCATCCTACCCCTTCCTCTTGACCTCAGGACATTCCCACTCTGGCTGCCTGCCCCCCACCCTCCCACACCCAAGCTCTCCATGCCTGTCCATCCATCCTTCCATCTGTCTGTCCGCTGTCTCCACATTGTGTGGCCTGGGCTGGCCAGGGGAGGAGTATGGCAGGCACGCTGGCTCCAGCCTCCCAACCCAGAGCAGACCCCATGGCCTCCTGCCAAGAGCCAGACGCCCGTCCCAGGCTCCTGCTCCCTGGGGATGTGGAAGCCCTGTCTTTGTGGCTCTGAGTTCAGAGTGGGCCGGCCGGCCAGCAAGGCCACAGAGCTGACAAGGGGAGACTCTGAGACTGGTGTCTGAGCTCCGTGTCTGGCTGAGGCCAGGGGAGGCGCTGCACCTGCAAGGCCAGGCCTGGTGAGGGAGGAGGGGTCTCTCCACCTGCCTTGGGTTCCCGCCCCGCAGTTCAGAGGCCTCAAGGTCCCAGCTCGTGTCCCCAAAGTCCCAACCCCTCCTGTGAGCCCCTGGCACAGAGGGCACCCCGCCGGCCGGCCGCCTGCCCACCCTGCTTGCTGTCACCTGTCCCCACCCCCTACGCCCATCTCAGACCTCATCTCTTTGGGTTTTTCTTTCTCTCGCCAAGGCCCTTTCGTTCATTTGTTTGTTTGTTCTCTTTCTCTCTCCTTCCCTCCCTTCCTCTTTCTCGCCCCTTTTTTTTATTTTTTATTTTCTTTTGTCTTCTGTTCTGTGTACCCAGGCAGCCCATTGAGTAACTTCTTTGACGTAATTAAACAACTTTTTTCAGACGAGAAGAACGGGCAGGCGGCCCAGGCCCCCAGCACGCCCGCCAAGCGGAGTGCCCACAGTCCACTCGGTGAGCCAAGACGGGGCCACCCGCCGCCCGCCACGAGCAGCCTTAGACACATAGCCCCTCCCCCCCCAGCACGGCCCTGACAGTGGCCACCAAGGCTACCGAGCCACCTGCCCGCCCTGAGTGGACCCAGGGCCACATCCACCTACCCATCTAGACTGGTGTGAAGCGGGGGAGGAAAGGATAGGGGCACCGGGGGCCAGGGCCTGTGGCCAGTCCACCCGTGCCTGCTCTCTCTTTCTCTCGCTGTTTCTCTCTCTGCCTGTCTCTGACAACGTCACTGTTTCCGCTCTGATACCAGGAATTATCCCGAAAAGTTAACATGTCACCTCCACGAGGCCGTCCTCTGGGCTCCGCGCCGGACACCGGCCCGCTGAAGGCAGCTGCCGTGGACCTGCCACTCCTCTCCTGCTGCTGCGGCGTGCCCGGCGGCGAGGCCCTGCCCACCGCCACTGTCTCCGTCCACCTGCCCGCGTGGCACTCTGCCCGGTTTCTGCTCCGCATGGCCATGGGGAGGAGGACCTGGCTCCGAGGGGAAGCTGCCTCCAGCCTGCTGACAGACTTGCAGTGACTAGAGCCCTCGACAGGTCCTGTCGCCCAGGCTGCCTCCAGGGCAGGGCCATGGTGGGCGAAGCATCTGAGAGGCGGGCAGAGGGCGCTTGCAGCCTCTCCTCGGCCCCTTCCTTCTGCAGCACCCCCTCCCCAGTCCATCGACACCTCGGCACCCACGCTGATGCTAGCTGGCACCCAGTCCCCCCGGCTCGTCGCTGCAGGTGCTCTCGGGCCTGCGTTCCTGTCCTGGCTCGGGTGGAACTGGACCCAGAGGCAGCAGGCTGGCCAAGATCAGTATTATTTATTTGCTGTTTTAACTTATTGAGTTTCTTTACTTCTCTGTTCAGGGAAGGGGCAGCAGCAGCATCTTCCTGCCGTCTGTCTGTCTGTCTGTCTGTCTCGGGCAGGGTGGGTCTGGGCCCAGGTGCCCTGAGGACGCAGCCGATGGGGCACTGGGGGGCAGGCCATTGGGTGCAGTGCCGGCAAGCTACTGTAAACTTTAAAGAATTCCTGCAAGATATTTTTATAAACTTTTTTTCTTGGTTGTTTTTGGAAAAGGGTGTGGGGGAGGGGAGCCGCTGGGCAGGGCTAGGTTTTGTGTTCGGTTCTTGCTCTTGGTTCTTTCTATATACACACATATATATATTTAAAGAACGGCGCAGGCCACTCTGTCTGCTCTGTCCGTCCTGGGTAGAAGCAACTCCAGTCCCATGGGCGCCACTGCCCAGGGCCCCTCCACCCGGTCCAGGATGGGGACCCTCTTGGTTCTGTGTCCGAGAACAGGGTAGGAGGAAGGCCCTGGGCTGGCCCCCACCCACTCACAGGATGGCAGGGGCACCGCAGAGTTTTTTACTAAAATGACAAAAAGTGAAAAAAAACAAAAAAACAAAAAAAACACCACATAACCAAGGACAGAGTCAGCGGCGTCCTCTGCAGTGTTTCCTGTGCAGGTGCGGCCGCCCGCTTTCCATCCCCAGCTAATGCTTGCGTTTCTTCCTGTGGGTATGGCCAGCCCGGCGCACAGACCCCGCGGTGTCGAGGGACCGGGCAGCCGGAGGCCGGGAGGGCAGGTCTGATTGCATGCCTTCGCTGTGACGGGTCCACTTTGCTTCTGGTGTCTCCCCGCAGCCCGCCCGCCTGCCCACCTCGGTCGAGGATAGATTTTAACGCTTCTGTCCACTGGCCCCACCACAGGCTGGGGCTTCCACATAAGAACTATTACACGCCCGATAACAGCAAAGCCACAGGTACAAGCGGGGGCTTCTCAAGAGGCAGAGGACACCGAAAGCAATATCTCTTCGTCAGCCTTCCTCTTTTGTACTTGGGACACACGCAGACGTCACGGAAACAAACAAGCCCACCCCATGTACCCCTGTCAAATAACTGTGAGCAACCTTAGTTCCGGAACAATAAATTCCTTCAGTAAAGACACTGACACCAGTCTCGGTCCAGGCGGGCGGGGTGGGGACACGGGTGGTCTGGGTTCACCAGCTCGTGTCCCCCACGTGTGCTGCCCAGGGCTCTGCAGGGGTGGGTGGTACGGCCTCTGCCTCAGCGGAAGAGGACAGACCCTATACGGGGGGGTGGGGGTGCCCCAGTCTGAGCTGGGCAACCCGCTTGGGTGGGTGGGAGGAGAGGCCCGGGGCACAGGGAAGCCTCACCCAAAGCGGACAAAGAGCACCACCCCCTGCTTGACCACGGCCACCCAGACCTCAGGTATCACCCGGCACTTGGGCTTCTCCTGGAGGATAACCTTTTCAATCCTTTTTTTGGGAAGAAGCAGATGGGGTTCTGTAGCCCAACCCCGGAAGCGAAGGGAGGCAATCCCAGCCACACCCTCAGCGCCCGCCAGCCAGGGATGCAGGTACTTGGATCACATTTCAGCCATCCACCCCTCTGCTACTGCACCAGGAGGGGCAGGCCCAGCCCCATCGCCAGGGCAGCACTTAGGGACCCACTGCACAGCCATGAGATGGGGACAGCACCCTGGATAGGGCGTCCGAGCAGACAGCAGTCGCCCTTGGAGATCCCCGACAAGCACACTGCCCCATATGTGGGTGTCGGGCACAGCACGGCCATGGGGTTAGCTGGGTAACGTCTCAGCACCGGCCATGTCCCCTGGGCCGGGTGTAGCACAGACTACGGTGGCTCTCTGGTGGGGGCATCCTGTCCTTTGTACCATGTCAGCACTGCCCTGGTCACCCACTCCTGGCTGGCAATCAAACCCGTTCCCAGACTTGCCACAGGTGCCCTGGGGGCAGAATCAGCCCTTGAGTCCTGCCCTCATCTTCTGCAACCCCTGCTGCAGGGGACAGCCCAAGGGTGCCTGGCTTCTCTGGCTCAGTGGGGAGCCTACTGGCAACTGGGCTTGCCTCTGAGGGGGTGGGTGGCCAGAGGTGCTTTGGAGACGCAGAGGGCACCAGGCTCCATTGCAAAGGCTGGACTACATAGTGTCTTGTTAACCTCAGCTTAGAAAACAGGCTGAAGGAATTTGGTGGTTACACTCTCACAGGGCACAGGGTTACCGACTCTCGGGGTGCCGGCTGCTGACCATGGAGCAGCTTCCTGATGGGAGTGGATCCCAAGGGGCAAAGCAGACCCCAGGAGCCTTCATGCAGGGCGGGAAGCATTTGCCCAGGGCTGCCAGCATGCATGAGTCCAGCAGGCACTGTAGTCACACAGAAACAATTCTGACGCCCTTCAGATTGAATCGCCAGGCTGGGGTTGCTTTGAGCACCAGGAGGTGCAGCCGCCAGTAACCCCTGGGCAGCCCTCCGGACAGTGGTGCTGTGGGGGCGGGGCAGGCCTTCGTGGGAGGGCCAGGCTGGGGAGGCTAGGCACCCAAGAGTGTACTGGGATTTTCTGAAAGCCCCAGGGGCCAACACCAAGAGCAGAAAGGAGGAGTTGAAAGGACTGGACTTGGGGGGCAGCGGGTGGGGGGGGGGGCGCCTCTGGTCTCTAGCTCAGCCAAGACAAAACTCAATGGACAGACAGAGAGCTCTTGCCCTTGCAGGGAGTTGTGGCAATAGGGCCTTTTGGTGGATATTATGAGAACAGCACCCTAGTACTGAATTCTGGGTGTCTGAAAAGAAAACCCAATTGAAGGAATTAAAAATGGTTGGCAGGGTAAGTGGATGCTACACAGACACGCTCCCAGGACCAAACTGGAATTACAACTAAAATACCAAAAAAAATCATAAATAATCAACTGAAGACTAGCTGAAGAGAACCCTGATAACCAAAGACAGAAAGTGGGGACCACATAGATACTGGTAGGAAGGGCAGAGGCACAAAAGAGCGGGGGACCACAGACAGCTGAAGTTCTGGAGAGATATCTCAGCTGTGTGGGTTGCCACTGAGAACTCTGGGGTCTAATCCCCAATTGGGCCCCCAGCAGAAAGCACCAGAACTGAGAAAGGTGCCCACAAAACATCTGGCTGTGAACAGCAACAGGGTTGCTATCTTCCAGGGAGAGATGCCTAGAAATGCAGGCACTCTCTTAAAGGGCCAATACACAAAATTTCGTGTGCAGACACTCACCTTGGGCTCCAGGAGAGGGAGGGCAGAGTGGTCTGGAGCTGTGTGAGCAGAAGCCAGGGTTGGGGGCTCTAGGGTTAAAGCTCAGAGGGCAGACAACCTGGTTTTCTGTGTTGAGTCATTCTTCACATTGCAGAGATCATCTTTCTCAGGCAGAATTTTGTTATCCAGGTGGTTTTTGCCTGGGGGGAAGACAGTTGACCCACCCTATTGGAAAACCCCTTGCCCCACCATGTGGCATTTCTGAGACCCATTAAGAGACCCATTTCTGAGAATAACAACTAGCCTCCAGGCAGAAGCAACTGCCCCACCCTATCGGAAACCTCTCACCACACCTGTGGACAAATTGCCTGAGGGCTACTCCAAATGAATGCAGCCCTAACCGGTTTGGCTCAGTGGATAGAGTGTAGGCCTGCAAATCAATAAAATATATTTTTTTAAAAAATGAATCCAATCAATCTGTAGGCAGAGGTGAGTCTCTGGAGGATTTGAGTCTTTGCCTGATCTAATTAGTCAAAACCAGTATTTGACTGTCCTGCACTAGAGATTTGGAGGCATAGCAGACCTACCTGATACATAGTCACAAACCCAAACAGGCAACCAAAATGGGGAGACAATAAAAAAAAAGAAAGAACAAGAGAATGCTCCAGGAAATAAATGAAGATAAGAAACTTATCTGATATAGAGTTCAGAATAATGATGGTAAAGATACTCAACAGCATAAGAAAAAAGATATAGTAAATATGAGAACCAAAAAGAAAAACACAATGAAAAAACAGGACAGTTTAAGGGAGCTGTGGGACAACATGAAATGTAACAATCTTTGCATAATCGGTGTGCCAGAAGGGGAAGAAAGTGAGCAAGGGATAGAGAATGTGTTTGAGGAAATAATGGCAGAAAACTTCCCTAACTGGTAAAGGAAAAAGTCATACAAGTTCAGAAGGCACAGAGAGTCCCAAGCAAGAACAACCCATACAGACCAACGCCCAGACACATCATAATTAAAATGCCAAAAATTAAAGACAAAGAGAGAATCTTAATGGCAGCAAGAGAAAAGCAATCTGTTATCTACAAAGGAGCTACCATAAAGTTATCAGCTGATTTCTCATCCAAAACTCTACAGGCCAGATGGGATTGGAATGAAGTACTCAAGGTAATGAAAAGCAAGGATCTGAAACCAAGATTACTATATCCAGCAAGGCTATCATTCAAAATAGATGGTGAATAAAGAGCTTTGCAGACAAAAAAAGGCTAAAGGAGTTTATTGCCAGCATTGTAAAAAATGTTAAAGGGACTGCTGTAATGAGAAGAAGAAATAGAGCAAGAAACGTAGGCATACAAAATTAAAATAATGCCCTAGCCAGTTTGGCTCAGTGAATAGGGTGTCGACCTGAGGACTGAAGAGTCTCGGGTTCAATTCTGGTCAAGGGCATATGCCCAGCAGTGGGCATGCAGAAGGTAACTGATCAATGATTCTCTCTCATCACTGATATTTCTATCTCTCTCTCCCTCTCCCTTCCTTTCTGAAATCAATAAAAATATATTTTTTTAAAAAGAAAATTTGTTCTAAAAAATTAAATGACAAATAAATATCTATCTATCAATAACTTTAAATGTAAATTGATTAAGTGTTCCAATCAAAAGACATGGGGTAGCTTAATGAATACAAAAACATGACCCAACACTATACTGTCTTTATAAGAGTCTCACCTTAGAACAAAAACTCACACAGGATGAGTGAAGAGATGGGAAAAATTTTTTCCATGCAAATGGAGACGAAAAAACACCCTGGGTTAGCAATACTCGTATCTGACAAAACAGACTTTAAAATGAGGACCATCACAAGAAACAATAAAGGACACTACATAATGCTAAAGGATCCATCCAACAATAGGATAGAATGCTGGTAAACATATATGCACCTAATATAGGCGCACCTAAATATATAAAAAAACCTTCTTGAGGACTTTTAGGGAGTGATCAACAATAGTCCTAGTAGCGTATTTAACACCTCACTGACTTCACTGGATAGATCTTCCAGAGGCTTTGTTACAATAGCGCCCTCTTGTGGACATTCTGAGAACAGCACTTCTTTTATGCCTGGCTATTAAGTGGGAGGTCTTCATTCATGATGGTCCTTTAATAGAACCAAAGCTTTCTCCACTTAACCCATGCTGTTATCAATCATGTACAGGCATAAATGAGCCTGTAAGATTTTTCCAGTGTCACAAATGACACCGTGACCTGAGGCCAGCATCTTCATTTGCTTCTTCGGTGATTCACTTCAGCAGATATTAATCCATTTTATAATCCATGAAAGGCAAAATTAAAGGATACCATCCATAAAACAGAATAATTCCTATCAGCAACAAAGTGATGTGTGTATTACCTTATAAACTATATGTCTATACTAGAGACCCAGTGCACAAAATCTGTGCATTGGGGGTGGGGGGTCCCTCAGCCCGGCCTGCACCCTCTAGAAGTCCGGGAGCCCTCAGGGGATGTCTGATTGACGGCTCAACCATAAGCGGTCAGTCAGACATCCTTAGCCCTGCTGCGGAAGCAGGAGAGGCTCCCGCCACAACTGCTGTGCTCGTTAGCTCTGAGCCCGGCTTACGGCTGAGCGGCTCTCTCCCTATGGGAGCGCACTGACCACCAGGGGGCAGCTCCTGCATTGAGCATCTGCCCCCTGGTGGTCAGTGCACGTCATAGCGACCGGTCATTCCGCCATTTGGTTGATTTGAATATTAGCCTTTTATTATATAGGACAGTGTGGTGACGTAATGAAGTAAAGATGGTAATAATCAAAGGCCTAGGGCAAATGCTAATATGCATTTAATCACACAGCATAAAACCATTTGTCACTACAGTTGAATGCATATGTACATAAAATACATGAGTCAGGTCCTTATTGTTATACTATAACAGCCTCAATTTCACACAATCACATAATGATTGGTGAACTTTGACATTAGCTAAAACATTCAAAGAGTATAAACAAAATCAATAGCTTTACAAATACAAAAAATTGATTTTTTAGTGACTAAAATATTTTCCTCAAAAATTTTGTTAAAGATCTATAACTTCCAAGTTTCTTTTTTAATAGCCTATAAGTTGGTATCATCATATTACCTTTATTCTCAGAAATACTCTTAAATCTTGAACTAAATGCTAAATCAGTCTTATAAGCATATCTCCTTCATAAGTAATTATAAACATAAAACTTAGATGTAAAATATGGGTGATATTTGTCACAAAAAAATGAATCCTTGTGTGAAAATTGTATTAATGTATATATGTTAGTGTATATATTTATATATTTTTAAGTGTATAAATATATTTTAAAAGTATTATATGTGTACAAGCTAGTGTATATATATTTCTTTAAAAGAAAGAAAAAATTACCAAAAAATAATCATATTCTATCTTGTATTAGCAATGGTGTGTTAACCATTATATTGTAAGTTCTTTAATTAGTGACCAAATCTCACTCACTTTTATATCCTCACATTGCCCAATACAATAATTTACAAAGGTTGGGCACTCAATATTTGTTGCACTGAGTTTAACAGATCACTTGTATACTCTGAAAAGATGGGGAGTAGGATACTGGGAAACTGAGTCAAATAAAGGCACATGTGTAATCAGAGTGTTTCCTGTAACTGTGATAGATAAACTTTGATAGATATCACAATACTAGAAAAGACCTAGAGAATAATAATTATCTAATGAAGGAAAATGGAAAAGCATCCACATATTAATTTTTTAAATATATTTTTATTGATTTCAGAGGGAAAGGGAGAGGGAGGGAGACAGAAACATCAATTTTGAGAATCACTGACTGGCTGCCTCCTGCATGACCCACACTGGTGATGGAACCTGCAACCCAGGCATGTGCCCCAAACAAGAATTGAACCACAACCTCCTGGTTCACAGGTCGACACTCAACCACTAAGCCACGCTGGCCAGACCACATATGAATTTTTTAAATTAGACTTCTTGTATAGAGACAGTAAAAAAGAGAGTGACATAATTTAATAAATCTCTCTGTTCAAGAAACTGAGGTGACACAAATTTGAGTTAATGGTATTTACCTTCAAGATCTGAAAGGTGAATAAAGCATTTATTCAAATAAGTGTAACCCCAGACATGATAACACTAAGCATGATATAACACACATCATAAATAGTCCTGGATGGTGTGGCTCAGTTGGTTGATCGTCATGCCATACACTGAGAGGTCACTGGTTCTATTCCTGGTAAGGGAACATGCCCGGGTTTCAGGCTCAATCCCCAGAAAGGGGCATGTAGGAAGCAGCCAATCAATGTTTCCTTGATGTTTTCCTCTCTCTATCCCTCTCCCTTCCTCTCTCTCTAAAATCAATAAAAATACCTTTTTTAAAAACACACCATAGATTTAAAAGGAGGTTCTAAGTGTTCAGAGAGTTCAAAGTACACAGTGCCAAAGCCTCGTTTATGTTATCTATAAAATAAGAATGGTAAACTAAGTTTAAATTTTTATTTGTAAATAAGCTCATTAACTGAAATAGTTATAAATGCAATAGCAATTGGAGTAAATGGTATCAAGGCTACTTGTAGCAGTATAATTCTGATCTAATCCTATATAATAAAAGGAAAAGGCTAATAGGCCAATAGACTGAACAGTGGAACAACTGAACAACGGGTCACTATGACGTGCACTGACCTCCAAGGGGCACATGTGGAACATGGCAGGCATTGGCCATGGCAGGATGGTGGAGCAGGTGAGCAGGGGTGCCAGACCAAGGTGGGGCACCAGTCACTGTCATCAGGGCGAGCTTCTGGTAGCTACTGAAAACTCTTTACTCCCGCACGCCGTGGTCCCATCCAGTGCTCACACCCACTGCCAGTGCCCACTGCTGGCCCCAACCGCCCCTGAGGGCTTCTCCACCTCCCCTTGCTCCTGAGGGACCATTGGGGCAGCAGCCACCACTCACACCTGCTGATGGCACCCGCTGCTGGCGCTGGCCCCAATCACTCTGCGCCATCAGCGGGTGCAAGCGGGGCTGGTGCTGTCAGCACGTGGGAGTGGTGGGAGTGGGGCTGCCAGCAGACAGCAGACCAGGGGCTGCAGCAAGAGGGGCTGGGCAGAGGCGTGGAGGATGGGACAAGACCTGCCCCTGTGCCCAACGCAGCCTCACGGCCCACAGTTCCTTTCAAGGTGCATGAATTCTTGCAGTGGGCCCCTAGTTGAGCTATGAAGAAGAATTCTTAGGCTATGGAGAAATTCAAGCAATAGTTCAAAGGGAAATCAAATTTGGCAGAAGGATAACATGGTCGTTCTATTGACACAAATTGACCTGGAAAGTAAGAGATCACTGATGAGCAGTCCTCACAAAAAGATATGAAATGAAATATAGATAGTAGTTTAAGGTTATAAATAATCAAGGAAAGGTAGGAGATAAGAGAGAAATGGAAACATTATGAAGCTAGTAAAGCCCTAACCAGTTTGGCTCAGCGGATAGAGCGTCGGCCTGCAGACTCAAGGGTCCCAGGGTCAATTCCGGTCAAGGGCATGTACCATGGTTGCAGGCACATCCCCAATGTTTCTAACTCTCTATCCCTCTCCCTTCCTCGCTGTAAAAAAAAAAAAAAAAAAAAAAAAAGAGAAGCTAGTAAAGATCAACTGATTAAATATGAAAAGAGGGGTAACTGAAGAAGTGAGATCTTGGAGTTAGGTAGAGCTGAAACACATTGCTAAATGATTAACCTCAGGAAAAAAAGGAAAGAACACACTCTTTTCTTTCTTAGAAAGTAGAGTGAAGAATAAAGTATAGGGCCAATGTACAAAGATTGTTGAGATTACAGAAAGGAATAGAATATTATAAAATCAAGTGTAAACCTGATATTAAATAAATTTCAAAATACCAGAACTAAGGAGTCTGAAAATATTAATGTAAATAAATAAACCAAAAAAATTTTCATTCATTCAACAAACATTTGTTGAGACCTTCTATATTCAAAACGTAATGATTTAAGAGCGAGAGAGAGAGAGAGACTTTGTCCTCAAGGAACTATGGTAGAAAGAGATACAAATATATAAAAATAATTATAATACAACTAGAGGCCTGGTACACGAATTTGTGCACAGGTGGGGTCCCTCAGCCTGACCTGTGGGATTGGGCTAAAACTTGTTCTCCGACATACCCTGAGGGGTCCCGGATTGCGAGAGGGCACAAGCCAGGCCAAGGAACCCGACGGTGCACGACTGGAGCCAGGGAGGAACGAGGGAGATTGCCCAGTCAGGGAGGAACCTCAGGAGGGCTCCAGGGAGTGTCCAGCCCGTCTCAGTCCCTATCAGCCAGACCCCAGCAGCAAGCTAACCTACAATTGGAGCATCTGCCCCCTGGTGGTCAGTGCACATGATAGCGACTGGTTGAAATCAACGTAAAAGGTCTTTTATTTTAAAGACTTTTTAAAAATGAAAGCCACCCTAACCGGTTTGGCTCAGTGGATAGAGCATCGGCCTGCGGACTGAAAGGTCCCAGGTTCGATTCCGGTCAGGGGCATGTACCTTGGTTGTGGGCACATCCCCAGTAGGGGGTGTGCAGGAGGCAGCTGATCAATCATTCTCTCTCATCGATGTTTCTAACTCTCTGTCCCTCTCCCTTCCTCTCTGTAAAAAGTCAGTAGAATATATTTTTAAAAAAATGACAGCCTAGGCTAGCCCTGGCTGGGTAGCTCAGTTAGTTACAGTTAGTCATCCTGGTCAGATCTCTGGTCACGGCACATACAAGAAGCAACCAATGCTTGACTGGTGTGGTTCAGTGGTTGAGCGGCAACCTATGAACCAGAAGGTCACAGTTCAATTCCCAGTCAGGGCACAGTTC
The DNA here is from genome assembly GCF_000327345.1 of Myotis davidii. Taxonomy (NCBI): domain Eukaryota; kingdom Metazoa; phylum Chordata; class Mammalia; order Chiroptera; family Vespertilionidae; genus Myotis; species Myotis davidii. The sequence continues at coordinate 592,598 of NW_006296413.1, read as the reverse complement.
AATTCCCAGGTTGTAGGCTCGATCCCCAATTGGGGGTATACAAGAGGTAGCCGATCAATGATTTTCTCTCATCTTTGATGTTTCTATCTCGCTCTCCTTCTTCCTTCCTCTCTAAAGTCAATAAAATATATATTTTAAAAGAAGCAACCAATGAATGCATGACTGAGTGGAACAACAAATCGATGTTTCCTTCTCTCTAAAATCAATAGAAAAATTAAATGGAAGGCTAGGCTAGAAAAACATAAACATAAGAGTAGTATGAAAGTAAGTACTACCTCATGTGTATTTTATTTGTTATACACACACACACACACACACACACACACACACTGCCTTTTGTAAACCATGCCCCCCACTACTGTTTTGAGGCACATTATATAAAACCAATAAAAATTTTATATTTTCAGAATATCCCCAGATTTCTCATATTAACTGCTGGCTCTTCACTAATTGGTCAAATTTACAATGGTTTTAATTTGATTAGCATGAAGTAGTTAGCACCTGTGTTTCAGTTCTGGCTCTATCACTTATTGGTTTATTATTGGCCTTGCATTATTTTTTAAAAAATATATTTTATTGATTTTTTTACAGAGAGGAAGGGAGAGGGATAGAGAGTTAGAAACATCGATAAGAGAGGAACATTGATCAGCTGCCTCCTGCACACTCCCTACTGGGGATGTGCCAGCAACCAAGGTACATGCCCTTGACCAGAATCGAACCTGGGACCCTTGAGTCTGCAGGCTGATGCTCTATCCACTGAGCCAAACCGGTCAGGGCAGGCCTTGGATTATTATTTACTCTCTTTCCCACAGCTTCCTCATATGGCATAAAAAGAATACTAGGAATATTTAAGTCACAGGTTTGGGAATTTATTTAGGATTGAATGTGAAAATACACATAAAGGAGTTGGTCCAGCACCTTGCGTGTAATAAGCATTCCAACATATGAAAGCTATTGACTGCTATCAGAATAACACTGTTACAGCATCAGTAATTATGAAATCCAGGGAAAGCGAAAGAAACTAAAAACACTATGCTGCCACCCAGTGGGCACTATGATACAGAAATGGACAGTAGGATCCTTCCTGATACTACGGTATGCAGCAGTATAAAAGCGAAAACCTTTTCTCAAGTTACATCAGCACAATTTACAAATCATCAAAGCTGTGAATATAACGTTTAAAATTCAATAATACTACTCGAATCCAACCCTGAAACCAGGAAGGGTTATCACAAACACTAAAATTGACTAAAGAAATGGGTAGAGGCCGAAACCGGTTTGGCTCAGTGGATAGAGTGTCGCCCTGTGGACTGAAGGGTCCCAGGTTCATTCCGGTCAAGGGCATGTACCTACCTGGGTTGCGGGCACATCCCCGGTAGGAGATGTGCAGGAGGCAGCTGATCGATGCTTCTCTCTCATCGATGTTTCTAACTATCTCTCTCCTTTCCTCTCTGTAAAAAATCAATACAATATATTTAAAAAAAAAAAAAGAAATGGGCAGAGAAGAAAACTGTGGAGGACTGCAGAAAAAAATTCCACTCACATAGGTTAGACCGCTGTTTCAGTACGGGCTTTTCCTTAAAAAAAGTTCAACACAGCCATAGGCATTTCTCACAACTAAGGCAAAATAGCAAATAACCAAAAGGCAAAGGATTTCATAGTGGAACCTTCACATTTTCTTTCTAACCCAGTGGTTCTCAACCTTGGCTGCCCATTAGAATCACCTGGGAGTCTTTTTAAAATCCCGATTTCCGGGCCTCATCCTCCGGAAATTCTGTTTCTTTGTTACTAATGCTGTGGCCCCACCCCATGACAAAGAAACAGAATTTCCGGAGGACGAGGCCCGGAAATCGGGATTTTAAAAAGACTCCCCGGTGATTCTAACGTGCAGCCGAGGTTGAGAACCGCTGGTCTAAGCCTATACTCCGGCGTTCCCAGGATGGCCACAGCTCCGCACGCCGCCCGTCCGGACCACCGGGCGCGTTTGGAATTGTTCACCAGGATGACCGGCATCATTGCCTTGTCTTCACAACGAAAACGTGAAGTCGCCAAATAAAACAAAACCTTAAAAACAACAACAACACAGTATAGACCGCATCGGCGCTTTCCCCAAACTGCGTTTCTCTATAAGGAACAGACAAGACTCACCTGACTAAGCAGCGGCCTCGACAGGCCCGAGAGGAGAAGCCCAGCCAGCGGGGCCTGAGGGCGATGGCTGCTCCCGCGCCCGGTGGAAGGTTCTAGACTCCCCACTGCGCCCGTGGGGTGGGGGTGGGGGGCCTCCTGGGCAAGGAGACCGCTCAGCAGCCAGAGCGAGGAGGGCAGGTCGGGCACCCACAGATGCAGGTGACGTCCCTCCATGAACCTTGGACAAAAAGGTTAGGCCCGCTCCTCGACGGCCGGCCTCGAGCTACCAACCGCGCGGGGACCTCAGCCAGGCGCCTCTGTGGCTCCCGGGAAGGACTTCCGGTTCACCTTCACCCGCCCGAGGGCGTTTCCGGTTTCCGGGCCTTAAGCTCACCAGCTGAGCGTGGTGGGCAATCTTGGGCAGCTGGGGCAACATGGAATTGACTTTTTTTTAAAGATACAGGCTTCTGCCAAAACCGGTTTGGCTCAGTGGATAGAGCGTCGGCCTGCGGACTGAAAGGTCCCAGGTTCGATTCCGGTCAAGGGCATGTACCTGGGTTGCAGGCACATCCCCGGTGGGGGATGCGCAGGAGGCGGCTGATCGATGTCTCTCTCTCATCGATGTTTCTGACTCTCTGTCTCTCTCCCTTCCTCTCTGTGAAAAATCAATAAAATATATTTTTTAAAAAAAAGATACAGGCTTCTGGAAAGCTGTCTCTGGATGCTGGGTGGTTTTCTTTTGTTTAATTAGAACATGTATCGGCTCACGTGTGTGTGTGTGTGTGTGTGTGTGTGTGTGTGTGAACCTTTGGGGCCCCGCCCGGTAGTTCAGTTGCTTACAGCGTCCTCCCCACAGACCAAGGTAGCAGGTTCCATCCTGGTCAGGGCACTCACTAGATTCAACCAAGGAATATATCAGTAAGTAGAACAGCAAATCAATGTTTCTCTCTCTCTCCCTCTCCCCTTCTCCTTCTCTCTAAAATCAGTCAATAAGATAATAACAATTTTAAAATCTTTGGAATGATTTTTAAAAACTTGAATGTGTTACCTGTTTGTTGGGAGCCATGCAAACTGTATAGATGAGGACAGGACAGAGACACTTCTCTACCTATTTACATGTTTTTAAAAAATATATATTTCTTTATTGATTTGAGGGAGGAAGAGATAGAAACAACAATGATGAGACAGAATCATTGATTGGCCGCCTTCTGCGTGGCCCCCACTGGGGATTAAGCCCGCAATCCCGGCATGTGCCCTTGGCCAGAATTGAACCCGGGACCCCTCAGTCCGCAGGCCGACGCTCTATCCACTGACCCAAACCGGCCAGGGCCTTATTTACACTTTTTTATGTTTGAATCACGTAAAGGTGTTAATCCATGCAAAAAATTAAATAGTGATTTTTAAGTGAAATAATAAAGAGAAAACTGTAGCTATAATCATACTATTCCAACACCTAATGTAGAATGCAAAATATATTTCAGGTCTCCTGTATAGTTTTGCCTGTGTTACCAAATCTCAAAGAATTGGGCCCTGTACTCAAAAGTTTAACCAGCCTTGGCCTGTTTTTCTCAGTGGTGAGAGCATCGACCCACAGACTGAAGGGTCTCGGGTTTGATTCTGATCAAGGACATGTACCTCAATTGCAGGCTCCATCCAGGCCCCGGTCGGTCAGGGCATGTGCAGGAGGCAACCAGTTGATGTGTCTCTCTCACATTGAAGTTTCTCACTCAGTCTCGCCCCTTCCCTTTCACTCTCTCTGTAGATCAATGGAAAAAATCCTCGGGTGAGGATTAACAACAATGAAAAAAAGTTTAACCATATTTCCAAGTAAAAGTCTCTCTTTTAACTCTGTCTTTTTACAGGTCTTTGCCCAAATGTTGCCAAGTTAGGGAGACCCTCCCTGACTGCCATATATACAGTAGTAAGACCCACGTACATACTCTATGGATTTTGCTGTATTTTCCAGAACACAATCACCATCTAAGATGTCAGATCACAACCATAGCACTGCTGCTCTGGGTTGCTTTGAGTCCATATATTCTTCTAAATTCTCCCATTTAACTATGCCAAGCACAGGGCAGGTTCCTTTGTCAAAACCCTGCCTACTGTTCTAATTGTTGGGTCCCAGGCCCTCTGCCTAGGGGTTGGACCTTCTTGGACGCTGGGTCTTAGATGGGTGTATAAGAATGAGTCTTTATTGCAGAAGCCAGTGGCCATATAGCCATCAGACAAAACAGTCCTTTACAACAAAGTCCATATAGGCAGCCGGACACTGGCTGGTAAAGACGTATCGTTCTCACACAGTAGTAGCAGTCTCTGTGCCCACAGTTATTATTTGAGCAGCCGCACGCTGCCCCCTAGACTTATCGCCTCGCATAGTAGCGGCACCTGAGCTCTCTGGCTCAGCAGCTTCTCCTATCTCCCGAGTCTCCAGTAGCTACATCCTCTGTGCCTATCGCCTCTCTAGCACACTCCTCTGCCCAGCACACTGGCTGGTCAGCATGGTAGCTATATCTGAGCTCTCTATGAGCTCTCAGCCTTACATAGTAGCGGTACCAGCTCTCACCTCCTCTGAGCTCTCTGGCTTTTTTCCCTCCTAGCGCACTGGCTGGTTAACAACACGTATTATACTCCTTAGACAAAGAAGGCTAGTTGCCAACAATGACATCAATCCTTTGGCTACAGAAGGGCACAGCATACCAGCAGATCGCTGTAGCCTTGCATCTGCTTATGGCATCTCAATCTTGAACATTTGATTGAGGTGCCCATGTTCAGAGCGGCCTTGGCCATCCGGCATACTATATACAAGGCCTCCGCACTCTAATTAGCCTTGACTATCTGGGGACTCTGGCATGGTTCCCACACATGATATATTTGTTTATTGTCTATACCGTAGAACATAAGCTCCATGAAGGCAGAGACTTTTTTCACTTTTGCATACCAGATTCTAGCACCATGTCTATCATTTACATGCTGACTAAATGAATGGATGGAATATGATCTTTCAATTTGGTATATGCTAATTATTACAGCTATACTGTAATAATGACTAATATTTACTGATAATTTACTTGTGTCAGACAATGGCCTAAGTGTTTTACATATATTTTCTTGTTTTGGTCTCACAACAACTCTATAATTATAGACTTTTGCACACTAGGAAATTAAGGTGTAGAGAAGTTAAGGAGTTGAACTTAATGACATCTGATCCCTTTATAATTCTATGCAAATTTCCCACTGATTGGTAAATATAAAATATAAGTTATTCCTAGAAGTGTTATTTTAAATAATTTCTAGAATTTTTTTGCTATTCTCCTTTTCTAATATATTCACAGTAGATATTTGTTGTTCAATGGAAAACATCTTGGTTTCCATTGAAAATAGTTTACAATAAGAGTTTAGTTCATCACAATAACATCAGTATATTAACAAGAAGAGTGAAATTAATCGGATCATTTGACTCCATAATTTCATTTTTGAAAGAGCATTCCAAGAGGAATGATCAAATGGAGACAAAAGGAAGAATAGCAATTTGTACAAAGGTGTTTATAACAGTCCTATTTATAATAATGAGAAATGTTTAATCATCCGAAAGTAGTTGGATATGTGGAAAACAACATAGTAGATCAATAAATTCATATCCTTTATAACCTTTTAAAAATAAGTACACTGTTTCAATGCAAAAAAAAAAAAAAAAAAGCACTCTCAAGCCCTAACCGGTTTGGCTCAATGGACAGATCATCAGCCTGCGGACTCAAGGGTCCCAGGTTCGATTCCGGTCAAGGGCATGTATCTCAGTTGCAGACCTGATCTCCAGTCCTGGTCAGGGCGCATGTGGGAGACAACCAATCAATGTTTCTCAACCCTGGGTTGTGGGTTTGATTTCTAGTAGGAGGCATGCAGGAGGCAGCCGATCAATGCTTGATCTCTCATCATTAATGTTTCAATCTCCCTCTCCCTTCCTCTCTGAAATTAATTTAAAAACATTTTTAAATAAAATAAAAATGATTGAGCCCTGTTCGGTTTGGCTCAGTGGATAGAGCGTTGGCCTGCAGACTGAAGGGTCCCGGGCTCCATTCCGGTCAAGGGCACATGCCTGGGTCACAGACTAGGAGGCGTGCAGGAGGCAGCTGATCCATGATTCTCTCTCATCAATGATGTTTCTATCTCCCTCCCTCTCCCTTCCTCTCTGAAATCAATAAAAATGTATTTTAAAAAAATGATTGAGTAAAAATGTATTTTAAAAAAATGATTGAGTACACTAAACTGGTATTTTGAAAATTACACAAAAAGTAATTGAAAAATTATTGTGAGGGAACAAACCTCTTTTTATTGTAATAATAACATTGTTATTGTATATAATTTGTATTTATCATATGATTACCATAATTACTTAATTACCTAACATATGATTACATAATGGACTCATACTAGAAACAATGGTACCCACTCCTCTGTATCTGTCACTGATCTAATTCATGGTATTAGTCAATTATGTGGGGAAGAGATGAAAGTAAGACTAAAAGGGGAAAATACCAAAGGAGAGCTTTCTTCTTCCCATCTGACCCCAGCCCAGGATTTTTTATGGAAGGGCCTATAAAACTTCAACGACCTAAGTGAGGATTCATTTTGTAGCTACACACCTTCCCCCCAGTAGATATTTCTCTCTCAAGTACCTCACAGATAGAAGCCTTAAGACTTCATTCTCATTCTGTAAGATATGTTTTCCTCTCTGAACGCCAGAATTTTTATTCCAGTAGCTATATAGAAACTACCTGGCCCAGATATCTATGTCCAAATACCTAAAAGATATTGTAATGCCGCATAATAAGAGGGAAATTATATTTTTTTAAATGTCCATATGTACAATGGCCTAAAATTGACATCCCCAAAGTGAAAACAATGGTTGGGTAAGTCCTTTAATTTTAAAAGTTTGTGTCAAAGTTGGTACATTTTATAGTGAATTCTAATTGAATAGTTTGGCTATTTTGTCTTTTAATATGTTGTTAATAGAGTCATGCCCTAACTAAAAATTAATAAATATATTAAAACTGTTTAGAATTCCTTATGCTTCCTTCACTTGCCTAAGATGTCCTTGTAGTCCTCCTTTTTAGATTTTTCCTCCATAGTACTTCGCCCGACCCAGCAGTTCCTTTAGCTTTGGCATGTGATGCTTCCTCTACCTTTATTGTCACTCTACCTGCCCCCCAAATCTTCTCCTTCTTTAAACTCCAGCTCTCCTTCTTTAAATTCCATGCCTCCACTATGAAATTTCATGAACCCTCCACTCTCATCTAAGCAGAATTAATCATTCCTCCTTGGTATAATCACTGTATTCTACAAATCTTTGTTGTAGTATTTATCACACTCCACTGCAATTATCTGCACTTTCTTTCTCCTAATATATTGTGAACTTCAGGACAAGGACTCTGGTCATGTAGACTTTTAAAACCCCAAAGGCTTGTCCCAGTCAGTGTGCTAAGTGGTTAGAGCGTTGGCACATGCCCTGAAGGGTCATGGGTTCAATCCCTGGTCAAGGGCACATACCTGGGTTGCAGATTGATCCCGGCATGTGGGAGGCAGCCTCTCCCTCTCTCTTTCTCTCTCCCTCTCTCTCTCTCTCTTATCCTCTCCCTTCCACTCTCTAAAAAATCAATGGAAAAAATATCCTCAAGCTAACACAGTGGATGGTATACACACACAGTGGTTAAGGCATAAATGGCTTGATACAAATCCTAACTCCCATTCACTAGCTGATGACTTGGGGAAAGGCATTTTATTTCTCTGTGCCTCAAAATCCACAACAGTGAAATAGGGATAATGATAGTACCTACTTCTAAGATACCCTATATAATAAAGAGGTGATATACAAATTGACCATCACACTCTCACATCACAATTTGGCCGCCCCCATGTCATCACAAGATGGCCGCCCCCAGGTTGTCACAAGATGACTGCCCCCACGTTGTCAAAAGATGGCCACATTTTGCACCATGGGGTCTTGGCAGTGTCAGCTGCCATTTGGTGGGGTATTGCTCCGGGGTGTGGCAGGGCCTGTGTCCCACTTGGGGGAAGCTGAGTGTTGCTTTGTGGCTGTCAAGTCCACAGTTACATTTCCCTGTAAATGACCAGTGTGCATCATGGCAGCTCCTGTAATGAGCATCTGCTTCCTGGTGGTCCGTGTGCATCATAGCGACCGGTTGGACGGTCGAACATTTAGCATGTTAGTGAAATACCATTTATATACCTAAAACCTGCTAACAACTTTTCAAGGACACAGACTCCCTTTATTTCAATCACAGTAAATCCCCCTGACATAATAGGAATTCCACATAGGTAGGAAAAGGATAAAAGAGCTCTATGAAATATACTCAAATGCTTGTTAGGTTCTTTTACTCATAGAGTTCAGTAAATCAAGTCAAGTGTAAGAAACTGTATCCAAAAATGTGGATCCAAGTGAAATAAAAATATAAAACACAGGCCAGCTTAAGGCAATTTTCTGAAGAAAATTCTTCTGATCAGATTTACTTAACAAATTCACATTCTGGCCAAATGTGGCTTGAAACAACTTTATTAAGTCAGTTTTTTTGTTTGTTTGTTTGTTTCTTATTAAATATATTTTGTTGATTTTTACAGAGAGGAAGGGAGAGGGATAGAGAGTTAGAAACTTCGATGAGAGAGAAACATTGATCAGGTGCCTCTTGCGCACTCCCTATTAGGGATCGAGCCCACAACCAAGGAACAAGCCCTTGACCAGAATCAAACCCAGAACCCTCCTTCAATCCATGAGCCGAGCTCTATCCACTGAGCCAAACAAGTTAGGGCACTAAGTCAGTTTTTTAAAATTTCACAATGAGCCTAGCTGGTTTGGCTCCGTGGGTAGAGCGTCAGCTGGTGAGCCAGAGTCCCAGGTTAAAAGCTTGTACCTTGGTTGCAGGCTCCTTTCCCGCCCAGCCCCGTTGATGGGAGCAACCAATCAATGTGAGAGAAACATCAGTGCTTTTCTCTGTCTTCCCCTGTCTCTTCCATTCTCTCTGAAAAACAATGGAAAAATATACTCGGGTGAAGATTAACAACAACAAAAAGAAAATGATTTTTTAAAGGAAATGACATTTAATATGGCCGCTCGGGTGAAGATTAACAACAACAACAAAAAGAAAATGATTTTTTTAAAGGAAATGACATTTAATATGGCCTTAACTGCAAAAGTGAAATGATTCGAGTAACTTCTATAAATTATAGTGATTACAATTTGCATGCAGAACAAACCAGATAAATGGTAATGTATTGTCCTATAGAAATTCCAAGAATAGACTAAGCCCAATTAAAACAAAACAGTTCCAACAATCTTGGGATTACACTTGACTAAAATACACTCTAACAAAAAATACTAATAGAGAACTCAAAAATGAAGAACTATAAATATTCACTTAGTATGTAAAAAAGAAAGCTAGTTAAAGCAAGAGGGTATTTTTAAACCGTTTTTAAAATGTTAATATCCACTGTTGACAGGAGAAATTATAGTCTTGCTTGTCATTTCCCTTTTTATATAGGTGGGCATATACATTTATTACTCCTTCTGGAGGCTAATTTGGCAGCATGTATAATACATACATATATTTATGTCTACTCTAGACAAAAAGCCTGGAATGATGTACTTCAAGTGGTATATGTGGAAATGGAATTAGGCATTTTTCTTGCTTGTTCTTGTCCCTTAAATTTTTCAATAAACATAAGGATTTCTTGAGGGCAAGGGGAACCAGTTCACTTTGTTGAAGTCAACTTATTAATTAAAAAAAAGCTTTTATGAATAAACTAGAATTTTATTGGGCTTCTTAGTGGCATATCTAGAAAGTGATAAATAGATAAAACATAGAAATAACTGAAGAGACATTACATCTGCAATTAGAGAATGACACATGAGATCATGATCATGAGATTGACTCATGAGATGTTATGTTTACAAATCAGCAATGCAAACGTGCAATAGTTAGGTAAATACAAATGGATTGGGCAATACTCTCATGTAATGTTTAAGAACCAAATCTTCACACTTATTAAAGCGAATTGCTAAAATGCCATTTAAAATGGTTATTACAGTAGTGAATAGAGAATGCCCTTTTTGCCACCCTCTTCACAGTACTACATGTACTGAGCAAAAATTAAACCTCATGTTACTTTTCATATCTTTGATGGTTAGTGAAACTGAACATTGCTAAGGCTTATTTATTGGCTGTTTGTATTTCCTCTTTTGTGCAAAAAAAAATTTTGTAATATTAAATGTGTCCAAAGAGTCATTACAATACTACAAAATTTACTATAATATAAGTATTTAAATAGTTCAGAGTTCATTAAAGAAAAGGACTGGACTGTGTGAAAACTTATTTTAACAGCTTTCTTTTAGAAAAGGTCTTTTTTACTAACTAACTTCTATGTTATTTGGATGTTTTACAAAGGATATGTATTGCTTTACCATTAAATAATTATAAATTTATCTTTAAAAAAGAAAGAAAGAAAAAGTAAGTCCTTCCTTGCATGAGAAATCGATACCACATGTCAGAGTCAGATCTTGAACTTCACCTTTTCATGACTAAAAGAGAACAAAAGAAACTCTTCACAATTCATGGGAGTGTGAATCATAAGTGCAATTACTGAATGACTAAATAGAAGTCTAATGCCAGTGAGGTGAAGTGGAAATCCTATGGGTAGAAACCAGAAATCCTAGTTTTAATGTTCTCCCTGATTCCCTGATTTGCTTACTGAATTTCATGAGGTAAATTGCTTAAAATTCTGCACCTATTTGTCAATGCATTAAACAAAGATCTTAGTTGTTTAAAAAAATGGGCTTATGTGATAACATATTGAAGTATTAAAAGCAGCTTGAACTAAAAATCTTCATGGACAGTGTCAGCAATTCTAGTCACCAGCAATCCAGGAAGTCTGAAATGTTTCCACAATTATAAGTCTCCTCTCCAAGGCTCCTCTGTTATTTCAGTGTGCATAAATTCTCATAGGCCCATTGAAGGTAAAATATTGGAGGTGACCATTGGGGAGATAACAGATATTTCACATTAATGCTAATGACACTGAAATAATCATGTGTTTTAAGAAACCTAATCTTCCTTCAATTTCTGCTCTTTCTGAACAAACTATTTCCCTTTTAACATATTTCAGCTTTTTGAGATGATGTTCTCAAAAAGATGCATGCTCCATAAATTTGTTTCCTAACATCCATGCAAATATCCTATATAATAAAAGGGTAATATGCAAATAGACCAAACAGCAGAACAACCGAACAACCAATCAATGCGTAATATACTAATGATATGCTAAGGCTGCTCTACTGCTTGCTATGACATGCACTTACCACACAGGCCACTCCCCTTGGGAGGGCACCAGATGCTGAGTGCTGCTGCAGCAGCGCGAGCCTCTCTCAATCAGGACTGATTGGGGGCGAGCCCATGGCAGACACAGTGGGCCAGGATGAGCAGGAGTGGCAGGGAGGAGCTGAGGACAGTGTTGGACTGCAGGTTTCAGCCCGATCCCTGCAGGCCACCCAGAGGAATCCCACCCATGCACGAATTCATGCATCAGGCCTTTAGTCTGTATATATATAAAAGCCTAAACGACTGGCTGACTGGCCGACCAGCTGGTAGCTATGACATGCAGTGACCACCAAGGGGCAGATGCTCAATGCAGGAGCGGAAACCACAGGCATGGAAACATGGAACAGACTGATGAGTCTCAGTGGGAAGTGGGGAGGGCGGGAAGAGATTAACCAAACATCTTATATGCATACTAGAGGCCTGGTGCACGGATTCATGCCTATAGTAAATTATATAATAGCAAGTAATCTAAGACTATCCAGGCAGGAAAGAATAATTAGAAACTTATTTAAGTCGAGTACCTTTACTCTTCTATTATTAAAGGATGGTCAAAGAACCATAGAATTTTAGCATAGGAAGGAATCTTAGAGTTTATTCAGACCAAGCCCTCAATGACTCAGAAGAGGATGACAGATTTCAGAGAAGTGATTTGTTCAAAGTCATCTAGCTAGAGAGAAGCAGACTCAGGACTAGAATTTATTAATTCTTGCATTCACTTAGGAGATCTTGCCATGTGCCAGGTGAGATTCAAAGACTGGTAGATTTTGTTCCTGGCTCTCAGGAGCTGTCAGGGAGGCATTGCTGAAGGTGGGTAAAGGAGCGCCATAAATTTTACTAAAGCCGTTAGAGTACATCAGTAAAAGAAACATTGCTTAAAACCCCACATTTTATATTTCAAAACTCATGTTTCAAGAACCCTTATTTGAGAGCTTCAAAGCAGAGTGATACATAAAATAACAAAGGAGACTTGTCCAGCTAAGCAGGATAAATGGAAACCTGGTTTATAGACTTCCTAACAGTTCTCCCACTTAATGTGTGACTTTAATCATATCAGTAATATCAACACCGCGTTATTATCCTTCTTCCACGCAGAATTAACAAGGTGCATGCTTTTTTAAACCCCCCTTTCTCATGTTGTGGATAGAAAGTATGGTTTTGCAATTGATGCCAAGTAAACTTACGTATGAAAATAATTCTGTGTTTTCTTAGAACACCTGAACACGAGTTTCCAAAATAGAGGCCAAAATAATGTGTGGCAATCAGACAGTAAGTCTATGATGATAAAAATCAGTCTATGAGTCAAATAATTAATTATAGTTGTAAAAATGCCAAGGCCGGAACAAAGAGTGAGAGTTTTGTGACCAACTGTGACACAAGTCCCTGTCACAGGCCCCTGTGGGCATCTCAGAACCACGGTGATTCTTATTGCTCCGTAAGGATTTTAAGGATTACTCATTTTTAAAAGCATGACACGTACTTATTATATTATTACCCACAGTGTCACGTGAAACCAGATGATCCCTCATACTGTTCTTTGTTTAAAATATATTTTATTGATTTTTTACAGAGAGGAAGGGGGAAGGATAGAGAGTTAGAAACATAGATCAGCTGCCTCCTGCACACTCCCCACTGGGGATGTGCCCGCAACCAAGGTACATGCCCTTGACCGGAACCGAACCCGGGACCCTTGAGTCCGCAGGCCGATGCTCTATCCACTGAGCCAAACCGGTTAGGGCATGTTCTTGATATTATTTGCTTTGTTATTAACAGTCACTGTTCTTAAATTAGATAAGTAAATATGAACTCTAGTCAAAAATTCCTTTAGTGGACTTTAACCGAATGTTTAAAATAAACTCTTTAACCCCTTTACCTATTTGTTGAATCTGAAAATACCTGCAGACGAGCATATAATCACCCTTGAACACGAGGAGTCTTTCCTTTTCCACCTGCTGACTTTACTAGGATGAATTAAAAATTTGAACAATTGATGTTGAAATGTCAAGGCTAACATGTCACAGAAATATCAAGTTCAGGAAAGTTGCATCTCCTGTTCTGAGGAGTTGACTGGTAGAGTCATCACTGTGTCTTTAAGGATGTGAATGCGATCTCATGCTGTAAGAGCTTCATGGCCACAATCTTAACATTTCCTGTCACAGCCCTCGAGTCAGCCCTCATGCCCACAGTGGGCATGAAAAGTAAAGCAGGTTTCCATTTCATTCTTGAATTCACACAGGTAAGTGGGCAGGTATGTGCTCAAACTCAATGATGCATTATCACTTTAATCCACATATTTTAATCTCATTGCTCTGGTTTTTTTCTTCTTATTTCTTTTTAAATTAAATAATTCTTCACCTAGTACCCTCCATTGCTTTGCAATAAGTGAAAAAAAAAAGTACTGGAAAAAGTCAAGAGCCAGGCTACTACTTGGCCAATGACCATCCAAGACTTTTCATTTCATGCTCTCTCTCTGTAAAGTAAGAATCATAATATCTGGCCCAACTCCACAGATGGTCAGAATAAGAGCACTTGAAATGCTTTGGAAGAAAGGCATAAGAATACTGTGACTTTAACAAGCAAATGGTACAAAATTAGAAAATAAATACTGCAAGTAAATAGAAGAAATCAACAATCTTGGACAATGTTGTTTCTGACTACACTCTTTTCTCTTTGCTATCTACTTTCAAAATATCTTGCAGTTCCATAGTGGCTGAAGTTTATGTGCATATTGCCAAATGCTATAATATTCTGTAGGATCCAATATTACAGGTAAACATTCAGGGATGTACTTCGCTACTGAGAAACAGACTCATTTCTATATCTACCTCACCTCTCAGGCTATAAAGTGATATTTCACTTGAACACAAAGCCTCATTTATTTTGGTCCAAATATCCAGATATGTGGGTGGATGCCTTCTGCCAAGGAATGTCATTAAAGTTCATATCTGCTGATTCCACAGCAGGAAGCATCTGACCATTTGCCACTCTCAAAATAGCGTGAAGTGCTTTTCCTACCTGGAAATAAATTGCTTCCACCCAAAAATACAGACTGAGCACCAACAACATAAAAGGCACTCTGCTGGGTACTGTGTAGAATATAAAGCTGAATAAGTCAGTTCTTGCTCTTGATAAGAACTTTATAGGCCCACATTCTTAGATACAGATCTTAGATTACAGTCTTCTCCAAAGTATGGACAGTGATGATCTCTCCATCCTTCGGTGTTAGTGTTCTGGTTAGGCTAAACGAGTGAATTAATAGAAGAATGGGTATTCTAATGAAGACATTTTTTGTTATAGGATGTCAACCAACAAGAAATCATTTCTAGCCTCTTTAGTCTGATCCCATTTGCTTAAGGACAATAAAAGAACTGAAGAGTGAAAGAAGAAGGATCTATGATAGGACCAGGTTAGAGAACAAGGCGAATAGGAGTTGGAACTTGTAAAGCAGGGGTGGGGAACCTTTTTTCTGCCAAGGACCATTTGGATTTTCTTCTTTGGGTTTGGAGGGAGAATTATTGAGCCAATTCTGTTCATCACAGCATCCCTGTGTCCTCTGCTCTTTGTTAGCCTCATAGAAAAGTATTATTTGAAGTTTATATTGGTGTTTCTTTTTGTTACCATGGGGAGCAGAAGGCTTTCATATCCTTGTAAATCCTAGCCGGAAGTACAGCCTTTTCTATATATATTTGACAGCAATGTGCCTGCAACCAAGGTACATGCCTTTAACCAGAATCCAACCTGGGACCCTTTAGTCCGCAGGCCAATGCTCTATCCACTGAGCCAAACCGGTTAGGGCGCATTTGGATATTTTTAACATCATTCACGAGCCATACAAAATTATCAACTTAAAAATTAGCCTGCTGTATTTGGCCAAATATTTAATTAACTCACCCCTAATGCCTTGGCAGGGCCAGACTGAATGATTTTGCAGGCCTTATACGGTCCGCAGGCCGGATGTTCCCCACCCCTGGTCTAAGGAATCAGTGAAAACAAATTTTCTGCAGAAGATTAAAGAAGAATACAGTTGATTCTAAAACATTAAGATAAAATTGACAATAGTAGCCTTTGTGGGGAGAAAAAAAGAAAATTTAGTGGAAATTGACTTAACCAAAGATTAGAAGGGGCCGGGGAGAACGTTTCCTTTGGCTTCCAGCAAGTGCCAAGCCAAAGCATGGGACCTTAAGCGATGTTCCAAAGAATTGCTAAGCATCTTGTTTGGACAGAGAAGGATGAGAAAATCACCTGCCAGGGGTCCTTGTCCACCTGCTGCCTTCATTACTTACGGCGGCAGTTCTCAAACTCTTTTACCTTGGGAACTTTATATAATCTTTAACATCAACAAGGGCCCCAAAGAGCTTTCACTTATGTGAACGCCATCTAACGGTATTTCTATTACATATTAAAATAGAGAATTTCGAAATATTATTTCAAATCAAGGCAACGACGAGTACTTACTTTTTGTTATGTTTCTCTATAGACTCAAAGACAAGTTCAAGATTTCAACATAACCATTTATTTGAGGATAATGAGGTTATAGCTACCCTGAAGGATAATAGCAAGGTTAGCTAATAAAATTACAGAAATACTGAGATAAAACATTTTATTAGTCTTTATAAATGTCTATTATTTATAAATATATACATATTGATCCTTACATCAACTACCATAGAAAATACTAGAAAACACAAGGATACACATGCAGGCAGGCATTCTATTAGTCAGCAGAGTGATGACATCATTACACATCAGATGTTCTCTGGAAATTTCCACTATACATTCATAAGAAGAATGAAAATGAACTGGAAGGAGTCACTGGGAGAAGTGCTGTTGGACACAAGTTTGTGGGGGAATGTTTTCCTTTTGTCATGATTCTAGGAGTGGGGAGGGAAGAAGAAATAAATTGCCTTTTTCTGTACTTTCATTCAGTGGAGGGAGAGAAGCATATATTGGACTACAGGAAGAAAAGCTAATAAATAGGTTGGAAGTAATATTCTACCAGCAGGAACTTGATAGATCCAGGTAAATGCTTTGGAATAGTGGCTCCTTTGAAGAGCAAAACCAAGATTCATTAAATGTCCTTCAAAGCGTTTATCTTAAAAACAATTACAAGTTTTTAATTATACTGCTAATTACCAAAATCAAGCAATGCAGTTTTTCTTTCCGCTCAATGAATATTAATGTTAGTAAAACTTGAAGTTTGGCATGCCAAATAAACTGGCATGTTTGTCAAAAAACGAACACGTGGTTTGAAGATAAACCAGATCTAGAATACGTATTTGTAGATTTTTGCAAAATAAGATTAAGTTTAATTTTATCAATTACGAAAATGAAAAAGGCAAATTGTCTTTATTATCCTAATGGAAATGGTTTTGATCTCGGAGATTCCTTGAAAAGGTCTTGGAGACGTCCCAGATCCGGGGAGTTTGAGAACCAATGCCACCGAATAACTTTAATGTCACTTCCCATTTCATATTATTACTAAAGTGACTTTTCTCTGATGCATATGTTGTTCTCCTTCCCAGATCACCCTTTTAGGAATGTTGAGTTAAAGGAACCACAAGACCCTCCCCCCGCCCCCCCGCAGCCTAGTGGGGCCCAAACCCGAAAACCTCCCGAATCCCCGAAGGCACTCCGCTGAGCACGGAGAACCCCCTCCTGAAGCCGCAGAATCAGCGGGTCTAGAACCCAGATAAACCAGCCACCCGCGCGCTAAGGCGGGGCCAGAACCGGAGGCTCAGGAGGGAGGTTCTTGCCTAGGAAAGCGCAGCGCGAGCTCCGGGTAGGCGGGCCGGTGCCGGGGGCGGGGCGGCCCCGCCAGGTGCTCCCCAGGTAGCCGCCGCCTCCCTTTCCCACCGATCAGCTGCGCGGCCGCCCGGGATCCAGGCAGGAAGTTCCGTCGCGCGCGCCCCGGTGCCGGTCAGGGCACTCCTTCGCGGACCCCAGGCGCTTCCGTGGCCCGAGCGC
>NW_006296413.1:558515-574974 GCF_000327345.1 Myotis davidii | reverse complement strand
CCCGGGCACTTTCGCGGCCGCTGTCAGGGCGCGGATTGGACCCGGGTGACCGAAACCGCGCGCGGGGCACAATTGTCCCGTGGCTCTGAGCACAACAGGTCCGTGACTCAGGTCCTCCAGAAACAATGCTGAGCCAGGGGCTTTTCTGACGTGACTTTCTGTTTCTGTTTTAGTTTGTTTGACCGTTGCTGGACTATGTTTACGCTTCTGATTCTACTCAGCCAGCTGCCCGCCGCTACCATCGCGTTTCCTCTTTGTAGGAGAGGTCCAGAGGCGTCTGGGCATGCGGGGGAAGAAGGTGAGCGTGGCTTCGGTTTCCCAGAAAACCCTCTTGGAACCCCAAGCCGCCTATTATAGATCTCAAATTAGGAAGCATCGTATTTGAAATTACATGCCTTCATCAATCATTGGGGCACGAAAATATTCTTTAGTTTAATTTTTGGTTTATTTGGTAATGTGGTTTGTTAAGTGCAATGGATACAAACTGATTTTGAGTTACTTTTGATTAAACACACACACACACACACACACACACACACACACACACACTTAAGATCTGGTTTGTGGTTAATCTGAATGGAGAACCTATTTCAACTTCTAAACTCAGTGCCATTTTTCTTTTCTTTTTTGTTTACATAAGGCTATGTGGTAATTGTAATGAGCATAATGAGTTGTTCTTCCTGGAAAGATAGTCCAAGATCTGGTCTGGACTTGTTGAGACCCTAGGCAAGTCACCTGATGCCTTTTGGCTTGGATTTCTTCATCTGTAAAGTCATGGGGGTGAGGAGTGGAATGATCTGAGGTCCTTTTTGATTTTTCAAATCTCTGGATATAGTCGGATGGTTGTGAGATTAGGTTTGGGGCTTATGAGCCTATATTTTCACACCTCGTGGGTTCCAGGTCATAAATAGACTGGTTCCTGCCCATGTTTTAAGAGCCCAACAAAGAAGAAAGAAAAAAAAACCACAGAAAAGGGGGGTGGGGGGAAATGCTTTGGCTCTCAGCATCCTTCTCCCTGCCTTGTCATTGTGCTTCCCTACCCAGCGCTAGTACTTTGGATCTGCTTCCCTACCCAGCGCTAGTACTTTGGATCTGCTTCCCTACCCAGCGCTAGTACTTTGGATCTGCTTCCCTACCCAGCGCTAGTACTTTGGATCTGCTTCCCTACCCAGCGCTAGTACTTTGGATCTACTTCCCCACACATTCCTGTCCCTTATCCCTTCCCTTCTCATCAGATCCTACTCAGCTCATTTTCATTTGGGAAGGATCTGTTACACTAATACTCCTGGATGACTTATTAATGATTAATACAGCTTAGTGTGTTAAACCTTCTAGGAGAGAGAGAGAGAGAGAAGAGAGAGAAGAGAGAGAGAGAAGAGAGGTTGGGTTTGAAGATAGGGCAATTATCTTAATCCAGAGGAATTGAACCCTTGATGACAGAATTCTAGGCAATTGGATAACTCATGGTAAAAGGACAAATTTTGGAAGGAGATCCTTCTTGGTATCTCCCAAGTTGTATCATGTATGTAAGTTCACTCATATATGTGGTTGATGATCCATTCTCAGTGGGACCAGATGCTGATCCCCAGAATCCTTGTGAATGAATGTATTCATCTATGCACACAGGAACAGACAAAAAGACACTCTCAGAAATAGTATCACAAACTCTGGAAGGAATTTAGAGATCATACTTGAGTGCAAAAGGCTGGCAATATCTGTGGGAAATGTAAAAGAGGAATCCTCTATGTTTAAAAAGCCAGCTTGTTCAGTTATTAACCATTTTGTTAACACAGACTCTGCGCCAGGCCCTATGCTGTGTACTGGCGATGTAGAAATGAAAGGCTGTAATCCTTGCCCTGGAGGGCCTCTTCATTGATCTGGGAGGCAGGGTGTAAACAGGAAGTGTCCATAAACTCAGGAGGTAGTAACAGAGACCTGCAGAGTAGAGGAACGTGTGTAGCAGTAACTCTGTCTTAGAGTTGTATGGCACAGAAGCCAGTGCTCTCTATATGCAAATTACCTGCAGAGTAGAGGAACGTGTGTAGCAGTAACCCTGTCTTAGAGTTGTATGGCACAGAAGCCAGTCCTCTCTATATGCAAATAAGATATATGAAAAGGTATATAATAAATGGAAATATGAAAAGTAACTAGGAAAACCTACAGCTAAATTCTGATAAAGGCCAGTGACTTACAAGGAATTTATTTTAAAAACATGGGGAGACGGGAGAGAGCACGAGAATGAAATATTTGGACTGGTGGGTCTGAAACGCACAGAGGGCCTCTTTGAATGGTCTAAGGCAGGAGAAATGGAGATGGATAGAGAATCTGAGGAGGCAGATCCAAAGTGCAAAGACCAGAGGGAAAATAGAATCTCTCGCGGAAGTTCAGGATGATCCAGAGCAAGGAAGTTTGCTTCTTTCGATTATAAGCACTTTCAGGGTTACTTAGAACCCAAACAATAAAAAGCAGCATTTCTCCTAAGACTGTGAGGGAGGCAGGGAAAAGTTTGATAAGGCACTGACCGAATTGGAACTTTCACACCCAGGGAAGTGGCAAACAGCCTCTGGGTGAGGGTTTGTACTGGCATAAACTTCACTTCAGAAACAATAAAACACGTTTACGCCTCTCTCTTTTGTATTCCTTTCAAGTTGAAAGTAGCCTTATTGAGCGCCATGCAGGAGGGTAGGGATATTTTTATAACTGAGATAACCTTTTCGAACAGAAGACCGACAATGAGAAATTTGGCACCGCTTTCTAGTCAATAAAATGTGAAGATCTGGGCGAATCTGAGAAGTAGCAATACAGAAGCAGATTTCTAATATTCTCCTTTCTGAAATTAGATTTCATGTAGTTATAGTTAAGTTAGGCAGGTTTTGAGGTACTGCATTATTGGTTTAGTATTTTAAACCCATGTCAAGCTGAGTAACACTAGACTATATCTATGAAATGCTTCAACTGATAGAATTATTTTTACTGATATTTTTGTCAGCTTTGAAAACCACACAAGAAACTTTGGTGTAACTTAACTACATCAAGAGAATTCTTCACTCTTTTCACAATTTAAATAGGAATTTTCTTTCTTATTGTTATCAGTATTTGACATCTTTCTATTTCTTCATTAGTATTTACATCAAAAGAAGAAGCCAACTCTTTCATTCATAGACACCTGCTATATAATAGATTTGATTTGGAGCTCTTCACTCCAGGTGACCTAGAAAGAGAGTGCATCGAAGAGCTCTGCAATTATGAGGAAGCCAGAGAGATTTTTGTGGATGAAGATAAAACGGTAATTTGGTTAATGATGTTAACTGTCTGGAAATTTACTAACTTGTACCTAAGAAAATGGCCCTTGCAGTCATTAGATATTTAATGCTTTAAATACAATTAGGATTCTATCTCTGTCATCTCTTTTCTACTTTCTTAAAAAGCGAATTAGCCTTTACTTTAGACTTGGCTTTATACTTAATTAACTGGGCTTATAGTAATCAGCAAATGATTGGTTATGCTGTAATTCTGTGTGCTTAATGTTTATTATCTTCAAAAACAATCATGAAGCAGTGAACTAAACTTCAGGATATAAGTTGAGTTAGTTCTCTGACACAGGCTTTAACCCAAGACTCTGAGCAGTGTTTTCGGACGGTGGCCTCACCTTTTGGATGACTGTATTTATAGTTCAGGTATTGGCAATCTGCTCTGTGCCAAGTGCTCTGCTAGAGCCTGAAGATACAAAATATACAGTCCCCGCACTCAGGAGTCGGTTGTGTGGCATCACTGTAAATGTAAGGGAGAGACTTTGAGACATTCTCCCTTAAAACATAATGAAATCCCGTCTGTTCATTTTGTAAAGGCACAAAACAGAGACAGCACTGGCCTTGTTATAATCTGGCATATTCTTGAAGAATGTTAAATGACCCAAATTCTTTACTTTTGTAGATTAAATAACCCCAGCTCCTTTTTCCCTTCCTCAAAAGTGCCATTTTACTCTTTGGTCAGTAAGAACCTCGCTTGGTATCCTTCAAATGCAGGTTTTAATGGAACGTAGTTCTTTTCCCCCCAAAACTGTGCCCAGCCTCCGCGCTAACATCCGCTGCTTGTGTTAGAGAAGGAAAACAAAGTCTACACTTTGTAAGGGTGCCTGTTGAGATTTTCTTCTGTTTTTCACAAACCCGTTTTATAATTTTATCATGGTTCCTTAAAATCTCTCCCATTCTCTCAAGTAACACTGAACTTAAACAGCCTTGGGGATGTCTTTCTAAATCAATAAATACCTTTCAATGAAATCTAGCAAACCGAGGTCCCACTTAGCATAGAAAAATTCAGACTCCTTTTCAAAAATTAGTCTCCTGCCTCAGCTTCTACCTTTGGCACTTGCACCAACTCTGCAATGCAGTCGTTTCCCTGATGCCTGTGTGGGAGCTCTGGGCACGTGAAGGGAGAATAGCAGGGTACAGTGGTAGAGAGGTGGCACTGGCAATAATCCCCTGACCATTCCAGAGTTGGGAGAAACAGTAGTGCATGGTAGTGCTTTAATTAAAGTGAGTCACACCCTTTAGCTTGAATGAACTGGTATCTTACCTGTGGTACCTGCCAAAAATTTACCACCCTTAGTCTAGGTCATTGGGACTAAATGAAATGACAATGAAATGAAATTAACTTGGAAAATTTATCTTTCTCTTAGCTGGCATTTTGGCAGGACTATTCAATTAAAGGACCAACCGCAATATCAGGTAAGACAAGAATTGATTAAATAATGTTTTTCCCACACCCTTTCTTTTATAATACATTTAGTTTCATTATTTGAGTTTGGTTGTTGCTCAACATGCTTACCTTGTAAATTCAAGGAAATTTTCTCCATTATACACTGGGGCTAATAGAAAAGGCCCCATTCATCTATTTATACAATGAAAATCAAGTTTGGTGAGATACTCGGGAAATGAGATAATAGGTTTAAAGCTGCTTTAAACAGCTCAGCTAAGTCAAGACTTGCACAGAAAAGTTGTACTCCATTGCTTTAAAGTAGTAAACTGTTTTGTTTTGTCTTTTTTTTTTTTTTTTTTTTTTACCATTACAAGTGAATGGAAATCATATGTTACTAGGTAAGTTAAGATTGTTAGGTAATATGAAGTAACTTCTAGAGAGGGACCATCCTGTCTTTTATATATATTGATCACCTCTAATTGACTTTTAGGTAGGTTTTTTGCCAGCTGTTCTTTCATTCCTCTTGTGTGGGGCCCAAGCTTATAGGGAGATTATATTACACAGCTACACTGGAGTTGCTCAATACATTTATCTTAGTAGTTACTATCAAAGTGTGCCTAGTGGAACAAAGTTTAAGTTTATCCCGCTTAGTCTTGAATATTATTCATTTAATATGACTTATTTAAAAGAAACAAAACCATAACTAGGGCTTTCAGGAAGTGTTTCAAATTATTATTTTTTAAAATATATTTTATTGATTTTTTACAGAGAGGAAGGGAGAGGGATAGAGAGAAACATCGATCAGCTGCCTCCTGCACGCTCCCTACTGGGTGTGTGCCCGCAGCCAAGGTACATGCATGCCCTTGATTGGAATCGAACCTGGGACCTTTGAGTCTGCAGGCCGACGCTCTGTCCATTGAGCCAAACCGGTTAGGGCTGTTTAAAATTCTTTAGGTCATATGTTTAGCACAAAGATTTTTTTAAAATTAATATTAATTATTTGATGCTTAATATTGTGCTTAGACCCAGGGTTAAATTTATGGAAATCACAGGTAGGGCTTTTCAGTTATATTTACGTTATTTTAATGATTTTTCTTAAGGTGGAAACAGAGAGAAAATTGACGTTTTGGGCCTTCTGACTGGACTCATTGCTGCTGGAGTATTTTTGGTTATTTTTGGATTACTTGGTTACTATCTTTGTATCACTAAGTGTAACCGGCAAGGACATCCAGGGTAAGTACCAAATGAAAATATTTAATTCACTATTACACATTCTGTACTGTTATTTTTTAAGTGGATTTAAAATGGCTGCCTGTTTTTTAAATAAACTTTTTATTTTGGAATAATTTTAGATATACAGGAGAGTGATAAAGATAGTTCAAAGGAGTACCCTATATCTTTCACCCAGTTCCTCTCATTAACAGTTTATGTTATCATAGTACATTTATAAAACCACATTGGGCCCTGGCCGGCTTGGCTCAGTGGATAGAGCATCGGCCTGCAGACCAAAGGATCCCAGGTGTAATTCTGGTCAAGGACACGTACATCGGATGCTGGTTCCTCCCTGGCCTGGGCCCGGGTTACGGCATGTGCAGGAGGCAACTAATCAATGTGCTTCTCTCACTTCGATGTTTCTCTCTGTTTTTCCTTTTCTATTCCACTCTCTCTAAAAGATCAATGGAACAATATCCTTGGGTGAGGATTAACAAACTAAAATAAACAAAAGTTTAAAAAAACAACATTGGTACATTAATATTAACTAAATTCCAGACCTCATTTAGATTTCACCAATTTTTACATGATTGTCCTCCTCCTGCTCTAGGAGCCAATCAAGATAGTACATTGCATTTAGTTGTCATGTGTCCCCAGTCTCCTCTGGTATATGATAGTTGTTTGGTTGCCTAATTTAAAACAAATAAAAAACTTCAAAATGCTGTTTCTAAGGTCCTTCAAAAGAATACAAGCAGATTCCCAAATATCAGATTGAATTTTCAATGTTTCCTTCTTTTTTAAAAAAAAATTGTAATTGATTTTAGAGAGGAAGACAGAGATAGAAACATCAATGAGAGAATTACTGATCGATTGCCTCTTGCACGCCCCACACTGGGTGGGGATCGAGCTTGCAACCTGGGCATGTGCCCTGACCACGAGTCAAACCCTGACCTCTATAGGTTGATGTTCAACCACTGAACCATGCTACGGGCAGGGCGATGTTTCCTTCTTGAGCAGGAGGCAGATACCAGTGTCCCCACATCCTTTCCAGAGGCAAGAAGTCCCATAATTTAGTCTGAGTCCCGGTGATGTCAGATCTAGCCGTGTGGCTACCCAAATAGAAAAAGAATAGCTTTTAAATTCAGTTATTTTTACTGATACTTTAAATCAAATAAAAATTAATAAAATAAAATGGTTAGCCACTTGAAGATAATAGCACAATAACGTTTCATGAATATTCATAAAAGCAGTACTTGTTTACATAATAGAACCTCAATGTACTTATAGGAATAAAAAGTTATTAGCTTCTGTATTACCTTCTCAATAAATATAGATGAGTAAGCATAGAATAATGTTATTTTTAAAAGCACCAGATACTAAACAGACTGTTCAAAATTGGGGCTTATATATTCCTATTTACACTTTCAAATTAAGTGGACAAGTGCATGATGGTGACCAGGTGATGAAAAGGTTATAGATATTAGATAATGGTGATGATTACAGAACGTTGTGAATATAAGCAATACTGCTGAATTGTATACGTAGAAATGGCTAATATAGCAAATTTTAAGTTATATATATTTTATCACAATAAATTTTTTTTCTGTATTGTTAAGGTCAGAGTTTAGGGCAACAATATAGAATTAGGATTCATCTGTTGGAGGATAAAAGCTGAAGCCATGAGAATAGGCAAGTTCTGAGTGAGATGGAAGAACAGAAGGCAAAGGACTGAGCCTGTAAGGATGCCCACAGAAAGGGTGCATACAGGAGACATGCCAGCAAAGAGGGCAGAGGACAGGGGCAACATAAATTGTAATTCTGTCCCCAAACGGGAATTCCCAAAAAGGTCCCTGAGGCATTCATCTGACCTGTGGGCATGGACTAAGGAGTGTGTCAGACTTCTGTAAATCCTGCAGAAATCTGAGAAGTGAGAGAAAGTAAGGAGAATTGGTTTCATTTTTCTTAAGCCACTCTCTTTTATGCTGTATGACTTTTATACAGACAGAAAGTATTTCCAAGTATTAAAATTAAAAATAACGCTGGTCCTTCAAAAGAATACAAGAAGGTTCACAAATGTCAGCTTTTTTAAAAAAATAGTTATACATAATGTTAGTACAATATAGTGCTGTACAGTTCACAGATCATTTTTACATCTATTGTCTCACTTTAACCCTCACAGCGACCCTTTGTATTTTAGGGGACATTTCAAACTAGGTTTACCATATATTCTCCTTTGTTGGGATTAGCTTTTAGATACTTACTAAAGTACATATCATCTATTGTCCTAAGAAATTCTTCCAGCAGAGTTATTTGTTTTCTTTCTATATTTTGCAAGTCTGAAATGGGGGGTGAGGAAATATTTGAAAAAGAGTGAAAAATAAGACCATTGTCAGAAAAGTTTGTCTCATTCTTCTGTAAAAACATGCCAAGAAATTAGAAACAAGATCGTTTCATTTATTAGTTTCTTATTTTATGGAGTAAAATAGGTGTAATATGATGTCCATTTATTTGAGATGTTATTGGTGCACACTTTCTGGTTTCACTCATCTAAGGTATATGTAAGAAATAGCTGTGTAGATATTTAATGGCTTTGATGCAGTTATTATATTTTTTCTATATCTCAAGCTTTGAAAGTTGACATGGAAAGATTTATTTGTTCAAATAAAGCATCTGTTCCCTATAAGCAAACAGATAGAACTTTTTGTTACAGGCTAGTGAATGTGGCAAGTGACTAGCCTACCATGAGAACATTCCAGATTTCTGACAGAGGAGGAATTGTGTTCGGCCCTCTAAGCAAACGTGTAATGATCTCGGTCACCTCTCAATTATTGATGGGCTGATTATCCAGTTCCTAGATTTACACAGATCTTTTTCTTCTCTCCTTCCCTCCAATTTCAGATCTCATTATTACCTCTGAAGGAAAGGGTGTTTTAAGGTGCAAATGGACTTACTTAGTTTGGAAAAGTTTACAGAATTTTGAGTCTGCTAAACTGTCTCTTGTTTGGAAGGATGTTGTAAATATTGACTAGAGGTTGGGGATTACCTATGAATTATCTTGTTAGCCATAACTGTAGGAGGTTAATTTATGCATAGATGAGCCAGCTTCATAGCCTAAACAGATCAATTTACTAATGTTTCAATTATCATTTTGTAATTAACAAGTGAGGAAGGAAGAGGTAGGTTTAAAACATCAGACCCATATTGCATTTCAATTTTCATTGGCTGGTGTAGCTGACAAAGTTTTGTGAAAATGGTGGGACTAGAACTAGGCCATATATATATACTTTTTTCATTGCTGGGCTTAGATCAATGGAGTGGGAAAAAGACAGAGTGTGAGGAAGGGAACCATACCAGTGGAAGCACAGAGTTCATTGCACAGACTGAGGAGTGTTAAAGAGGCTACCTTGGCAAGAGCAGAGAGCTATAAAAAGCAGGGTGAGGCTGGAATAAGGGAGGCTTTGAAAAGGAGGTACAGGAGTTAGAACTCGATTCAATGGGAAGAACGCTGCAGGTTAGACTTTTGCAGAGAAGAGTGATGCGATGAAGGAACTGTTTAGAAGGGACCTACGCATCAGGCAGCAGGACTTCGGGAGGGGGACAAAGGAGAGAGACGGACATCAGCTGCTGTGATTATCGGTGGCATTGGTTTCCTTGACTTGGCGTTGAGCTGCCTTTCAACAAAACCTGGGTTTGGTTTCACGCCATACTTTGAGAAAGTTTTCATCCAGGGAAAGTAGCATATTTTGAATCCTTGTGTAGAGGTAGCTATTATTATTCCCCCTTTACAGAGTTAGGTTAACTTGCCTTTGGTCACATGACTAACAAAGGACAGGATCCAGCTTCATACCCATGTCTGACTTTAAAGCTCTTGATCTTTCCACTAGACCAAGAAAGACTCTTTCTGTTGTTAGAAACCTGTTGTTATATTAATAAATTAGGTTCAACTTTTATAAAATTAGTCGGTTGGATTTTTAAATGTTGCCACCTTAAACTAAAACTGCTGCCTTTTCTAGACATAAATGCTGTATCTCTGTTTAGTTCTTCAGCCACCTCCGTGAGAAGAGGAAGGCAGACTCCCTCCATCATTTTCAGAAGACCTGAGGATGCTGTCTTGTTTCCATCACCACCTCCACTGGAGGACACAGAATTACCTTCTTATGAACAGGCAGTCGCACTGACCAGAAAACACAGTATTTCACCACCACCGCCTTATCCTGGGTCAACAAAAGGGTTTAGGGTATTTAAAAAGTCTCTGTCACTCCCATCTCACTAAGCTCACCTTGCCATCTTGGTGGTAGAGGAGATTCGTATTATTTGAATGGTTCATTTTTCCCGAACCATAAAGACGCATCAGTTTAGCCCTTTATGACAAACTGCAAGAAGTAAAGGAGGAATAAGCATGAGTACTACACCACAGCAGTTCTGGCGGCATCTTAAACCTGAACTTGATCATTATCAACCTGATAAGAAGCTTGGACTCCATATCTTTGCAGTTAAGAAGAGAGCACTTTTTTCTTATTTATTTTAATGGTTAAAAAAAAAATCTGTAGTATGGGTGTCATAAGTAGAACTGATGAAATATCTGTATCCTTTGTGGTAGATAAAGGTTGTAGATTTTTTGTGTTGAATATTTTAAAAGTAAGAATTTGTAACCATTAGATTATCCCATTATAACATCGGGCCCACTCTTTATTAGGTTTTCTTATTGGTTGCAAAACTTCAAAGAATTTGATACTTCATTATAAATTGGTGGCCTTAATATAATCACTTGGTTTTATATTTTAAATTATAAAACGGCATTCACCATATATTGCCGGTTTTAGTTGTTAATTCTTGCTATCAGTCATGTTTCATTATGAGGAGTGGGATCAGTAATTTTCTCTAAAAAACAACAACACACTTGCTAAGGAGTTAGATCTTTAGAGGATTGTAATAACAAGGATTTTCAAGAGTGTTACACTAACAAATAAATAAACAGGCCTCAAATCTAGGAGTGGCTAGAATTTGATAAAGTTACCCAAATTACTAAGTAGATGCACCTATTTTATTGTTTAACTAGAGGCCGGGTGCACGAAAATTGTGCACTGGTAGGGTCCCTAGCAGCTGCCGGCTGGGGCGTCCTTCCCTTCCCCTGGCTGGCCTGCCCTCTGGTCGAACTCCCGGAATAACTCCAGTCAAGGGGACAATTTGCATACTACGCTTTTATTATATAAGATTATCTATATATAACTATATAATTATTTATTTTGAAAATGTGATTTTTCTAAATAGCTTCAGAACCTAGAAAAAGTAATTTACTTTTCTGCAATTAAAATATAATATTGGTTAAAGTTACCAGCAACCCTTTGTATCTCTTAATGTCTGGACACAAAACACCATCAGTAACCATTTTAACTTATATTTTATCTCTCCTTCTAATTGTATTTGTGACCAGTCTCTCCTTAAGGATGTAGTAGAGTTGCGCTAGCCCAGCCATGGGCAAACTACGGCCCGCGGGCCGGATCCGGCCCGTTCGGCTATTTTGCAGGCTCAATCCCTGGCCATGGTTGGGGGGTGTGCAGGAGGCAACGAATTGATGTGTCTCTTTCACATTGATGTTTCTGTCTTTCCTGCTCCCACTCTCTAAAATTCAATAGAAAAATATCCTTGGGTGAGGGTTAACAAACAAAAAATAATGTAGTAGAGTATCTAATGTAATAATAGAGGAATATGCAAATTAGCCAGGACACCATAACATCATGACCAATCTACAAGCGGCGAGCTACAAGCGGGTAAGCTATGAGCCGCGGAGAGCTACAGGAGGGCGGAGGGCGGGGCAACGAGCTACCAGCAGTGGAGAGCTACCAGTGGCAGTGGGCAGCATGGCCAGCTGAGGCAAGTGGCAGGGAGCTACTTGCGCATGGATTCATGGGTAGGGCTACTAGTGACCTCTAGAGTGAATGAGTGTGCACAAATTTATGTTGGTGGATGTGTATGTATGTGTCATTTGTTTCCTCCTTGCAGGAGCTCAAGAAATACAACTATTACATGTAATAAAGAGATCCAGAATCACACACACACAAAAGAAAGACAAAGAAAAGAAATATAACATACTCCTGAGAAATAGAAAATTCTGTTCTTTATGTTTTTACCAGGCATTGCATTTTTCTATTAAAGCTCATTTGTAAAATTGTATTTTGTTTTATAATTTTTACAGAGGTGAGACTTAAACTCACATGACTGATAATTCCTTCCAAATTGAATATTTAGAAAGTATAAGTCATGTTACCATATGTGTATGTGTCTCTCCTTTAAGACAGCATGATCTTAAGTCACATAAAAGCAATACCTTCACCATTACAGACTACTAAAGGCATTATCCTTTTTAGATTCTTGTGTCTCTTTGTTTGCTTGTCTGTCACAAAGAAATAATCTAGTGACATTTACATATAATTAGGAAAAATGGTCCTTACAGAGCCTCCTATATAACCTATAAAAATTTAACTGTTAGTCATAACTTGGCTTTTACAAGTAAGCACTTTTTCTCATGTAACTTTGCACTTTGCACTTACTTTAACAGGTCAGAGGCAAACTCTACTTTGCTCACTCTGTAACAGTCAGACTAAGGCATAGGCTAACTTGCCCAAAATCTAACATATTGGTGAGAGCTAGGTTTATAATGAGCAAGCACACTTTCTAGGCCCAACTTGTAACTATAGAATTAGACTGTCTCAAATTATGAAATCCAGGGATGTTGTTGCTTAATTCTAAATCTACATGAGGAATTTATAAGCATTTGTCATATGTAATATATGAACCTATATATAAAAGTATATACTAGTATATGTGCCCTAGCTGGTTTGGCTCAGTGGATAGAGCGTCGGCCACAATTGACAAATGCTTATAATATTTGAAAGGAAAATATCTCAATGTAAAATTATTGACATATTTCTGACATATATCCACCCTTTCCTATTCCTATTGTATTTTGGGTGGATTTTTTTGTTTGTGCTTCTTCCCTAGGTAACTGATTAGGGTTAACCATTAAATCTACTTTGACACAAAGTTTTATGTTGAATTAGGTGTTTTCCCTTCTATTAAAATCAGGAAATGAATGGAATATGGGTATAAAAAAGGAAATTGGCCCTAGCTGGTTTGGCTCACTGGATAGAGCGTCCGTCTGGGGACTGAAGAGTCCCGAGTTGGATTCCGGTCAAGGGCATGTACCTTGGTTGCAGGCACATCCCCAGTAAGGGGTGTGCAGGAGGCAGCTGATCAATGCTTCTCTCTCATCGATGTTTCTAAATCTCTATCCCTCTCCCTTCCTCTCTGTAAAAAATTAATAAAATATATTTTTTTAAAAAAAGGAAATTGGACTAGAAAAAGAGAAATACACATTTATAATGTTATACCTTCAGTAGATAGATAATTCTACATGGAATGTTCTTTCAAAATGAAAAAAAGAGAGCACAAAATAATGTGAAAGTTTTGCATCTGTTAATAATACTCCCTCTGTGTAAAAACAGGGTGGTTGAAAACTCTCAGAACAATTAAGAAGTAGAACAAAAGTGTCCTCGATGTCTTTGGTTTCCCCTTTGCCTGTATAATTCTAATCATTTTTTTTCTATTTATCAGATACTTTCTGTGTGTACACTTTTCCAGTATGTAGAAGAGAATCTTTAACAAGAAAATGTTTGTTAGTGCTGTTCAAAAGCTCAATTTCATATCATTCATATTGTTTTTGTTCTAATTGAATGTGAATTAATTGTTATTTGATTTGGAATGTTGCATATAGTGCTTATGCTATTAAAAGAGTGTCTAGAATTTCTGTATTTTTTTAAAGTAGATTCTTTTGTAGATTGCCAGTATGACATTTTGGAACATATATGTCATATTGATGCCTTCAATCTTCTGTACTGTGTGATTTCTCCACCATTTTTTGTTGTTTAAAATGTTTTCCTATCAGGTTAAGAACTTAAGACAATACAGTACAAATGTATCAGTATTTTCATTATCTGGAAAAAGAAATCCATTTTTTTAATGTACATTTTCCCCACAGCCTTGATTATGTTTTGGTTTTAATGGATTTTCTATTACAGACACTTTTTAAACATGTGAATAAACTTTATACTAAGTAAATATTTATTGCTTGTTTCAATTAAATATACTTTTTCCTTACTTAGTGGCATATAACTATATAAATTAAATGTGAACAACACAATGCATGTTTTTAAAACAACGTTTACAGCATGGTGTTGCTGTATATCTCTTTCACCCAGTGGGGCCAGCATTCTGTTAAACAATTTAGTTGCCATTGTGAAAGTGCATTTGTCTTTAACATGGTTTTAATATTTAATTTATTGTTTGAGGCAATTTTATTATATATTACTCCTTAAAAATTATATATATTAATTTCATATAGTAAAATTATATAATTTATTTCTGTGGCCTATGACTATACATAACTTAAAAATCAAAAGAGACTATAGTAATGTTACACTAAACAATAGCATAGCAAAAAAATAAAAGATAAATTATAGCATAGAAGTACTTCTAGCTTAAGAGAAATACATTAAGTAATATTAGGTACCATACACATAGAATAAACCCTGATTATTATTAAATATCACTTCATGTTATACATTTAAATTACCTTAAGTTGTTCCTCTGACCAGTTTGGCTCAGTGGATAGAGCGTCGGCCTGCGACTGAAGGGTCCCAGGTTCGATTCCAGTCAAGGGCATCGGTTGCGGGCACACCCCCAGTAGGGGGTGTGCAGGAGGCAGCTGATCAATGTTTCTCTATCCCTCTCCCTTCCTCTCTGTAAAAAAAAACCCAATAAAATATATTTTTTAAAAAAGATTACTTTAATCAAGGGGATGAGAAAACAAGCTAGTGACTAAGAGAAAATATTTGCAAAAAACATCTGATAAAGAAGGCCTGTTACCCAAATTACACAAGGAACTCTTAAAACTCAACAATTAAGAAAACAACCCAGTTTTAAAAATGGGCAAAAGATCTGAACAGACACCTCAACAAAGACAGGGCAGGAGGACAAGGCAAAGGGTATTTTATCAAAGTTGTTGGCAACAAGGGCTCACTTCTGTGAGGACCACTGAAAGAGGTGCTAAATGCCTTCCATAGCAACCCACCAGGAAGCTAGGAGGCTGGAGTGTTTACCCACTGGCTTCCCTTCTCTGTTGGATGAGGGTTTCTCCGATGGGGAGAGGCAAGCTCCCTTGAGTTTCAGGGAGCTTCAGTGGAGTCAAAGAAAGCAGAGTGCAGCCCTAGCCGGTTTGGGTCAGTAGATAGAGTGTCGGCCTGCAGACTGAAGGGTCCCAGGTTCGATTCCGGTCAAGGCCCCATGCCTGGGGTTGCGGGCTCGATCCCCAGTGGGGGGCGTGCAGGAGGCTCTCATCATTGCTGTTTCTATCTCTCTACCTTTCTTCCTTCCTCTCTGAAATCAATAAATTATATATATATTTTATAACAATAAAATTTTATAAAAATAAGCAGAGTGCAGAAATACCCAGGACATGGAAGTAAGTCAGAACTGTCTCAGAGGTAAGCCAGGGGTGTGATGTGGGCCCCAGAGGGGTGTTCTACCACCCGACACAAGCAATTTTCCTCTGAATTCTTCAAGTTCTGAGTGAGCAGCAGAAAAATGAATATATATAAATACAATAAAACTGGTATGATGAATAGTCCAGTGCTTACATTGTTACTTTCACAAATGTTCCATTTGAGTGGATTTTGTGTGTGTGTAAGTCTATGAAGAGACTGAATTTCAGCTTCTCTCCTGAAAAGAGAAAGCACTCATGGAAGCAGAAGAAACTTGAAGACATGTTGAGCAAGAGACTCCAAGTTTCTCCAGTTTGCAGAAATTTGGGAAAGGGTTTTTTGACTTTCACAAGATGTTTTGAGATTACCTTATCCTGAACTTAAACTAAGAAATCCCATATGACAAAACTGAATCTAATACCAATTCCTGACATGCTTAGTACCTAGTATATACATAACATTAACATGGACACTAATTAGGGGAAGCCTAAATCTTTTCCAACAAGCTCCTTTACCGCACCCATATCTGGGGCATTGGGATAAAGGGAACAGAGAAAGGAGAGGACATAAACCAGCAGAGTGAGCTTTACACCTTAGGCCGTAGCTGGGAGAAGCTGGAGGCTGGGGCTGGGAACACATGCTCTAGCACCCTTGGTTTGAGGTTCAGTCCTCCAGCAGTAAAACCAATGCAAAATATTTGCTTCAAGTGTTTGCAGGTAACCAAGACAAATGTGATTTTCCTCAAAAGTAAAATGTTTGTATATTTTTTGTGTGCGTGTTTTTCTCAAAGTTTAGCGAAGCATTTAAACGGTATTTGTTTGTTTATTTATATATTCATTACTAGTGTCCTGGTGCATGGATTCATGCACATTGAAAGGAAATTAATTAGAAGAAATATTTTAAGATCAGAGCAGAGATAAACGACATAGAGACCAAAAAAGCAATACAAAGGATCAGCAAAACCAAGAGCTGGTTCTTTGAAAGGATAAACAAGATTGATGAACCTCTAG
>NW_006296413.1:549304-555081 GCF_000327345.1 Myotis davidii | reverse complement strand
TGCACCATGAGGACTTGGCAGTGTTGGCTGCGATTTGGTGGGGTGTGGCTCCAGGTTGTGTCCCACTTAGGGGAAGCTGAGTGTTGGTTTGTTGGGGCCAGGTCTGGTGTGCTGTTTATTTTTAAATGGCCAGTGGCCAGTGCACGTCATGGCAACTCCTGCATTGAGCATCTGCCCCCTGGTGGTCAGTGTGTATCATAGCTACAGGTCAGACGGACCGACACTTAGCCTGACTGGGTGGAACCTACGGGAAGCTGAGTGTTGGTTTGTTGGGGCCAGGTCAATGGTGCTGTTTATTTTTAAATGGCCAGTGGCCAGTGCACGTCATGGCAACTCCTGCATTGAGCATCTGCCCCCTGGTGGTCAGTGTGTATCATAGCTACAGGTCAGACGGACCGACACTTAGCCTGACTGGGGATGGAACCTACAATTGGAATGATGCTCTAACCAACTGAGCTACCTAGCCAGGGCCTGTTTTATTCTTTTCTTGTTGTTATCGTTGTTGTTGTTGTTGGTGGTGGTGGTGGTGGTGGTGGTGTGTGTGTGTGTGTGTATGTGTGTGTAAACCTGTGAAGGAACTATGCTTCCCAGGTGGGTACACCAATGTTCTATCCAGGCTGAAGATGTAGACTATGGTGGAACATTAGGATGGGCAAGGGAATGTTTTCCATGGCTTTGATCACGTCACTCCCTGCTTTAAAGTTTCTCTTGGCTCCTTATTGGGAGGAGGTATACTAAAGTAATCAAATGTGTGGATATTGGGCCAAATATAGACTATTTGAACATCAAAATAAATAATTATGGTAATGGATTATAATCCTGTGTTCAAGGACCTCCCAATGCCACCTCACTCTCAATGATTTGCTATAAGGACCCACAGAGTGAGGAAGTTGTGCTGAGGATTACAGTTTGTTACTGTGAAAGAATACAGATCACAATCAGCAATGGAAAAAGGCACACAGTGTAGAGCAGGGGTCCTCAAACTTTTTAAACAGGGGGCCAGTTCACTGTCCCTCAGACCGTTGGAGGGCCGGACTATAGTTTAAAAAAAAACTATGAACAAATTCCTATGCACACTGCACATATCTTATTTTGAAGTAAAAAAACAAAACGGGAACAAATACAATATTTATATTTGCATGTGGCCTGCGGGCCGTGGTTTGAGGACCCCTGGTGTAGAGCATATGGAAAACCAGGTGCAAGTTTGCAGTTTTCCTCTCAGTGGACTACTGTGGACACTGATCACGTGAAGTACTGCCAACCAGGGAAGCTCACCTCAGTTCTGGTGTCGGGGTTTTTATTGGTAGTCAGTCACATGGGCATGGCTGATGGCCCTGGTGGCTGAACTTATTTCTCTAGCCTCCTTAGAGGTCAAAAGATAGTGTGTGGTCCAAAACCCTCACCATAAATCACATTGTTAGCATAAACTATCTGGTGTGGGCCAAGGCCTCAGATAAACAAAGATACTCTTAACAGGAACGATATTCAAAGTACTTAAAACTTACTGTCCTGGAGTCTGGCAAGGGGCAAATCTTTCTTTGGAATGTACAGGGTCTGGACAACCTGGATCTGCTCAGTTAATCTTCTGGCACAAACCCATTGAATAACATAAGAACCCACGAGTCTATAATGAAATAAATAAATAAATAAATAAATAAATAAATAGATGATAAGAAAAAGTTCCCTCTTGTCCAAGAATGATTCTAGGAGGGATAATGGATTAGAAAAATCACTGTTTGGTTATCATGATAATACTTACTTCAAGCAATAATTATTAATGGATGCTCCAGTGAGTTGATTAATGGTTGCCCAAAAGGTATGTCCATGTTCTATTCTTTTTTTTAAAATATATTTTATTGATTTTTTACAGAGAGGAAGGGAGAGAGATAGAAACATCGATGAGAGAGAAACATCGATCAGCCCCCTCCTGCACATCTCCCACCGGGGATGTGCCCGCAACCCAGGTACATGCCCTTGACCGGAATTTTACCTGGGACCTTTCAGTCCGCAGGCCGACGCTCTATCCACTGAGTCAAACCGGTTTCGGCCATGTTCTATTCTTCAAAACACGGGAATCTGACTTTACTTGGGAAAAAGGGTATCTTTGCAAGATATAATTAAATTAGGTACCTTGAGATGAGATCATCATGAATTACCTAGGTGGGTCCTAAATCCAATGACTGTAAGAGATACTTAATGTTTTTCTCTTATAAAAGACAGAGCAGCAGACAGATATACAGAAGAGAAGGTCATGTGAGACAGAGACAGAGCGGAGATTACTGTGGCCCCAAACCAAGGAATGCCACCAGAAGCTGGAATAGGCAAGCAAGAATTCTCCCCTGGAGTCTCCAGGGAAAACGCCCTGCAGGCATCTTGACTTCAGACTTCTGGCCTCCAGAACTCAGACAATAAATTTCTGTTGCGATAAGCCATCCAGTTTGTAAGAATCTGTTGCAGCAGCCACAGGAAACTAATACAGATGCTAAAACCATTGGTGAAAAAAGAGTGATGCCTCAGGAATTTACAAATTCTTAAAGTACCCCCAAAATTCGTACTCATTATAAGGAAAAATATAAAAATATAGTAACTCGCCCAACCGGTTTGGCTCAGTGGATAGAGCGTCGGCCTGCGAACTCAAGGGTCCCAGGTTCGATTCCGGTCAAGGGCATGTACCTGGGTTGCGGGCACATCCCCACTGCGGGGCGTGCAGAAGGCAGCCGATCGATGTTTCTCTCTCATCGATGTTTCTGACTCTCTGTCCCTCTCCCTTCTTCTCTGTAAAAAATCAATAAAATATATTTTTAAAAAAATATAGTAACTCCTCAGTGGGGAAAGTAGGCAATAGTCCTTATTGCTGAAACTTACTGGGTTTCAGAGTCAAACATAACTGGTTTGAAGTTCTACCTGCATTATTATCAATTTATATTAGCTGAAATGATTTTAGGAGTTACTTAACTTCATTAAGCCTCAATTTTCTATAAAATGAAAATATTAATCATCAGTACCCATATCTTAAGGACATTTTGAGGATTAAATGAGACAATCCATGTAAAGCCCACAGCACAGGACCCAGCACATATGTATTAAAATACACATTGGTTGTTCTGATGAGAATAGCTATCATCTACAGAATGAAGTTTAAAGTTCTTGTAATATGCCCTGGTCGGGTAGCCCAATTGGTTAGAGTGTCATCCCAATACTCTGAGGTTGCAGGTTCGATCCTGGGTCAGGGTACATAAAAGAATCAATTAATGAAGGCATGACTAAGTGGAACAACAAATGGATGTTTCTCTCTCTCTCCCTTAAATCAATTAAAATATATATATTTTAAGTTCCAGACAGATAAAAAGCTATACTCATTGAAAGACTTTATGATCAGGCCACACCCCTATCTTTACCGCTACTACTTAAGATTATTTCATTCCCAGGCCTCCTGGTCCAATCCTTCAACCTTGCTCCTTCCAGAGCACCAATCAGCTAAGCCATTCACCAGAGCGCTGAGGTCCATCCATATCAATAGCTCAGACCACTCCTTCTACATACAAAATTGATGACCAAATATGCTTCTTGAAGCTCTGCGCACTGGGAGGAGTATCTCATCACTGTCTGCCAGTGAACCTTCAGTGAGACTGTGGCGTCCAAAGAAGCAGGCTTAAACCCAGCACTTTGGACTCCATTGCTGTTGCCCAGGGGGTATGGCAGGCAGCCAGTCAAAGATGAGTGCCCTTAAGGAACTCATCTGTGAGGGAAAGTGGCAGATACACAACTGATTGTAATGGACATGACAGTGTTAAATGTAATATAATAAGCGCCATCGGGCAACTGAAAAGGAAGCAATTGGTTTTGCTTCGGAAAGTTGGGGGAATGTCATAGAGGACAGCATGTTTGATCTGGATTCTTGAACAATGAGTAAAAGTTCCACAGGCAAAGAATGGAATAACCATTTTTATTTAAAACAAGAACAAGGCTCCCTTTTGACACTATCTAGCTCAGACTTAATGAAGCTTAGTTGTGGACTATTTAAAAGAGATCATGAAAAATACGCAGCACTGGGAGTATATTGCCACTAGGGAAGAAGACATTCTCCAGATATCCATTTAATAAAAAAGGTTTAATGACATTATTTGTAGACATGTAACATTGGAAATGTATGTGTATCGGTTTAAAGTAAATTAAGGAAATTTCACTTAGTGGGCAAAGGAACATGGTGACAGAGTAATATATTTTTAAAATACTCATTGAACATTTTGCTTAATATCTTTCCTCTTATTTATGTGATATAAACACACTGCATAATGGTGTGAGGGACTATAAAGGTTTTATTGCCACTTGTTTGGAATTGACTGCATAACTCACTCTGAGTAACAGTTGTGGGTATCGCAAACTAAGTGCCATAAAACATTTATAGCATGTCTCTCTACTTCCTATACCTTCTCCACAGAGATAACACTTTAGTGCTCAGAAAAATACACATAAATGTAATAGTGAAAACTTTTTTTGGTTTATTTAGATTACAGACCTCCAGTCTGCAGTAAGAAAAATAAATGTTGCAAGGAAGATTTACTTCTCTGCAGGATCTCAGATTTTCTGGCAAATCCCTTCCCCAAGGAAAACCACTTTTCAAAGATATCCTCGGTAACATGCATACTGAAATTAACATAAAATTGGCAAGTCCCTTGTGTCTGCACATTCGAATTCATTTGTAAATAACCACTACTCACTTCCTTGCTTTCCCACCCCAGGACAGGACTCCAAGCATCACAGATGCCTAAAGACTTACAAAAAGGAATGAATAGGAACAAAGGGATGTAGGCGCCAGGAGGAAAACAATCTCCCAGGACAAAATTAATCTCAAAAGAAATAGCTAACCCAATACCGGGTATTACCTAAATTTAAACTGCCTTTAAAATGGTGATCAGAGATAGTGTATCAGGTTTATTGGGTCTTCTACTATGCCTGCCTGATTTGCTTAAACTTTTATCCTAGGCTTATCCTGGGGATAGATTTCTGTGCTAAGCACATAATAGGTGTTAAACCAGTATTGATTTTTAAGGGCGATGGCCAATAAATATAAACTTTACTCTTATTTTTAACTTTTACTTTATGCCTTCACAACCGATGTTTCCTATGATCCCTAAATCTCACTACTAGGGCAGAG
Source organism: Myotis davidii (assembly GCF_000327345.1). Lineage (NCBI taxonomy): Eukaryota > Metazoa > Chordata > Mammalia > Chiroptera > Vespertilionidae > Myotis > Myotis davidii. The sequence goes on along the minus strand of NW_006296413.1, from coordinate 549,923 downwards.
GAAACACAACTCATATACAATAGAAGAACCTCAAATAATTTAATTACCGTGCACCAAACAGATAGTAAATGTGTGGGTAAAGAGTCCTGCTGAGGTTCCAACCTCAAACAAAAAACTCCAACACAAGATGTGCATAGTGCGTTTAAATTTATTGTAATTAAAGTCATCCAGAAGGTAGCTGGATTAATTAACGAAGAGGCACTATTTATCTTGGGATAGAAGATTCTAAAACCCAGAATGAGAAAATCCCCGAGGTGGGGCGTGGGGAGTTAATAAGAGCCCCTGGGAAAGGTCCTTTCATCGAGGACTGAAAATAAATAATGCATTTGGATTTTAATCTCTTTAAATAGAAATCCCCCCCCACCCCCCAACAGCAGGAAAAGGGTCCCCTAACCGAGCAGCTCGGGGCAGGAAGGGAGTAAACGGAACCGGAGAACAGCCCGCTCAGCTGTTTCTGGTCGGGGACCAGGCGCAGGGAAAGGAGTCGCGATGTGGGAACCGAGTATCTGGGTCCAAGTAACTCGAAGGGTCAAACACGAGCTCCAGGCGACGCGTGGCCAGGTCCCCCCCGTTGCAGCTCCTACCCGTTTCCACTCAGTTCCCCTTCCCTCGCTCAGCG
>NW_006296413.1:516388-539406 GCF_000327345.1 Myotis davidii | reverse complement strand
GGTCTTGGGGTGGGCGGGGGCGCCCAGCGCGGGATTCGCGCCCGGGACGAGTGGGGGACGGTGGGGACCAGGGAGGGCTGGTCGGGATTCGTGGGATCCGTCACCTCCCGGGTCCTGGGCTCTCACATGGTGAAGTTTGGGTTCGTGGCTGCACTCGCTCTCACGGAGCCCCGCCAGTGCCTCCGGGGTGAGGGGGAAAGGGGGCTCCTTTGGGGGGCCCGGGAGGGTTGGGCGGGGGGAGCACCCCTGGGGCGCGGGGCCCCGGGAGGGGTCCTGGTGGCGCGAACGCTGCGTGGAGCGGGTGACATATGTTTGCAGTGCCGGCCAAGCCCAAGCCCTTTCTCTTCCCCGCGTTCAGAGTTATTCTTCGGTCTCCTTCCCTTTCCGCAGCAGCGGCAGAAGTAAGGAATCGCTCTGTGTGTTGGGGAGACCAAAAGTTGGGAAGACATTGGAGGGGGGCTTCCGTGCAGGCCGCAAAGGTTGAAGAACAGGGGCGTGCTTCTCCATTTCGGCTTCTGGCGCTCTGGTCATCATTGTAGCGCGGGGTTCAAGAGTTCATCTCCGCGAGTCGATAGCAGAACCAAGGGAATCTAAGATATTGATGCTTTCTCGGTATTGAAGCGCACGGGAGACGTGTTGTAGTGCCACTTTGCGAAACGGTCCTTTGAATGATAGCCGGAAGGCGTGGCCTGGTTCGGGTGGTGCGGGAGCGGGGCGTTTTGAAACCACCTCCGCCGAACAATGCTGAGTCCGGTAGGTGGGTGCCGCGTCTGAGGACCGGGGTCGGGAAGCCGGGGTCGCTCATGACTTCATCCTCAACTACCGACAGGAAGCTTCGTGGCTTTGTCGCATCAGATTTCTTCATTATTGTCCAGACAGAAGTGAACTTTTTTTTTTTTACTTTACATATTACAGTGTTCTAGGTTATCTTTGTATTTATGAAAATTCCACGTTCACGATTTGGAAAATAGGTGTGAAGATCAGCTGATCTTTGTCTTTAGTTAGTACCTTGGGATGATTATGAGAAATTGAGAAAAATCTGGCTCAAGAAAAGGGAAATCGGCTTCTTTAGAAAATTTTAGGGCCTTTGCTTAAAAGAACTGCGATTTTTAAAAAATAATGTGATGTCCCAATTTGGAGGTAAATACTTAAATGCTGAAATAAATAGTCATAAACAGTCATAACTCTGTATTATATACAATTAAACCATGGAGTTTTATGGAAGATGTTTGGAATCTTTCCCATTACTATTATTATTTTGGTGGTAATTTGACTATCATTTTTCAAGTAGGTTTTGCATTGAAAATGATAATTTACAAATTAAAACTACTTTCTCTTCAGTGAACAGCAATGATAGGAATTTGTGCAGCATTTTTTTTATGTTTTAAATGAAAAAATGTTTTATTAGGTAAATGCTACCTAGTTATTTCTGTTATTTCTTTTAGCAGAATACTTCTGAGGCAAGAAACTAAATCTACTTGTCATATTTTCCAAATGTTGTTTATCAAAATAACAAAGAATGACTTCCCAAACACATTTGAAAACAGTAAGTAGATTCATTTGGAACACATAATCTAGAAAAAAATTTACTTTCTGTTCATTGGAAGTTATTGATTTTTAAATGCTAAGTCCCCCCCTTAAAATATATTTGGGGGATGGGGTCAGCAAAATTATAGCATAGAAAATGCAGGCTTTCCCCCTCCCCCACCAACTTGCTTTGTTAACATCTTGTGTTAGGATCAGGCCATCTGTACAGGGCTACACACACTTCTTAATTGCACCTCGTTTTATTCCTCAAACTGTGCAATGCCCTCTTTCATTTCAGTTATATAGAAAATACTAAATCTGAAATGATGCCCTTAAGTCTTTCAGTATTCTGCATTTTCTGAAGCCTGTTCATATTCTTATAACATTTTAAAGATCTTTTTCATAATTCAGGTTATCAGTTGAATGTTTTTGTTTCCCTTTGTGGCACTCTTCTTGAAGGTGCAAATGAGTACTAGTTGTGATGAGGTAATATGGATACATATCCATAAAGAATTAGCTTGTCTGTCGCCTTGTTTCCAGTAACCTATTCAGAAGCTTATAGATGATAATGACATTCAGTTGTTACTGGCATGGGATCGAACATCCTACTTTCTGTCTGCTTGGTCCTGAAATGGAACATTTTCATCAGTTGATAGGGAAAAGCATGGTAAATAATTTTTCATGAGTTTAAAGTAATGCTTCTTTTATATAACTGCTCCATCAGACATAGGTATTTCTCTTATCTTAACCATTGAAAAATAAAGAGCTAATGGGAAACACCAGCATTTTACCTTAAAATAGGGTGTAAATAGGGATTTCTGAATATTTCTAAAACAATACAGGCTAGGTACATGGAAGTTCAGGGGTAAGAATTGGTCATATTAGTCTCCATTTATTTGTGCTTTTCTCAATTGGTTTTAGGGACCAAATGAGCATATTTTTGCCTATCACTATGGAATTGGAAATATTTTTTGTGGGACTATTTTAGATACTATAAATACCTTCGCATGCTTTTGGAAATAAGATGACACCAGGAAGCTGCAGACCTGCTGCCTTTTCTCTATTATATTTTGTACTGAACAGGAAGAGATAGCAGTTTTATCATGGTGATGATAGATATTTGTATTTGAATATGCACCGGAAAGTGACTAAATGGAAATATTTTGTTTTACAATGATTTATATTTGTGTTTTTTTTTGCCTTTCTAACTTGAAACAGTCTGGGGTTTTTCTTGCCACCAGTTTTTAGAATTTCCTAATGAGTTCTTTCTGATTATAGTATGTGTAATGAGTGTGATAGGTACCCCTCCAAAAAACAAAATAATGATTAGCTTCTCTAAAAATGGTCAGCTACTATATTAAGGACTTTTTGAGTGAGTTTTAAAGTTAGAGTTTCCCTCAAGGCTTTTGGAAGAAGACCTTGTAAGATCACAATTTATGAGGAGTAAGGACAATCCCAAATTACTAAGGTTATTTTAAATAAACTTTTGTTGTTCAGAAAGTGTTTTCCCATAGAAATAATGTTGTAAGTAATAGTAACCATCATTTACTGAGCAACTAATGTGTGCTAGCTACTGAGTGTTTTAAGTGATGTACTAGAACACACATGCACACAATTTAATCTTCCAGCAATCGTTTGAGGTACGTATTTTTACTTTCTTTTACTGAAAATGGAAGCCGAGGCATAGAGACATTAATATACTTAGAGACACATAGCTAGTAAGTAGTGGAGCTGGGATTTAAACCTGGGCATTGTGGATCTGGAGCCGCATGTTTAATTACTGTACTTAACTACTTCATGGTAAGATACATCTACCTGTATTATGGGTTGAATGAGCTTTTGTAGCTGGCCTGGAAACCTAACCATTATTAATATATTTACTTCGCTGTTCTTTGTCACCATTACCCCCCTCCCCCCCCAATTGAAACAAGCTTCCTTTCACTCACTTCCATAGCACTGTATTTTCCTCTGGCCCACTGCTTTTCCCTGTTCTTCGTTAGTCCTGACTATTTTAATCTCTACATGGGCTTGGGACTGATGTGATTTCTTGTCCATTCTGTGGTTCCTCCTAAGCACATAACATCCGTGCTTATGGCTTTAAATATCATCTCCGGGGACACATGTGGCTAAAGCCCAGATCTCTTCTGAGCACCTAATCCATATGCAGTTACCTCTCTCTGAACTTTTACTTGGGTATGTGATGGGCTTTTAGTTAAGAGCTCATGCTTCCCCCACCACCCCAGCTCTTGTTTGTATAGTGAGGTAGGTCCATCTCAGTCACACCTCTCTCCACCTAGTTGCTCAGGCCAGAACCTGGGAGTTGTGTGTGCTACTACTTTTTAATCTCTTACATATATATTGAAATTGTCTACTTTTTTCTGTTCCCACTACTCCACCCTGATTCAAGGTACTGTTATTTTTCACTTGGATTACTATGGTAGCATCCTATGTCATCCTTAGTGAAGCTACCATGTATATCAAATGACTTTCAAATTTATATCTCTAGATTCATACCTAGTTGCTTACTATTATCTCCACATGAATATTGAAGAGGTATTTCAGACAAATATGGATATCACCCTAACCACAAACTGGTTCTCCTTTAATCTTTCCCACCTCAGTAAATAATATCACCTTTTATTGTGTCTCAGGCCTAAAAGTGGGAGCCATCTATGATCCATTTCTTTCCTCCCATACCCACTCCCTTAGTAAATCCTGCTGACTTGAGTCCATGGCTTCCTATGTGGACTGTGGCAGTTGCCTCCTTTTGCTTTTCTTGCTTCCACTTTAGCTTTTCTAGAGTCTATTAAGCATGCAACAGCCAGATTTAATATTTCATAATATAAATCAGGTGATGTCATTACCCTGCTTAAAACCTTCCAATGTTTCTCCAGAGGAAAATATAAAGTCCTTGTCATGGACTTTATATAATACACATACACACTTCTTACAAACTAATAAGACAGCTAACCACCACTTTTTTTTTTTTTTTGGCCAAACAATTTAAACAAACTCCATAAGGGAAACTATAAGAATAGCCTATAAAAATATAAAAAGATGCTCCTCGTTATTTGTTATTATGGAAATGCAAATTAAACCACAATGAGATACCTCTACCTACTTAGAATGTCTAAAATTAAGAAGACTGAAAAATTCAAATGGTCAAAAGAATATAAAGCAGAAATGGAATATTCATTCATTATTAATGGTAATGTGAAAGAAATAGTACATGCACGCACTTTCTCACCTAGAAATCCCAATCCAAATATTTAATTTAGAGAAATGAAAACATATGTCCACAAAAAACTTGTATACAAATGTTCAAAGCAGGTTTGTTTATTCATAGTCGTCCCGAACTGGAAACAACCCAAATGTCCCTCAGGTGACTAGATAAACATGTTATGATATACTAGTATTCATACAACTCATTGAAAAGGAATGAATTATTCATGTATGCAACACCATGAATTTATCTCAAAAACATGTTGAATGAAAAGAGCCAGACACAAAAGAATATAGGCATGAGGCTTATCAGTGGCTATCTGGAGATGAGATGAAAAAGATATTGATTGCAAATAGTCATGAGAAACCTTTTGTTGTGAAGGAAAAGTTGGTTAGGATTGTGATTATATTGGTATATTTATTTATCAAAATAAGTGAACTGTGCACGTAAAATGGGTATACTTGCCCTGGCCAGCTGGCTCAGTTAGTTAGAGCATCACCCGTTGGATTCTGGTCAGGGCACATACCTAGGTCGAGGGTATAGGAGGCAGCTGATCTGTGGATGTTTCTCTCTCACATTAGTGTGTCTCTCTCCTTTCCCCTGCCTCTCTAAAATCAATACAAACATATCCTCAGGTGAAGATTTTAAAAAATGGATGTACTTGATTGTGTGTAAATTATACCTTAATAAAATTTATTTTTAAAGTTAAAAAAAGATTTTTATGCCCTACCTGGTTTGGCTCAGTGGATGATGGAGTGTTGGCTTGCAGATTGAAGGGTCCTCAGTTAGATTCTGGTCAGGGCTGTGTACCTTGGTTGCAGGCTCAATCCCGGCCCTGATCAGGGCGTGTGTGGGAGGCAACCAATTGATGTGTTCCTCTCACATTGATGCTTCTCTCTCTCTGTCTCTCCTCTTCCTTTCCACTCTCTCTAAAAATAAAGGGGAAAATATCCTCGGGTGATGATTAACAACAACAAAAAAGATTTAAAAATAACCCTAAATTGAATCTTCAAACAAACAAAATGTAGTTCCTACAAGTAATTAATAAGGTAGCTGTAACAATATTCCTTTTGAGTCAGTATTCTAACTGTTGACACTTGGTGGGATATAACCTTGGCACAGAAAGCACTATGAAGAAATATTGACCTTTACTTAGTAGATTTGTTTTTGGTAGAGGTTGCATTATAGTATTTTCAAATAGAGCTAATGAGAAATATTGATGTAGTTGTGAATTAGGATTCCAACCTTAGGAAAAGGGAGATACATATGTGAAATCAGGGAAGATGAGGAATACTATATTAGATTTGAATGAGAATTGTCAGTATGAACTCATATATTTTAAAAGACTAGCTTTGTCCACCAAAAGGGCCTAAAAGCAAATGAAACCTCGGGCATCGAACACACCTTACACCCAGATCTTGGTTTTTAAATGCCAATGCCCACTAAAAGGGCTCCTAGTAGAAATGATTGATTTCAGGTCTGGTACAGGAAAAATAACAAGGTGAGCCTAAAACTTCTTGTGTTAGAAGGATGTGTTTGAGCCTAACAGGAATACCTCCCACCACCTCCTTTCTCTGGGAAGAATTCAGGGGCTTCCTCACAACCATTCCTCCAGGATCTGAAAACTACCCCTGGAGATTTTCGGGTAACTGAACAGGGACCAAGGACAGTCTTGTCATCAGATTCAGTCCTGGCCCGGCCATGAATAGGGTGCTAAGGGGATGGAGCCCAGTTCTATCCTGGGCCCACAGAGCATTGCCTGGCCTGGACCCTGGACCCAAGCCAGCAGAAGTTGCCACGCCAGTAAAGAAAAGCTGTGTTCTCCCACCTGGTTCTTGAAAATTTGAGTGGGGCCACCCTGCCTTCTCCAGCAGCTCCTTCCTGCCACCCTCCAGGCTCCATCTTCATTTACTCTCTCTATTCCTACCGTTTAAACTCTGTTCAGAGTCCAGATGCACTGGGCACTTTGCTCTCTCCCACTGTAGTGTGGCCTTAAAGCATCCCTAATCTAAACAGGTCAAAGTTAGTCATTCAGAAATACTTATGAAACTCACGAGGCGCCAGACAGTTCTCGGCACTGGGAAGCCAGCAGGGACCAGGATAGGCAAAGTCCTGGCCTCCCCAAGCGGACATTCTAGGGACTTTCATGAAAGGAGAGTTTCAACTTCACCACATAGGGGCCAGCCTGAGTGGGGAGAGACAGGGAGAATCACCCTAGATAAAGTCAGTAACTCATCCTTTTGCTTTGAACCACAGCCAGCCAGGGTTACTGAAGCCTAGTGGAAGGGACACTGTCCCTGCTGTTGAACAATTGGTCTGGGGCAAGTTTGAGCTCTCAGCTGTGATGACTGGGCCCTTTCATGCAACCTGGGAATTCACCTACACAGACCTCACCTGAGGCAGGAATGTGGTCTGTGCTGGGCTTCTGTCACCACCACCTGCCCAAACTTCCAACCCGAGGATTCAGGGGAAGCGAAAGTTGCTACATCCACCCAAGGTACTTTCTATTGCTCTGTCCCCTTTTGTGTTTGCAACAATCACTGTGTGGACCTTGGCAGGTGCTGTCCACACACTCTGGGATTACCTGTGGCATGCAGCCGGGGTCCATGCACAACTGCTTCATGTGGACAATGTGCTGAGTGGGAGTGGGGGTGGGGGTTAAGTAATTTAACTAAAAAGTAGGAAAAATATCAGAAATATCAGTTATATGTGAAGAAAAAAAATTTAGGAAATAGAATGAAAAGTTCCCATGAATTCCAAAGTTGAAGATGGGAAGTCAAGTGTATTTCAGCTCCTTGGGTGGTGGCTTTATTCCCTGTGCCCCAGTTCTATGGGGGAGTGGGGATTGCCTCTCCTCCACCCTGCCTCACGTCCTGTTTTGAAAGGCTCTGGTTTAAGATCTGCCCTCTGAGGGGGCCTTTGCTTGGTGGTACCTTCTCCCAAGTGCTCTCCAAGCAGGAAGGCAAGTATAGATGCCTAAGAGGAGATTCATTTGCCTGTTAGCCGGCTTCGATAACAGCAACCCAACCAAGTGGCTCTGGGCAACAGGGACAAATCATTCCCTCTCACAGTAAGAGCTCCCAAAGTAGAGATGATACAAGATTACATACATGAGCAGCTGAAAAATGTCATTGAGGACCCAGGTTCTCTCCATTTTCTCCCTCTGCCATTCACTTTTGCTCACGGTATCCTGTCTCATGTCCCTCATCAGATGCCCCCCAGGTTTCATTGGCCAGAATCAGCACAACCCACTTAACAATCTCCAGGTAAGACAAGGCCCCCATGCGCAGAAGTCACTATTTTGTGGAAGAGCCACACTCAAGGGGCCAGAGCAGCATGTGGCTCGCGAGCCGCAGTTTGCCGACCACTGGCCTAGACTAATGAAGAGTCGCCCTTTGGAGCTGGGTGGAGCCCACGGTCCTAAAAAGGACATAACCTAAGAAGAGGGCAACCCAATCAAGGCTCTGCCACCCAGGTAGCAAGGAGGAAATGGCTCCCTAGTGGGCAGCCCACAGGTCTGCAACAGGTGGTGGCCCCATTGACCTCTCTAAGGAAGGAATGGTAAAATGATCCTGATTTTATGCTCATGGGAACCAAACTGTTCTAAGACAAGAATCCTGCTTACTCAGCTGCCCTCAGGTTGAAGAGATAAAGCCCCCTTGACAGTGTTGACCCAGTGGCTCCCACCACAACCTTCTAGCAGGCCTACAGGTGCATGGTATTGAGAGGCACATGGCTTGTGCCCATTCTGATTACAGATTAATGTCAGAACCAAAACAGTGATGCTTGGCTTCAGTTCCTGTCTGTGTAATAAAACTGACCGTGTCCCTCTGTCTGGAGAATGCTCACTCTCATGGATAAGAAATACCACTCCATTGGAGATTTTGCTAGGGTTTTGTAAAGGTCCTTTTCGAAAAACTGAAAATCTTCTAATTCCTTGTGAAAAAATGTAGCATTTTTACAAAGAGAAAGAGGTCAGGAATCTATTTGTCCTGAACACCTGACTGTAAGTCCCTGCAATTCTGTGAAATACACCCTTGATGCTCATGAGTCCCTTCACTGCTGCTCACCACTCACTCACTTGACTTGGGTTGGCTGTCTCTCTTTGATTCATGAGGTCCACAAGTGCTGAAAGCTCAGGTCTCCATCCTGGTTTTCTCAGAAGAGCCAGAGGTGGTAATGGGCACGCCCCTGGAGCCTTCTGATTCTCCTCCGTCTCTAGGAAGTCCTCCCCATTGAGAGTATCCTCTTCCCACAGCAGGCCTTCCTTCCACCTGATATAAGAAAAGCAAGGCTCAGATTCCTCAGCGATGAACCCACACTGTCCACATTGTGAAACTTCTCTGACTCTGCTTCTGAGAGAGGCTATGTGTGTTCTGTCTCCAGCAACAGAAACAGGTTTCTTCTGGAACGGTTGAAAGCTCAGTGTCCGATGCTGTGCCTGTTTGAGATCCGGGCTCCCACCTATCAGTGGGATCTGGCTCCACCGAGAATCCATTGTCCCTTGGGCCTGGGCAGAGTGGACCGGGTCTGTGTCAGTAAGAAGACAGGTTTGGGGGATCTGGGGTTGGAGTTCGTGGGGCAGCCACCCTGGTTTCCTGTGCTGAGTCATTCTCCCACACTGCAGAGGATACCTTTCTCCAGTGAACCTCTCCTCTCCAGAAAAGGCTCCCCTGGTGAGCGCAGCAGTGGTGGCAGGAGCACCTCCGCTGCGGCGCTAAGGATGTCTGACTGAGGACTTAGGGGAGTGGGCCTAAGCTATTAGTCGGACATCCCCCGAGGGCTCCTGGACTGTAAGATGGCGCAGGCTGGGCTGAGGGACCTCCATGCACCGGGCCTCTAGTGTGTGTGTGTGTGTGTATGTATATGTGTGTGTGTTTCTCTCTCCCCCTCCCTTTCTCTGTGTGTGTGAGTATATATATATATATATATATTTTAAAAACTAAATGTAAAGAGACACAACCAAATGCTATTCTTGAATTTGATTGGATCCTACATTGAAAAAGCTTTAAAATTTCCAAATATTTTGCTAATAATTAGGGGAAATTTAGTTATGACCTCTGTATTACATGCTATTATTGACTTAATGTTGAAGTTCTTCAAGTTCATACTGGTTATATAGGACAATATTCTATTCCTAGGAGATACAACTGAAGGAATTAAGGGTGTACTGTTGTGATGTCTGCAGGTTATTTTCAAGTGGTTTAGTAAAAAAAAAATAAGTGTGTGTGTGTGTGTGTGTGTAGTAAAAGATAACAAAATGTTAAATAACTATTGTTCAATCTTAGGTGACAGGTGTGTGGGTTATTCATTATACTATTTTAATTTTTTCTCTGGGTTTAAAATATTCAAAATAAAAATCAAGGGAAGAAAACATCTTTTTCCGAATGACTCAAAATGTAATTTCAAGCTTTTGGGAAATAATATTAATGATCAATTTGTTTGAATGATCTGATATTACATAGAATGATAAAATTAGAGGGACCTTGGAGATTATCTGGTTTAGTCCCGTATTCATACAGATGAGGAGATCAGTCTGGCAGTAATTGAATCACTTCTTGAAATCACACTGTAAGCCAGTAGAGCTTGGATAGTGAATTCAGCTCTCCTGTTTTCCGGGATATTGCTCTTCCCGCTGTACCATGTTTTACCACTCCCAGTAAAGGACTTTGTAGGAGGTAAAAGTTGAATTAAAGAGAATATTATGTGTCATTTTTCTTCCTTGTATATCTTCAATGTGCTTTCCCCATTTTGACATTTTCAGACTGTGCTTGATCTATTGGTCTATAGATCAGGAATTTATAGTCGAAGACTTCCGCTACTTTTGACAGTTGCTGTTTTAGAAGCTTTTTTTCTAGAAATTTTTTGATCATATGGTTTGAGCATTGTGTTTTTGGTCACTTATTTTTATTATTCTCTAGTTTAAGCTATGAAGAAGGACATCCCTCACTCTCTGAAACAAATCGCCTTCAGAGACAGACTTTTGCAGCTTCTCATCAACTTCCTGGATATCCTACCACACCTCAGCCAACCGGTAAAAATTCTCTTGTGAACTATAACAGAATCTGGGTACATTTAGTGAATAAGGAAAAAAAAATCAGTTTTCACATGTTGGATTATGAATATGTGTGCAGTACCTAACAGTGTCATGGGAAATTTTAAAATAAAAATGAGATTAAAAGCTTTGTCTTATATTGATAAGGAATATAAACAACTAGTTAGTTGGGAGATCTTTTTCATGCATCTTTATAGATTTTAAATGATAACTATGCTTAGTCAAATTAATATTTGTTTGCTACTTCAAAATAAGACAGTTTAGAATTGTAGAATTTTGGCCTCAAATTTCAGAGAGTCCTTTTAAAAATGTGATCAGAAATACAATTTTATATTAATAATATCTTTACTTTGGGATATATTTTATCTTCAAATGTAGGTCTTTCTGGAATATTTGATACTGGTGTGAACAGTGCCAGCACTAACACTAAGGAATCTTCAGTAATGAACTTTCTCTCTTCTGTTGAATCTCAAACAGCTCAGGCTGCTTCTTCAGGAACTACTCTTTTACCACAATTCAGGGCTCCATCCTGGCAGACAGGTGATTCTTTGTTTTCAGAATTTTTAAGTCTTGTAAAAATATACTTTGTATGGGCCTTATCATTATGGTAGTGTGGCTGAGAGTGAAGTTAATTATTGATTTTCCAGTGAACTTTAAAACCTGGAATTTTTCACAATTTTAAGGTGGACAAAATAAATTTTACTAGCAGAAATTCAGTTTTAGCACTCTGATAAAAACCAAGTTGAAGAAAGAAGATAATTATTAAAGATAAACCCTAGAAGTAAAGTTTTTATCTGGTAACTTAAATACAGTTGACCCTTGAAAAATGGGTGTTAAGGGTGTATTGACCCCTTGCATAATTGAAAATCCACATATAACTTCTTTTTAAGAGCAAAATTTACTTTTTTCCCTATTACAGTTGACATTTAATATTATTGTATATTAGTTTCAAGAGTACAACATAGTGATTAGACATTTTTATAATTTGCAAAGTGATCGCTTTAATAATTCTAGTGCTCATCTGGCATCATACATAGTTATTACAGTATTCTTTATATTTGCTGTGTTGCAAATAACTTTTTAAAAAATATATTTTTATTGATTGCAGACAAAAAGGGAGAGGGGATGAGAGAGAATCATCAATCAGGTGCCTCCTACACGTCCCCCTCTGGGGATCGAGCCCACCCAGGCTTGTGCCCTGACTGGGAATTAAACCATGACTTCCTGGTTCATAGGTCGACGTTCAGCCATTGACCCATGTCGGCTGGGCATGCAAAAACTTTTGATTCCCCTAAAACCTAACTTCTAACAACCTACTGTGGACTGGAAGCCTTACCAATAAAGTAAGCAGTCGATTACACATTTTATATGTTTATATGTATTATGTGCTATATTAAAAGAAAGTAAGCTAGAGAAAAGAAGATGTTATTAAGAAAAATCAGCCCTAACCAGTTTGGCTCAGTGGATAGAGCATCAGCCTGCGGGCTCAAGGGTCCCAGATTCGATTCCAGTCAGGGGCGTGTACCTTGGTTGTGGGCACATCCCCAGTGGGGAGTGTGCAGGAGGCAGCTGATCGATGTTTCTCTCTCATCGATATTTCTGAAAAAAAAAAACAAGGAAAGAATAACTGCCTAAATAAAATAACCTCTCAAGTAATGTGACTGTAGTACCTATGTATCAACCACATATGGGGAAGCTATTCACACCTTTAGTGAATACTGATTTTTACAGTCTGAAGACATCACATATAAAATGTAATTAATAGCCGAAACCGGTTTGGCTCAGTGGATAGAGCGTCGGCCTGTGGACTGAGGGGTCTCAGGTTCGATTCCGTTCAAGGGCATGTACCTGGGTTGCGGGCGCATCTCCAGTGGGAGATGTGCAGGAGGCAGCTGGTCGATGTTTCTCATCGATATTTCTGGCTCTCTATCTCTCTCCCTTCCTCTCTGTAAAAAATCAATAAAATATATATATTTTAAAAATAAAAATAAAAAAGAAAAATCATAAGGAAGAGAAAATACATTTACACTATTTATTTTTAAAAATATTATGTAAGTGAACCCATGTAGTTCAAACCTGTGTATCTAAGGGCTAGCTGTAGTTCTTGTCTACTTGAGAGGAGCAGAGATTAAATTTCTTTTTTAAATTTTAGCTTTTATTGTGATTATAAAATTATAAGATACTGAAAATATACCTTGTAATGATTTTATATACGTTTACATTGTGAACGAATTCCCCCTCATTTAGTAAATTTACATTCATCACTTTATGTTTTATTTTTTGGTGAATGATTAAATTCACATATGTCAGCAACTGCAGGCTGGGTAGCTTATATGATAGAATAAAATCATGGGACTGATTTCATCATTAAAGTTATATAAATTTATTCTTAATTAAATTGATTGAATCACTATTTAATAAAAATCATTATACAAGGTGGGGCAAAACTAGGTATTATAGTTGTTTGTATGGAAAATAATACAATAATTAGTAAATAATAATATAAGAATTGACTTTCACATACAACTATAAACCTACTTTCGCCCCACTCTGTATTGTGTTCAGTTATATGTACTTGTAAATTTTATTTTCATTATTTTACTTTTCAACTGTTTCTCACCCCCAGTTATTTGTATGTTTTTATTTTTTACAGGATAACAGGAAGGTTAGTTTTTAAGGTTTTATTTTAAAGAATAAGAAACGTCATAGCATATTTGAGAAAACATTTGTAAATGATAGCTATAAGAAACAATATTTTATTCTAATGCAAATTACAATAGAGCTTCTTAAAATGTCTCAGCAATTTCTGCTTCTAAGAAGATAATGTTTAGTGTAAAATAAAACAGAATATTAAAAAACACAATAGCTTCATCTTTTGCTTCCTGGAATAATTTTACATATTCAGTTGGAGTTCTATTCTAGTTCCTATGGTAATATTATTTTAACCACTAATTATAAGTGTTATTTATTCTTTTAAGTGTAACTAGATATTTTCTGTCCTTGTAGTAGTAATACTTTTTTGACATTTAATGGAAAGAAGTAAGAGAAGAATGTTTTTGAAAGGACTAGAGAATCTGTTTTCCCCAATTTCTCCAAAGTGGAAAAAAATATTTTTAATGGAAACTCACTAAAAACCATGTAAACAATACAAGGGTATATAAAATGGACAGTGATAGTTTCTAACAACAGTCCCACGTTTTAGGGAAGATTTAACAGTTTGGTATTTACCTTTTTTTAAAAAATATATTTTTTATTGATTTTTTACAGCGAGGAAGGGAGAGGGATAGAGAGTTAGGAACATCCATGAGAGAGAAACTTCGATCAGCTGCCTCCTGCACACCCCCTACTGGGGATGTGCCTGCAACCAAGGTACAGGCCCTTGACTGGAATTGAACCCGGGACCCTTGAGTCCGCAGGCCGAAGCTTTATCCACTGAACTAAACCGGCTCTGGCTATTTTTTTATTTTTTTAAAAATATATTTTATTGATTTTTTACAGAGAAGAAGGGAGAGAAATAGAGAGTTAGAAACATCGATGAGAGAGAAACATCGATCAGCTGCCTCCTGCACACCCCCTACTGGGGATGTGCCTGCAACCCAGGTACATGCCCTTGACCGGAATCGAACCTGGGACCCTTCAGTCTGCCGGCCGACGCTCTATCCACTGAGCCAAACCGGTTAGGGCACTTTCCATTTTATATACCCTTGTATTGTTTACATGCTTTTTAGTGAGCAAATCCTATCTAATAAAACAGAAACATGGTAATTGGCGTACGACCGCTACCCTTCCCATTGGCTAATCAGTGAGATATGCAAATTAACTGACAGCCAAGATGGTGGCGGCAGCCAGGCAGCTGGAAACTAACATGAGGCTTGCTTGCTTTATTGATGGAGGAAGCCAAAGCTTCCCTGCCTGCTTTGCTGGCCTCTCAGCTGCACTCTAAGCAGCTATGTTACAAAAATAGAAGCTAAACAAAACCCCTGACTTCAGCCAGCAGGACTGCAACATTGTTTCAAATACAGAAGGGTAAACAAAGGCCAGAAACCTGGTTTCAGCAGTGGAAGTCTCATAGCTGGAGCGGAGCCTCAGAGCTAAAGTTGGCCCAGAATGAAAAAAAAAGGAAAAAAGGACAGGTTGGGAGCTTCAGTCACCCGTCAGCCTGAAAACGGCCCTCAGCCCCTCACCCAGGCTGGCCAGGCACCCCAGTGGGGACCCCCACCCGTGCACCAGGCTTCTATCCTATACAGTAAAAGGGTAATATGCCTCCCAGCAGTGGGATCAGCAGAGCCGCGAGGCCCGTGACAGGGGGCAGCGACCAAACCCCCCTGATCGGCCCTGCTCTGTGTGTGACAGGGGGCGGCGCTCTAACTCCCCTATCGGCCCTGCTCTGAGCCCGACCAGGGGCTGCACCTAGGGATTGGGCCTGCCCTCTGCCACCCGGGAGCAGGCCTAAGCCAGCAGGTCGTTATCTCCCAAGGGGTTCCAGACTGCGAGAGGGCACCGGCCGGGCTGAGGGACCCCCTCTCCACCCCGAGTGCACCAGGCCTCTAGTGTTACATAAGTATCTACTATGAAAACATATATATGTGTGTGTGTGTGTATTTGTGTGGTAATTGCATAAATATCTTCATGTCTTCTCTTCATAGGTATGCATTCCTCAGCAGCAGCTGAACTGTTCGTTACTGGACCTTTGCCAACCACTGGAACACTTTCACCTTCTGCCCTCTCTGCTTATCAGCATCCCACCACCTTCAACAATAGGAACTTTGCTACCACCTCACCTTTGGTGCTTCAGGATTCAAGTTTTAACACTACATCAAATGGAATTCTAAATCCTCATGACCCTTTGCTACAAATCAAAACTTCCCAGGGAACTGTTCCAACTGCTTTGGCATTTGAGCGCCTGGGCAGTTCTGTGTTATGTAACAGTGTACCACCTCAGTCCTCAACATATCGCTCAGCTCAAGAGTCTGCACCCCATCTTTTACAACCTCAGTTCAGTTTGTTGCCTTCAGCACTTGGGGGAACCCAGCAAATGCCTCAAGCCTACAGTACAACTCTCTTTACTAATTCTACTGCTTCCATTGAAAGAGCTCTTCGAGAATGTAGTGTTATTAAACACCATCAGCGGCCTTCAGGTACCCAGTCTATTCAGGCACAACTGACTGGTTCACAGCATTCCTTACATAGTTATCTATCAAATGCAAATGTAGTTAATTTTCAGGAAACAAGCAGGCAGTCATCTTTATCCTGTAGCCCAATTGGAGAGTCCACTCAGGTGAGCAATGGAGGACTGCAGCAGAAGACCTCCCAGGTATCAGTGGAACTTGCTCAATCTTATTCATCTGTAATTCCATCATCAGGGTATCCTCCTTCCACTATAATAGTAAAAAGCTGTTCTGCAAAGGAACCACTCACATCAACTAAGACTCCCAAACCTCAAAGTATAATTCCTCCTGTGCAAACACTAAGCTATTCCAAACCTTTACATAACCAGAGTTCTGTAATATCAGGCCAAGCACAAATTTATTCTACAGCACAGCTACCAAGCCTTTTATCAGTTAGTCAATCCCAAAATTATGGTTTAGTACAACCACATAATGTGCCATCTATTGTTCATTCACAGGTTTATAGATCCAGCAAAGTTGAAAAGTTGCCATCCTTATATAAAACACTGACTTTTTCTGGTTCACCTCAGACTATAACTTCTGAAAATCAGACACTTAATTATTCTAATCAGCAAGAGGTGTTATCCTCAGTTACAAATGAGAATTACCCTGCTCAAACAAGAGATCTGTCCTCAGTTAGCCAGTCTCAAAGTTACTCATCTGGTCATTCTCAGGGTTTATCACCAGCTAGCCAGACACAGGTTAATTATTCATCTCAATCACAAGTTTTGTCAGTTGTTAATCCTTCAGAAAGCTATGCTTCGGGGCAGTCCCTGACATTAACAGCTCCTTCTCTTTCTTATTCTTCCGCCTCACCGGCTCAGAGTTTGCCAGAGTCTAGCACAACCCAGAATTATATTTCTGTGCACTCTTCCCAAAATGCTCAAGCTCAAGGGTCATCATCTCCCCAGTCCCAAAAGTTTTTGCCTGCCATTCAGTCATCTTTTACGTCCTCTACTCATTGTCAGACATTAAAGGACAGCATACCTTCCCCTGATCCAAAGTCTTATGCTGAAAGGAAACTTGACTCAAATGTGTATACATCTTCAAAGCAAAAAGATGGTTTTCCAATGCAAGAGTTACAGGTATTACAGCCACAAGTATCTCTTGAGTCATCGACCCAAAGGCTATCTGATGGGGAAATTAGTGTTCAAGAATCAACTTATAAGGTGTCAAAGGCAGATGACAGATATTCTCAGAGCGTAATCAGAAGTAATTCCCATCTTGAAGGTGACGTTGTTGGGATTGCTCTACAAAGTTCAAAAAAAGAAGAAAGTATGGTTAGTTCAGTGACACAACTTAACCAACAAATTGGCCAAGTCAATAGTGCAGCAGCCCTTGATATTAAGAAGGCAACTGATTTAATGCAAACTCCACAAATAACATTGAATACTAAAGACCTAAACCAGCAGCACTCTCTTATACATAAGGTACATGATGTCAAGGTCCAGGAGCCGCATGATCAAATAATTAATGCATCATCTCAGATTCAAATTCCAAATCATACTTTAGGGCAGGACCATCAGGCATCTCTTCCTAATACACAGATCCTTTTAGATTCTACCTGTGATTTACAAATTCTTCAGCAGTCAATGCTGCAGGCAGGTTTAGGACAAGGAAAGGCGTCTTTACAAGTACATCATGTTCCAAGTCCTCAACAAATAGTGCATCCTTTTCTTCAAATGGATAGTCATGTTATTCAGAGCAATGGTGATCATTCTCAGCAGCAACTCCATACTCAGAACTCTGAAATTATGAAAATGGACCTCTCTGAGTCTTCAAAAGCTTTACAACAACATCTAACAACAAAGGGCCATTTTAGTGAAACAAATCAGCATGATTCAAAGAATCATTTTGTTTCCCTTGGATCAATATGTTTTCCAGAGGCAATTCTTCTCAATGATGAAAGAAATATTTTATCAAATGTGGATGATATCTTAGCAGCTACAGCAGCAGCTTGTGGGGTTACACCTTCTGATTTTTCCAAGTCAACTTCAAATGAAACCATTCCAACTGTTGAAGATGGTAATTCTAAATCTCATTTTCAGCAGTCATTAGATGTCGGGCATGTAAGTTCAGATTTTAACTCTATAACTGCTACAGTAGGAAAGCCACAGAATATAAATGATATTTCCTTAAATGGAAATCAAGTTACGGTAAACCTTTCACCAGTATCTACCCTTCAGTCAAAAATGACTCTTGATCAACAGCACATTGAAACACCAGTTCAAAATAAAGCATCTAAACTAACGTCACCAGTGACTGGACCAAGTCATGAAGTCCAGGAGCAAAGGTCTGGCCCATTCAAGAAACAGCCTGCTACCAATCATGACTTTGAAGATGATTGTGAAGTTCCTGTTGATAGCTCATTAAATAATAACAGAAACCAAGAGTTCGTTTCCAGTAGTAGAAGTATAAGTGGAGAGAGTGCTACATCGGAGAGTGACTTCACCTTAGGGGGTGATGACAGTGGTGTGTCAGTGAATCTGACAAGGAGTGCACTTGCACTGTTGGCCATGGCCCAACCTGGGGAGGCAATCAGTGTCAAGATTGAAGAAGAAAACCAAGATTTACTGCATTTTAACCTTCAGAAGAAGAAAACTAAAGGGAAAGGGCAAACTAAAGAGGAAGAGAACAGTAATCTGAAACAGCTGAAAAGACCTATCCAAGGCAAACGCCAGAATTCAAGGGGAACAGATATATATTTGCCATATACTCCTCCTCCCTCAGAAGGCTGCCATGATGTTTATCAGCATCAAGAAAAAATGAGACAGAAGATCAAAGAAGTAGAGGAAAAACAGCCAGAAGTCAAAACAGGATTTATTGCCTCTTTCTTAGATTTTCTGAAATCTGGGCCCAAGCAGCAGTTTTCCACTCTTGCTGTACGAATGCCTAACAGGACTAGACGACCAGGGACCCAGATTGTTCGTACATTTTGTCCCCCACCATTTCCAAAGACTTCATCTACAGTACCCACACCTTTAGTGTCTGAAACGGGGGATAACAGTCCATCAGAAAAAGTTGATAAGGAACTTAAAAACTTAGAACATTTATCTTCATTCTCATCTGATGAAGAAGATTCTGGAGTATGCAGTCAGGATATTTATAAAAGCACCTCTACTACCTTAACTACTTTGGATACTACTTCTGATAAAACAAAGGAAACAGGTAAAGTTTTAAAATTTAGATTTCATAATTATGGCTGTCCACTATTATTCTGGCTGTAAGACTGGCTTTGAAGCTTTTTTCGCTTGAAGCAGGTCTGCAAATTAATTTTCAGGACAAAATGCACAGGTAGGTACCTTAAGGACTTTTTTTTTTCCCCAGTGTTCCTTGACTGTAGGAATTTCTGGATTTCTGATGGAGTAGTTTTTTATTTTCCTTGACTTTTTATCACATGCAACTTAACTTGGTATGCTATCCAGACTTGTCTAATCTGAGACACCTTGAGGTGGGCTTATGAATATGAGGCGTTGTATTGAAGGCCCTGTTGTAGTATAAACTGGCATATTTTTTTGGTATGCCAATTTTACCTGAAGAGTAACATTTTACTATTAAATGTGGTTATATTGTATGTAGCATGTACAGTTAATATAAGATAAAATTTTCAGCTGGCTCCAGACTATGTCCAAATCACTTTAAGGGAACATTTAGAACTGTTTTAAGAAACATTATCTTATGTAAATAATTGACGAATATAAATACTACTATTTTAAAGGATATACTAAGGAAAAAATATTTAAAATAGTAAAATAGCTCCCACCTCTGTGCTAGGAACCTAGTAGCAATGGTGGCAAATATGCATTGTTACCTCCAATATACTGATAATATAACAGAGTAAATGAATTGCCCAGGTTCATGCAGCTAGTAGGTGGCAGAGCTGGATTCTGAACTCAGGTTTTCCTGGTTCTAGAGCCTAGCTCTTTTGTATAAACAGTAGTGCTTCAAGTGTTAAACCTTGTTTTGTGGTGTTCTTAGCTTCTTTCCAGACTTGAGACTATCTTTAACTACTAAAGTGACATGAAACAAATGGTATCCCAAATAATCTATTAGCATAACTATCTGCTAGTATGTTTCTGAAGAATTCTTACTTGGTGCTTAATGGGAAGAAAGACAAATAATATGTAAAAATTCTTCTTTTCCATATGTTACTCTCGAGCACTACTCTATCCCTGTTCCCTCTTCTGTGACAACTGAACTTCTCATTGTTCCTTAGACGGTGAGTCTTTAAACAGGTTTTCTTCTACCTCCTCTCCATTTTTAGCCCAGCAGACACTTAATTATCTTTGAAGACCATTTTCAAAGTCACATTGTGGAAGTTACTGCAGGCAAAATAAGTGCTCCTGTCTTCTAAATTCCCACAGCCCTTAATTCTGAAGGGCAGGCATTTTAAATTGTGATGAGATCTAACAAATCCACTTTTTCCTTTATGATCTATGCTTTTTGTCTAGCCCAGGGGTGGGCAAACTTTTTGACTCGAGACCCACAGTGGGTTCTTAAACTGGACCAGAGGGCTGGAACAAAAGCATGGATGGAGTGTTTGTGTGAACTAATATAAATTCAAAGTAAACATCATTACATAAAAGGGTACGGTCTTTTTTTTTTTTTTTTTAGTTTTATTCATTTCAAACGGGCTGGATCCGGCCCGCGGGCCGTAGTTTGCCCACGGCTGGTCTAGCCCATGGTTACAAAAATTTTCTCCTGTTTTCTTCTAGAAGTTGGAAAGTTTTGCATTTTACATTTAGGAGTATGGTGCCTTTTGATTATATTTTTGTGTAAGATATGAAATATGGGTTAATTTTTTTTTTACATATAGTAGTCCAGTGTTTCCAGTACCACTTATTGAAAAGACAATCCTTTCTCCATTGGTTGTTTTTGCACTTTTGTCAAAATCAGTTGGTCATATTTATATGAATCTATTTCTGGACTCAGTTCTGTTACATTGACCTATGTGTTTATGGTTTTACCAATACCACACTATTTTAATTGTTGTAGCTTTTTGGTAAGGCAGTGTGAGTCCTCCAAACTTGCCTTTTACAAAATTGTTTTGACTATTTTAGTTCCTTTCTTTTTCCACATACATTTTCAAATCAACTGTTGGCATCTACAAAAACTCCTGCCGGGATTTTGATTTTGATTTCCTTGAATCTATAGCATTTTGAGGAAAACAGCTGTTAACAATTTATTGAGTTTTAACAATTTATGAACATTTTTAAATTTCTTTCACTAGTTTTTTTGGCATATAGATCCTATACATGCTTTGTTAGATTTATTCTGGGATGTTTTTTGGGGTGTTATAAACTATACTTTTAAAAGCTTTCAAATTCCAATTATTCTTGGTAGATCATAAAAATACAGTTGCCTTTTATATGTTAACTAGAGGTCCGGTGCACGAAATTTGTGCACGGGGGGAGGAAGGAGTCCCTCAGCCTGGCATGAGTCCTTTCACAATCTGGGACCCCTTAGGTAGGGTTTCTAGGCCTGGCCAGCGATCAGGGCCTATTGGGATTTTCCTTCCCCTGGCTGCCCGCAGCTGGTCCCGCCCCCACTGCTGCCACTGCTTGCCATCTGTATGGCACTGCCCTCCCCTGCCAACCCTCTGCCACTGGTCACCTCCCTCTGCGGGTGACAGGTGTGGGGTGCGATTGCTTGGCTGGCCTGGGTCTCCCTCTGCAGGGCTTGCAGGCCAGTCGTGGCTGGCTTGGCACCAGAGCATGTCATAGGCTGGTCATCCGGATGGTCATTCTGCTGTTTGGTCGTTTGGTTGATTTGCATATTACATTTTTATTATTATAGATTTTAAATTCTGCAAATATGCACAACTCATTTATTCTAGGATATTTTTATTCCATAGGATTTTTTATGTAGAAAATGATGGCATCTGCAAATAGAGATAATTTATTTTTTTCTTTTCTAATCTTATGCCCTTTTTATCCCTGTCTTAATACACATGCTAGGATTTCTTATACAATGTTTAATGAGAGTGATGTGTTGGACATCATGATCATGTTCTTAATCTTTGGCAGAAAGGACTCAATCTTGCCATTAAGTATGATGTTAACTGTATGTTTTTTGTAGATGTCTTTTATCACATTAAAGAAGTTCCATAGCCAAAACCGGTTTGGCTCAGTGGTAGAGCGTCAGTCTGCGGACTGAAAGGTCCCAGGTTCGATTCCGGTCAAGGGCATGTACCTTGGTTGCGGGCATATCCCCAGTGGGAGATGTGCAGGAGGCAGCTGATCGATGTTTCTAACTCTCTATCTCTCTCCCTTCCTCTCTGTAAAAAAATCAATAAAATATATTTAAAAAAAAATAAATAAAGAAGTTCCATACATTTCTTAGATTGCTGACAGTTTTTACAATGAATGGAGGTTGAATTTTGTCAAATGCTTTTTTATCTGTTGAAATGATCGTGCAATTTTCTTGTTTTAAAATTCTTTTAAAAAACTTTTATTGATTGATTTTAGAGAGAGAAACATCGATTTGTTGTTTCACTTATATATGCATTCATTGGTTGATACTTATATGTGCCGTTACCAGCAATCAAACCTGCAACCTTGGAGTATTAGGACCATCCTCTAAACCAGCGATTGCCAACCAGTAGTCCGTGAACCACTGGTGGTCCGTGAGGTCTGAAAGGTTGGCGACCGCTGGTTTAGGGAAACCTCTGGAGCGGCAGTCACCAACTGGTGGTTTGTGGACCACTGTTGGTCCATGAGGTTTGAAAGGTTGGCAACTGCTGCTCTAAACAACTGAGCTACCAGGCCAGGGCTTCATGCAGTTTTCCCCTTTTTTTATACATGAATGGATTCGACTTTCTAATTTTTTTTTGCATCTCTGTTTGCAATCGATATTAGTATATACAGTGGGGCCTTGACTTTACGAGTGTCCAAATAACGAGTTTTTCGAGATACGAGCCGTCTCTTGGCTGATTTTTTGCTTTGAATTGCGAGCTAAAATTGGGGTTACGAGCCAGCTTCAGATACCCCACCGCTAGCTGGCGCAGTGAACGTCACAGTGAACGCCACAACATCCGCCCAGCATC
>NW_006296413.1:490863-515570 GCF_000327345.1 Myotis davidii | reverse complement strand
TAAATACATTTTTCTTATTTTAAAAACATTTAACAAAACAATTGTGGTGTTTTTTGGGTGTCTGGAACGGATTATTGGCATTTCAATTCATTGTAATGGTGAAAATTGATTTGACATACGAGTAATTTGAGTTACGAGCTCCGTCACGGAACGAATTAAACTTGTAAGTCAAGGCCCCACTGTAGTTTCCTTTTTGTAATTCATTTGTCTGGTTTTGGTATCTGGTTATTGCTGACTTCATAAATGAATTGGGTAGTGTTCCCTTCTTTTGTATTTTCTGTAAAAGATTTGGTAGTATTATTTCTTCCACAGATGTTTGGCTGAATTTGCTAGTGAAGCCATCTAGATCTGGAGTTTTTTTCATCAGAAAGTTTTAACTATGAATTCAGTTTACTTCTTTTTTCCTTTTTTTTGTTAATCCTCACCCAAGGATATTTTCCATTGATTTTTAGAGAGAGTGGAAGGGAGGGGCATGGACAGAGAGAAACATCGATGTGAAAGAGACACATGGATTGGTTGCCTCCCACACACACCCAGACTAAAGGCCGGGGATCAAGCCTGCAACTGAGGTATGTGCCCTTGACTGGAATCGAACCCAGGATCCTTCAGTCCCCAGTCCAACACTCTATCCACTGAGACAAACCGGCTAGGGCTCAGTTGATTTCTTAATGCTAAATCCTTTTTTTAAAAAAATTCTACCATACTCTACTTGGTCATGTTGAATTTTTTTAACCCATTGTAAAATTTAAGTTGCTGGTATTTTATTTGGAACTAGAGACATGATGCACGAAATTTGTGCAAGAGTAGGCCTTCCTTCCCCCGGCTACTGGCTCCTGCTTCCCTAAGGCACCTGGGACCTGGGCTTCCCTCTGGCCACCGGCAGGCACCGGACCCCGGCTTCCCTCCAGCTGCCGGCACGCACCCAGGACCTGGGCTTCCCTCGCAGCCCTGGCTTCCTCCGGTCTAATTAGCATATTATGCCTTTATTGTTATAGACTAGAGGCCCAGTGCACGAAATTCGTGCACTTGCGGGGTGTTCCATCAGCCCAGCCTGCACCCTCTTGCAGTCTGAGAGCCCTCAGGGGACATCTGACTGACGGCTTAGGCCCGCTTTCCATAGGGAGCGGGACTAAACAGGCAGTCGGACATCCTTAGCGCTGCCACGGAGGTGGGAGAGGCACCCGCCACCACCACTGCACTCGCCAGCCATGAGCCTGGCTTCTGGCTGAGTGGTGCTCCCCCTGTGGGGGCTCTCCCTTTGATGAGTGTCTGCCCCCTGGTGGTCAGTGCATGTCATAGCAACCGGTTGTTCCATTGTTTGGTCGATTTGCATATTAACCTTTTATTATATAGGATTTTAGACCTAGATTCATAAATGAGATTAGTTTGTACTGGTTTTCTTTTGTCTTATTCTTGTTTGTATTCAGGAATATTTTGAAGTTTATTACATATTATAGGGATTTGGTTAAACTTTCTAAGAATATGTCTGGTACTTTGCAGTTTTTTCCTGAGGTAGTTTGATCTATCTGGGTCAATTTAGTAAAATCATCCCTTTTGCTTAATTTTAAAGTTTGTTGTTATAAAATTGTACATAGTATTCCCTTATACATTTAAAAAAAAACTTTTTATTGATTTAAGAGAGGAAGAAAGAGTGAGAGAGAGAGATAGAAACATCAGTGATGAGAGAATCATTGATTGGCAGCCCCCTACACACCCCACACGGGGATCAAACCTGCAACCCGAGCATGTGCCCTGACCAGGAATCGAACTTTGACCTTCTCGTTCTTAGGTCAGTGCTCATACATTTTTTTTTAATTATTATTGATTGATTTTTAGAGAGAGATAGAAACATCTATTTGTTGTTCCACTTGTTTATGCATTCATTGATTGCTTCTTATATGTGCTCTGACTGGGGATCAAACCCACAACCTTGGTGTATTAGGACAAAGCTCTAACCTACTCAGCAACTTAGCGAAGTCTTCCCTCATAAGTTTTTATTCCCCTCTATTTCTGTAATTATGTTCTTTTTTGCTCCAAATGACTATTTGAATCTTTTTGTTGATTGATTTGTGAAAAGTTTACCTATTTAATGAGTCTTTTCATGAAACCTAAGTACTTTTTTTATTCTTTTATCATTTTTTACTCACTTTTTCTTAATTTTTGCTTTTATCAGTTCTTTTTTCCTACGTTCCCTGGTTTCAATTTAATATTCTCTCTTTGGCTTCTTGAGTATAATACTTCATGTTTGTATTTGCTCACTTTCTAACTATTGGCATTGAAGTGTTAGTTTTCTTTTTTGCACAACACTCTGTCTCTATCCCTCTGGTTTCAATTTGTAATGCTCTCACTGTCCCTTCTAAATGGTTTGTCATTACAGCTTTGATTTCCTTTTTAACCCAAAAGTTATTAAGAATAGTGGTTTTTTGCCTATTTCCTAGTAGGTTTTGGTGTTTGTTGTTGTTTTTGGTATTCTTTCATTACTGACTTGTGGCCCTGTTATATTGTTATCAAGGAAATGTGGCTTAAATAATGTCTGCATCTTTAAATGTATGGAAATTTTATTAGTAGCTGGTTAAATGGTCAGTTTTTATAAATTCCATGAGTAACGAGTGGCAATAGGTTTCATTAAGTCCTTTATATCTCATTTTTCACTATGTGATGAATGGGTAGATGAAAGAAGTATACCAAAATGTTCATGGTTGCCATGAGGGTTTGTATTCTCTACTTTTGTGTATGTCTGAAATGTTTAATAATAAAAAAGTTTTTTAAAATCCTCCCTATCCTTATTTGTTTTTAGATTGCTTGATCTGTTGATTCCTGAAAAAGGTGTGTTAAAAGTTTCCAACTACATTTAATTATTTATCTAATACAGTTTATTTGATATGTTTTGAACCTATGTGTAATCAGGTGCATACAATTTTACTATAGTTAAATTTCTTTTATCATAAAAAATATCTCTTTTCCCCATTTAATTTCCCATTTCTGTTTTTAATATTGCTGTGCTAATTTTATTATTGGTAGCATATTTAGTGTATTTTTCTATATCTGTTTTCTTTCTTTCAGAACATTTTTCTTATGAAATAAAACTCACATATGGACTATAACACACACAGGAAAAACACATAAAAATTTCCATAAATTTGAAAATGCAGACATTATTTAAGCCATATTTCCTGACCATATGCAGCAATTTCATTGTACAGTATTTTACATTTTTCCCTCAATTAATTTGAAAGTTATAAATTCTTTTAAAAAGATATTTGCTTAACTTTTAATTATGGAAATTTTCAAGTGTAAACAAAAGTACGGTAATTGGCATAATTAAACCAATTTATGTATCAATCAGCTAAACCACATCAGCCAGGCAAAAAGAAAAAAGAAAGATATAAAGAAATAAAAATAAGTTTTTATTTAAAAACTTCTAAATAACTTGTTACAATTCTAAACAACTCATGGCTTAAAAAGGAAACCAGAACTGAAGTGACAAACCACTTAGAAAGGACCGTGAAGCATTGTATTTTAAAACCAATGGGATGTACCAAGAATGTGGAGCAAAGAAGAAAACTTATGACATTAAATTCTACACATTAGAAAGCAAAAAAGTACAAAAATAAATTGAGTATTAAATTAAACCCAACTCATAACCTTTAGAATTAATCACTGAGTTGGATGGTAATCACTCCTTGCTTTTCTTCTATCATTTTACCACCTGTGTATGCATCCCTACACACTATACTTTTGTTTTGGCTTGTTTTAAAACTTCATATAAAGAACATCATACAGTATTATACATTTATCTCTCTACTAGTTTGGAAGTTACACACTTTAAAAAAATATTTGCTTCATTATAGAAATTTTCAAACATAAAAGTACAGTGATTTGTATAATTAAACCAATTTAGGCATGAAATATATTTCTTAAATAATAAGACTGAAAGTCAGAATTATTTCTTTTCTAATAAGCGTGATGTTAACTGGGATTTTTATAGATAGATACCCTTTATCAGGTTGAAGACGTTCCCTTCTCTTTTTAGGTTGTGAGTATTTGTATCATGAAAGTGTTTATTCATGATACTGAATTTTGTCAAATGCTTTTTTTGTGCTCATTGAGATGATCCTTGGTTTTTTTACTTTTTTATATCAATATGATGATTGGTTGATTTTCCGATGTTAAACTAAGCATGCATTCCTAGGATAAAGCCCACTTGGGTCATTCTTTTTTATGTTGGTAGATTTTCTCATAATTTTTTTGTTTGTTTTGGAGATTTTTGTGTATATATTCATGAGGGATACTGATCTATAGTTTTTTTCCATGGTGTTTTTGTCTGGTTTAGGTATTGGAATAATACCAGTCTCATAAAATGAGTCTGGAAGTACTTCCTCCTATTTTTTGGAGTTTAGCAGGGATTAGTATTCTTATTGAACTGTTAGGTAAACCCATTTAGGCATGTGCTTATCTTTGTGGGGTGTTTTAAAATTTCTTTTATTCTCTTTATTTGTTATTGGTCTATTCCAATAATTTTCAACCTTTTTCATCTCATGGCACACATAAACTAATTACTAAAATTCTACGGCATCCCAAAAGTATATTTCGTGCTGATCTGACAAAAAAAATAGGTATAATTTTGATTCGTTTCCACTGATGGCTGTTGTCATTTTAAAAATGTTTTTATTAATTTGAGAGAAGAAAGGAGAGGGAGAGAGCGAAAAACATCAACACTGATTGGCTACCTTCTGCATGCCCCCTACTGGGGATCAAGCACACAACCTAGGCATGTGCCCTAACGAGGAATCGAACTGGTGACCTCTTAGTGCATGGGGCGAAGCTCAACCCACCGAGAAACACTGGCTAGGGCAGCTGTTGTCATTTTTAAATTAGATAATCTAAGGGAAAAGAGGTCAGTGCCCCTGACTAAATACTGCGTGTTTTCAAATTCTTATGACACCAGTTGAAAATCACTGGTCTATCTCTGACTGGTTTGGCTCAGTGGATAGAGCATCGACCTTCGGACTGAAAGGTCCCAGGTTCGTTCCCGTCAAGGCATGTACTTTGGTTACGGGCACATCCCCAGTGGGAGGTGTGCAGGAGGCAGCTGATCGATGTTTCTCTCTCATCGATGTTTCTAGCTCTCTATCCCTCTCTCTTCCTCTCTTTAAAAAATCAATAACATTAAAAAAAGGAAAAATCACTGGTCTATCCAGATGTTCAGTTTTTCCTTGAGTCTATTTTGGTAGTTTGTGTCTAGGAAATTTGTCCATTTCATGTAAGTTATTTGTTAGCATACAATTTTTCATATCATTACATTGTAATCCTTTTTATTTTATGGCTTCTAGAGCTGGTTCAGAATATTTTGGGGTTGTTGTTTTCCTTTCCTACATACAATTGGCTGTTCTTCTAGGAATATCTCACAACTTTGGTCAGCTGACCCTTACTTAATTTGCATCACTTCTGTGACTCTATTCTTTTTAAAATATCTTTATATTACTTAAGTGGACTTAGGGTCATTGTAGGTCAATGGAGGTTCTCAGTCTGTAATGCTCACCACTTTGATTATTGAAAATTAACCATTCTTTAATTTCTTTCTGCAGTTTTTGGCTGTTTCAAGTACTTTTTTAAATATATTTTTTATTGATTTCAGAGAGGAAGGGAGAGGGAGAGATGGACACATCAATGATGAGAGAATCATTGATCAGTTGCCTCATTCATGCCCCCTAATGGGGATCAAGTTCACAACCCGGAAATAATGTCCTCACTGGGAATCGAACCTTGACTTCCTGGTTCATAGATGCTGAATCACTGAGCCACACAAGTTGGGCATTTCAAATAATTTTAAGGCAAAAATAATTGTTTCTTTTTAAACTGTTATGTTTAATTATTTTTATTATTTATTTGTATTTGCTTGATCTAGTTTCAGAAGCCCTACAGGTGGTAACTACTAGCCTAACTGCCAATACTACTGGTACTTCTACTACTTCCTCCACCTCTGTGGGTACAATTAAGCAAGAACCTCTCTACTCTACTTCATCTGCAGTAAATATCCTGGAAAATAAAGGCTCTACAGAACTCCCAAAACCCATCGAACTTGATGGTCTTCCTTCAAACCAATTTGCAAAAGGACAAGACACTATTGCCATAGAAGGTTTTACAGATGATGAGAACACAGAAAGTGGAGGAGAAGGCCAATACAGAGAGCGTGATGAGTTTGTGGTAAAGATAGAAGACATAGAGACTTTTAAGGTGATGTGAATGTTCACAGGTATAAAGGCTATGTATAGTTTAGTGGGAATGTCCTATTTTAGCATGTACCTAGCTTGAAATTCATAAAGTTATATTCTTTATAATTGTTCAATAATAAAATCACTAGTATATACCAGATATTATATAAAGGAAAATAACTTAAAATAATTTTAACTTGTATCTGAGTCTTATGTATTTCTGACTAGTCAATATGTTGCATTTATGTACTAGCGACTAGAGCAGTTTTGAAATGTTAATTTTTTTTCCAAGGCTCTCAACCAATTGTAAACTATTAGGAGATTGAGAAAATGATTATTTAATTTTAAAGTTTAAAGAAAATAACAGGAGTATAATGTAAAAGTAGAATTAGACTTATTTTTATAATTTCAAATTATAGAACCATGAGCAGAACTTTACAATTTCACACAAGAAAATTTTATCTATGTTTAAGAAAACTTCTGTTTGAGTTTCTGTGTTTTTGCTTTGGTTTTATTTTTTATTTGCGGTGGAAAGGAACAGCATTAAAAAGTACAATGAGTACAAAATTCAAATTATCTATATTCCATTCACAATTAACTGCTGTTATTATTTCAGCATATTTGTTTATTGTCTTTTTAAAATATGTATCTACTGTTATAAAATTGCATAAGCAATACATGAAAATATCAGAAAAATTTTCCAATAGCTATACAAAAGGGTAATGGGCTACTTTGCATGTTGGTGTGCTCCCTATATCTGGAAGAATTTAAGCAGAGACTGAATAGCCAGCTTATGAATTATTATAAAAATTCAGCTAAGGTAAAAGATAAAAGGTTGCTCTAGATAGGTTTTTAAGATTCCTTTTAGCTCTAAGATTCTATAAATTTAGAATATGTTGCTAGTGTTTGTAAATGTAATCAATTCTACTTATTATAGGAGGCTTTAAAAACAGGAAAAGAACCGCCAGCTATTTGGAAAGTACAAAAAGCTTTATTACAGAAGTTTGTTCCTGAAGTTCGAGTTGGGCAAAGAGAATTTGCTGCTACAAATAGTGTAAGCAAAATGTTTGTTTATATTAGCTTTCCTATTTTTTGACAGGGATCCTGTGGAAAATATAGAATGATTTAAATTTAAATATATTTTATATTGAGCATTTATAAAATAGCATACAATTTGAATAACAGAGTACAGGCATACCTTGGAGATGTTGCAGCTTCAGTTTCAGAACACCACAATAAAGTGAGTCATAATCTTTTTGCTGGTGGAAGGTAAGAGTTTAGATGGGCTCAGAGATGCTTAATGTTGATTATCCCGATTTACCAGAAGATTTACAGAGGTTATTCTTTTGTACTTATGTACTTATTTAATAGCATTGTGTAAGTAAATATCTGATAATTAACCAAATGAAATTGCTTCTGTGTATGAGCCTGCAGTTAAGAATTAGCCTAGGATCATTTTTATTAAGGGTGCAATTACCCTGCCCAGAGCTGCATTTTGAAAACATGAAGGATGGTTATGTGACATTCAAGCTGACAAAGTAATATTCTATGTACAGAATGTATAATTATGTAATTCAAAGTGTTACTTTTTCCTTAGTACCTTGGATATTTTGGAGACGCAAAGAGTAAATACAAAAGGATATATGTGAAGTTCATTGAAAATACAAACAAAAAGGAATATGTCAGAGTGTGTTCCAAAAAGCCAAGAAGTAAGCCTTCACAAACTAGCAGGTACTTATTTTTTTATGTAATACTAGAAGCCCGGTGCATGAAATTTGTGCATGGGTGTGGTCCTAGACCTGGCTGATGATCAAAGCGCAAGCATCTGGCGTGGAAGGGCAGGTCCCAGCTGACCTCTTGGCCTCCCGGGCCCCCACGCGCCCCCTCCGCCTGAGTCACGGCGCCCGAGTCCCCGTGCAGATATGCGATTAATGTGGCTGGATGCCATGGGCTAGGGCGCAGCCTGGGCCTCTGGGCTGCCCAGCGGTGCCACGTGGAAGCCCGGTGGGCAGCACGCTCTCTCTTCCTCTCTGTAAAAAATCAATAAAATATACTTAAAATAAAAAAGAGCATGTACCTTGGTTGCGGGCACATCCCCAGTAGGAGGTGTGCAGGAGGCAGCTGATTGTTTCTAACTCTGTATCCCTCTCCCTTCCTCTCTGTAAAAAATCAATAAAATATACATTTTTTAAAAAGAGTAGGCCTTCCTTCCCCTGGCTGCCGGCACTGGCTTCCCTCCGGCCACCGGCAGGCACCCAGGACCTGGGCTTCCCTCACAGTCCCAGCTTCTTCCGGAAAGTCACCCAGAAGGATGTCTGGTCTAATTAGCATATTACACTTTTATTATTATAGATGTTTGTGTAGTAATTATTGGAGAGCTTATTATTGATGATGTCTTGCATAAAGAATTATATCAGCCAAACCAGTTTGGCTCAGTGGATAGAGCATCGGCCTGCAGACTGAAAGGTCTCAGGTTCGATTCTGCTCAAGGGCATGTACCTTGGTTGCGGGCACATCCCAGTAGGAGGTGTGCAAGAGGCAGCTGGTCGATGTTTCTCTCTCATCGATGTTTCTAACTCTCTATCCCTCTCCCTTCCTCTCTGTAAAAAATCAATAAAATATATTAAAAAAAAGAATTATATCAAAGAGACAGATTTTCCCCTCATTATATACAAGTCTAAAAATTCAGCCCTAGGGAATAATTAATTCTTTTTGAAGAAGTGAGAAGAAAAAAAATTTGTAATCAAGGTTTGAGTCCAGCTTTTTGTGACCTAGAGTAAGACAATCTTTTTATACATAAAGTATAATGGTTTGTTGAAAATGATAATGGTTTGTTGTGCTATTCAGACATTGTTCCACATGAATTAAAGGGCCCAAATCATGCCAGGAAAACATGCGCCAAACCATAACACTGCCCCCACCAGCTTGAAGGGTTGTACTCATGTATGTGGGGTGCATGCTTTCATGCTGTTTCCGCCAAATTCTCACTCTGCCATCTGCATGATGCAACTGGAAACGTGACTCATCGGACCACATGACTTTTTTCCAATGCTCGACTGTTCAATCCTTGTGTTCCTGTGCGAATTGGAGACGTTTTATCTTGGTAACTGCAGACAGCAAAGGTGTTCGAACAGGCCTTTGGCTTCACATCGACATCTCGTGGAGTCAATGCCAAGAAGAATGCCTCAGTATTGAAGGCAAAAGGTGG
This sequence comes from Myotis davidii, assembly GCF_000327345.1. Lineage (NCBI taxonomy): Eukaryota > Metazoa > Chordata > Mammalia > Chiroptera > Vespertilionidae > Myotis > Myotis davidii. Next base: position 506,147 of record NW_006296413.1, on the reverse strand, counting down.
CCTAATGAAGTACTGATGGAGTGGTCATAATAATTTGGCCAGTCATAATAATATATATCCCGCATTCAAAGGTTGTTAAATCGCATTGTTTACCCATATCTTAAGAAAAAAATCACTTCTGTTTTGGTAAACAACCTGCTTCCCTATTTATAATGGTCTGGCCCTCTAGCAACTTCAGCACGAAATTATAGCTAATTTGCCTACAAACGTCAGGTGGTCATAATAATCTGGCCACTCAGTGTATATTATTAAGCAAGTGTACAATAGAATTATCATCATACTAATGTAACTGAGTTGTTGGCAGCATGAATCTGGAAGGACACTGACCTAGCCACATTCCCTGTGGTCTGTATGGGAAAGGAGATACACTAGTTCAGTGGTTCTCAACCTTCTGGTCCTTTAAATACAGTCCCTCATGTTGTGACCCAACCATAAAATTATTTTCATTGCTACTTCATAACTGTAATGTTGCTACTGTTATGAATCGTAATGTAAATATCACAGGATGATCTTAGGCGTGAAAGGGTCGTTAGACCGCCAAAGGGGTCGCAACCCACAGGTTGAGAACTGCTGCACTAGTTATTCTCAATCTAGTGCTAGGAAGGTCTAGTTGATTAAAATTCCAACTTATTGGAAACAGCCCACCTTATTTTTATAACGGAATTTGGTCCATTTAAATCTCTAGCACTTGTATATAGCAGATCTTCTTTTTAATATATTTTTATTGACTTCAGAGAAAGGGAGAGAGAGAAACATCAATGATGAGAATCATTGATTGGCTGCCTCCTGCATGCCTCCTATTGGGGATCGAGCCCAGAGACCAGGCATGTGCCCTTAATTGCAATCGAACCCGGGACCCTTCTGTCCGCAGGCCGTTGCTCTATCCACTGAACCAAACCAGCTTGGGCTATCGTAAATCTTAAGGGGCTCCAGGACAGATACAGTTGGGTCTCCACATCAAAACCTGCACCACATGTGAGTTTTTTATGTTTACAGCTAGATGTAGCTTTGAAGGGTTTATCATGTATTACTTCCCAAAGCCCACTGATCATCTGCTATACCAGGGGTGGGCAACCTTTCTGTGAGTGCGTGCCAAAACCTGCAAAATCTCTGACTCAAAATTCTTCTGCGTGCCAACCCTAATTTTTTGAGAACATGTTATGCCTACTTGATATCTCTTAACCGTTATGTATATGAAGATCCTTGAAGAAATAATAAAATTCATTCGAGCGACAAAAACACAGTATATGATGATGGCACGAGCTACTACTTTCATCCGTCAGGCTACTCCTATTACGAGACTTAACAAAATTCATCACTGAGAACAAAGATTCACAAGCATATATGGATGAAACCAAAACACTGGTCGGATCTAGGAAGGCAGGGAGAGTTAAGGCGGAGGCATAGAAATTGCTCTTCCCCTCTCTCGTCAATCCATGTCTATGGTCTTTAAGATAACTTGTTATATCTAAGATGCATCTACACTGAATTTATCTGAAAAATAAAAAAGTCGATATTAAGAAAAAAATTGTAAATGGAAGATTATAAGAGAGGGTTTTGCGTGTCAGCAAAAGTTACTGGCATGCCATGTTTGGCACCTATGCCAAGGGTTGCCCACCCCTGTGCTATACAGCCTCATATTTGGGAAAATTAGTTCATAAAGGGAGGGGGTAGTGAAGAGAGAGAAATAGGGACTGAATTAATAGTCCCTTAGTAACTGAGTTTTGAATGTCAGTAAAGAATGCATTTCAAGAGAATTTGGGGGATTCAGCATTGGAGAGGTATAGGACTTGGACTTTATTTTGGAGCTATTGAGGAACTGAAAGTATTCTCCAGTCTTTCGCTTTTGGTTTTGTTTTTTTTTTCATTTGTTCTAATTTATTTTAATTTGACAAGATTTCAGTGTGTTAATGAAGTCTGTTTATAACATTACAGAACTGTTCCGGCGAAGCCTAGTAATAGCAGTAAAACTTCTGATCCTCCAACACCAAAAACGACTACAAAAGCCCCTTCCATGAAACCCAAAGGTAAACAGCTAAAGGTAAAGGCTGAGCCACCACCAAAGAAACGAAAGAAATGGAAAGAAGAATTTTCATCATCCCAGTCTGATTCATCTCCTGAGGTCCACTCTAATAGTAGTAATGAGGGTGAGTTCTCCATGAAATGAGTACCTTAATTACTTTACATCTTTTACATAAATGGGGAGAAGCAGTGGTGCTGATGATTCAATATTTATTTATCTTTAGGGGGTTTAGCTACCTAATCAGACTTTTATAAAAATAAATTCACTTTCCCTGATCAGTTTGCCCACATATAGCCTTGTGAAGTAGAAAAAGCAGTGAACTGAAGAAGACCTTAGTAATGCCAGTTCTCAGATGATTTACTAAGAATCCTCTAGTTCAGCAGTTCTCAACCTGTGGGTCGCGACCCCTTTGGCGGTCGAACGACCCTTTCTTGGGGGTCACCTAAGACTGTCCTGCATATCAGATATTTACATTACGATTCATAACAGTAGCAACATTACAGTTATGAAGTAGCAACGAAAATAATTTTATGGTTGGGTCACAACATGAGGAACTGTATTTAAAGGGCCAGAAGGTTGAGAACCACTGCTTTAGTTCTGAATTCCTGAGTTTGTGTTTATGCTAGAAGAGTAAAATAAGCCTAGGAGGCAGCAACTCTGAAACCATATATATATATGTATATATTTGTAGCCCTGTGCATGAATCCGTGCGCCAGTAGGTCGCTGCCGCCCTCCTGTATCTCCCCCTGCACCCCCTCATAGCTTGTTGCCCTGCACTCTCCTGTAGCTCTCCACAGCCCACTTGTACCTCGCTGGCCCACCCTCCTGCTGATCCGTGATCTGGTTGTGATGCGCTTGGTCGTTACACCTCAGGGCATTATGGATAATTAGCATATTCCTCATTATATAGGATATTCATATATATATATGGGATTTTATCAATCATATACTAATAAAAGGGTAATATGCTAATTAGACCAGGTCGACTGGACATCTTCCAGTCATCCTGCCTTCCTTCTGGACAAAGCCACGGTGGTGGGGGCCAAGGCAGAGGCAGTTAGGGGCGATCAGGCCAGCAGGGGAGCAAGCAGTTAGGGGGCAATCAGAGAGGGATGTCTGACTGCCAGTTTAGGCCCAACCGGCAGGCAGACATCCCCAAAGGGGTCCCAGATTGGAGAGGGTGCAGGCTGGGCTGAAGGACACCCCCTCTCCTGTGCATGAATTTTGTGCACCGGGCCTCTAGTATACTGTAATGCATACTGCCACCAGCCAACCAGTTGCCCATGGCTAAGCTAGGTAACCTCTCTGTGCTTTACTTCTCTTTTATAACATGAAAAGATTGAAATAAATCAGCAGTTATCAATTTTTTCTTACCTTAGAACCCTTGTTCACTCTTAAAAATTTTGGAAACACCAAAGAGCATTTATGTAGGTTATACATAAATATTTACTTTCTTAGAAATAAAACCTCGGGTTGTTGTAAAACACAAGAAAATGTCAGTACACATTTCATTAGCCATCAAACTTATTGTATAATTACAATAGGCAAGAAATTTCAAATGGTTCCGTAGTCTAGAGCAGAGGTAGCAAACTCTCGACAGTGAGCCGAATAGGATCTGCAACCTAGTCTATAAATAAAGTTTTATTGGCATACCGATTCATTTGCATATTTCATACTGTTGCTTTCCAACCACAGATTTAAGTAGTTATTACAGAGAGCATATGACCATTAAAGCTTCAATATTCACCATCTGGCTCTTTACAGAAAAGGTTTGCTGATCCTTCTATATTAGAGCATAAAGTTGAAGGTAGGAAGGAAAAGATGAAAGGTTGATGGAATACCATGTATGCCATGCTAAAGCTGAAAACTTGGGATCCTGTAAACAAAGGAGAGTCCTTGGAGGGACTTAAGTAGGAAACAACATGAGAACTTTGAAATTGAATTACAAGACATCATAGTTTAGATATAAATTGAAAATCTGAACCTAAGTTGTGGCAGCAGGGATGGAGGGAAGAGAGGAGACACATTTGAGAAATTTAGTTTGTAATCTTGGCAGAACTCGAATGATGAATTGGTTATGGGAGGCTACTGTCTGATGTCCAGAATGGTTTCTCACATGACAAGTATCAGTACTTGGTAGCTAATCTTAGGGATTATTTGAATTGAAATAGAATCATCATAAAAATTCTTCCTCAGGGCAAAAGTTGACTTAAAATGTACTGTTTTTAAAAGCTACTTAGGAATGGTTGTTTAGAAGTGTGCATATCAGAATTTATAAAGGAATTCAGTGCTTTGCGTATGTATGGAAGGCATAGAAAATTTTTGCATTAACATTCCTACTTACTTTTTTGTTGTTGTTAATGCTTCCCCACGGACATTTTTCCCATTGATTTTTTTTTTTTAAGAGAGAGAGTGAAAGGGAAGGAGAGGGAAAGGAGGAGAGAGAAAGGAACATTGCTGTGAGAGCGGCACATTGGTTGGTTGCTTCCTGCATGCGCCCGGTTGGGCTGGTGATCGGACACATTCTAACCATTTAGCAACACTGGCCAGGCCTACTTACTCTTAGGAATAGAGAGGTATGGGTTCTGAGCATACACTAAATTTACCAAAAGACAATCACAATAATATTTTTCTTTCATTGGTAATTTGAGTAACCACTAGGTGTCACTTAAAGTTAGGCAAACATTTTTAGTACTACTTAAAAAGAAGGCAAATAAATGTAGTTAGTCCTCACCTGAGGATATTTTTCCCATGACTTTTTTTTTTTTTTTTTTTTTTAGAGAAGGGTAGAGGGGTGAAGACACAACAAAATATACTTTTTTAGAGAAAGTGTAAGGGAGGTGTAGAGACAGAGAAACATTGATATGAGAGAAACACATCTATTGGTTGCCTCCTGCCCCAACCAGGTATCGAACCTGGGGAACCTGCAACCCAGGTACATGCACTTGACTGATAATTCAAGACCCTTCAGTCTGCGGGGCAGTGCTCTAACCATTAAGTCAAACTGGCCAGGGCAAGAAGACAAATATTAATAATAAATATAAATTTACAGGCTTTTAGTTTCCAACCTATTTATTTCAAAACTTCTTAATAGCCCTAACCGGTTTGGCTCAGTGGATAGAGTGTCGGCCTGCGGACTCAAGGGTCCCAGGTTCGATTCCGGTCAAGGGCATGTACCTTGGTTGCAGGCACGTCCCCAGTGGGGAGTGTGCAGGAGGCGGCTGATCGATGTTTCTCTCTCATCGATGTTTCTAACTCTCTCTCCCTTCCTCTCTGTAAAAAATCAATAAACTATATTTAAAAAACAAACAAACTTCTTAATAACCTTTAAGTGACGATAGAGTGAGGATTCCAAAATACTTAGGTTTTCTATTATTTATATTTACTAAGTATCAGTTAAAACAAATTTTAAAAATATTTCTTTAAAACAAACCAATTAGATATTAAGTTTTTTAACTGTATTTTCCTAAGTTAACAGTATTTAGAAGAGTAGCATTTTCATATTTGCTTCTACATTCAGTTTGTTATTATATACTAGCTGCCGAAAGCCGTGGGTCCCCAGCCGCAGGCCCCGCCACCGTGAGCAGCTTTCGGGGGTAAGAGGGGGGAACAAGAGGTGCTTCATGCACCTCCTGGTGACCCACAAGTCCTGCCTGCCGCAGCAACCACGGGACCCATCAATACACCTCCTGGTGAGTTCCGTCTTTGGGCGTTACGGCACAGGCCTTTTATAATATAGATTATTTTGGTTAAAGTATATGAAGAAAACTCAGCCTTACATAGATATGTAGTTGGGACAGAGAGGAGTATTTTAATTACCTTTTCAGATAATTATGGATGTTTTTGTTACTCAAGGAAATTTTTTATTTGACAAACTTGAGAAGTGCTAGTTTCTTCAACTTTTCATTCCTGTTACATTAAGATCTAGTGGTTCATCTTACCTTTTGAATATATCTTTGATCCATGAATGATTTTATAACTTTCATTGGTCATGTGAAGATACTTCTTTGCTCACTGATGTACATATTTTATTTCATTTTCATCATATTTTTAAAAGTTGTGGTAAAATAGAACAAAATTTGCCATTTTAACCATTTTTATTTTTATTTTTTTAAAAAATATATTTCTTTATTGATTTTAGAGAGGAAGGGAGAGGAGAGAGAGATGGAAACATCAATGATGAGAGAGAATCATTTGGCTGCCTCCTGCACGCCCCCTACTGGGGATCGAGCCCACAACCCAGGCATGTGCCCTTGGCCGGAATCAAACTTGGGACCCTTCAGTCTGCAGGCTGACTCTCTAGCCACTGAGCCAAGTCGGCTAGATCTTAACCATTTTTAAGTATACAAATCAGTAGCGTTAATTATATTCACATTATTATGCAACTATCACAACTATTTCCAAAACTTTCATCACCCCAAACAGAAGCTTTGTAACTATAAGCATTAACTCCCCTTCCCCCAGCTGCTGGTAATCTCTAATCTACTTTCTGTCTTCATGAATTTGCCTATTCTAAATATCTCGTATAAGTGTACCTGGCTTATTTCATTTAGCATAATGTTTCCAAGGTTCATCCATATTATAGCATGAATTAGAACTTCATTCCTTTTATGGCCCAGTACTATCCCATTGTAAGTTTATCCACTTGTATATACATTCATTTTGTTTAATTTTTAACCTCTTGATAGACACTTGGAGTGTTTCCCCCTCTGCAGTGAACATTGGCACATAAATATCTGTGTCCTTGTTTTCCATTCTTTGGGATATATACCTAGAAGTGAAATTGCTGAGTCATGTGACAATTGTATGTTTACTTTTTTGAGAAATTGCCAAGCTGTTTTTCACTATCGTTGCCCATTTTACATTCCTACCAGCAATGCATGGGGGTTCCAATTTCTTCACGTCTGTACCAACACTTATTTGTTATTTATAGTGGTGTCTCCCTGTGGTTTTGACTTACATTTTCCTAACCTCTAATGGTGTTCAGCATCTTTTCATGTACTTGCCATTTGCTTATCTATGCAGAAATGTCTATTCAAATCCTTTGAACATTTTTAAATTGGGTCATTTTTCCTTTTGTTCTTGAGTTGTGGGTGTTTTTTATGCAGTTTAGATATTTAATACTTATCAGATATATAATTTAAAAACATTTTCTTCCAATTTGTAGGTTGACATTTCACTTTTTTTTTCACTTTTTTTTATTATTACTGATTTCAGAGAGGAAGGGAGAGTAAGAGAGAGACAGAAACATCAGTGATGAGAGGGAATCATTGATTGGCTGCCTCCTGAACGTTGGATCCAGCCTGAAACCCAGGCATGTGCCCTTGACCGGAATTGAACCTAGGGCCCTTCGGTCCACAGGCCAACACACTATCTACTCAGCCAAACCGGCTAGGGCAGTGATGGCGAACCTTTTAAGCTCGGCGTGTCAGCATTTTGAAAAACCCTAACTTAACTCTGGTGCCGTGTCACATATAGAAATTTTTTGATATTTGCAACCATAGTAAAACAAAGACTTATATTTTTGATATTTATCTTATATATTTAAATGCCATTTAATAAAGAAAAATCAACGAAAAAATGAGTTCGCGTATCACCTCTGACACGCGTGTCATAGGTTCGCCATCACTGGGCTAGGGCAACGTTTCACTTTTTAAATAATGTCCTTTAATGCACAAAAGTTTGAAATTCTAATGAAGCCAAATTTTTCTTTAATTGCTTCTGCTTTCAGTGTTATATTTAGAATCCATTACCAAGTCCCAAGTCATAAATATTTATTCCTATATTTTCTTAAAAGTTTTATGGTTTTACCTCTTATTTTTATGTCATATTTTTATAGTATCAAAAATAACATTTATTGCCGAAACCGGTTTGGCTCAGTGGATAGAGCGTCGGTCTGCGGACTGAAAGGTCCCAGGTTCGATTCCGGTCAAGGGCATGTACCTGGGTTGCGGGCACATCCCCAGTGGGAGATGTGCAGGAGGCAGCTGATCGATGTTTCTCTCTCATCGATGTTTCTAACTCTCTATCTCTCTCCCTTCCTCTCTGTAAAAAATCAATAAAATATTTGAAAAAAAAAAACATTTATTAATACCACCTCTGTTCTCATTGATGAAGTCCTTAAGTATTGGGACAATGGTAGATATAATTTTTCCAGAATTCTAATTTTCACTTGAAACCTCAATTTTTATTATTGGCAACAAATACCATTAGTTGTTTTCCTTGAAGTGATAGATTCACTTCATTAAATTTTTTTTTAATCCTCACTCTAGGATGTTTTTCTACTGATTTTTAGAGAGAGTGGAAGAGAGAGGGAGAGACAGAGAGAAGGACTGATATGAGAGAGACACATCAATTGGTTGCCTCCTCTCCCACCAGGACCGGGAGCCTGCAAGCAAGGTAACGTGCCCTTGACCAGAATCGAGTCCACAGGCTGATGCTCTATCTACTGAGCCAAACCAGCTAAGGCCACTGCATTGATTTAAGAAAATGTCTGCTGCGTACTTAAGTCTGAATAGGCATGCTGTGTCTGTCAGTCATTCTTTTAGATAAAAATGGTGTCCCAGCTTTGGCTGCTGTGGCTCAGTTGATTGGGTGTTATCCCATGCACCAGGAGGTTGCTGGTTCTACTCCTGATCAGAGCATATGTCAGGATTATGGGCTCTGTTCCCAGTAGGAGGCATGCAGGAGGCATCCGATCAATGTTGCACTTTCACATTGATGTTTCTCTCCCCTTCCCCTCTCTCTAAAAATCAATACAGTATTATTTTTTTAAGAATGGTGTGTCCCATAGGGAAAAGGTGTCTAGTTTACTTTATGACTCAAACAGTTATATGGATGATCTTCCTGGAGATAACCATCACACTTCATAGCAGAAGCGTTTTATATGTACTTCTCCTGTCTGTGATAGGGCCCAGGGAGGAGAAATAGGTTCTGATGAGGCTGAACTGGTGTTGGGCTTCAGAGTCACCTAGGAACCTTTTATAAAGTATAATTAAGCTTCATTGCAACTTCCATCCCTTGTCAAAAGATCATGTTTTAATAAATCTAGCAATCGGGGCGGCGGGGGCGGGGGGGGCAGTTGTTTCGCAGGTATAAACAAGCTTTCAAATTCTCTCACCAGGGTGTTTTTAAAAGCAGAGTGGGAGAACCATTTTAATTTGAGAAATTTTATCTACATCCTTTCATCTGCTTATATAGTCTTGTTATAGAGAAACCTGTTTTTTAAAGTTGTCAGGAAAGAATATTTAATATTTCATCTTTTCTCCCTCCCAGAATTTGATCCTCCAGCTCCCTTTGTCACTCGTTTTTTGAACACAAGAGCAATGAAGGAAACCTTTAAGAGTTACATGGAATTGCTTGTTAGCATTGCTTTGGACCCTGACACAATGCAAGCCTTAGAGAAGAGCAATGGTACAGTCTGCTAAATAGTACTTTTTTGGTAGTACTTTATGGATCTATTTTATTCTTGTGTTTTAGTTATGTGTTTAATGTATGGTTTTTGTAACATATACCTATACTTCGTCCATTAACAAATCAATGATATGCATAGCCCATGGACACGGACAATAGTGTGGTGTAGGCCTGGGAGGGGCAGTGCAGGGTGGGAGGAGGTCAATGAGAAAGAAAGGGGGAGGACATCTGTAATACTTTCAACAATAAATATAAATTTTAAAATAATAATAATTAATTAAATCCATGATATATATTTATTCTGTAAAATGGTAATATCTTTTCATGACTTTTCTGAATATTTGAACAACTTTATATTGGATGTACTTTTATTGATTTCTATTCATGGTAAAATTATGTAACTAACCAATAGTTTCTTTCAACTGCGGAATCTTTATCATCCTCATAATATTTCATGTATATCATGAAAGATCCAGATACAGTAATTGAAAAGATGAATCAGATAATGATATAAAAATTAAAACTGTATACTTGTGTCAGTAAAAGATACATCACAGTAATTATTTTCTAATTTATTAGTGGTAAAACTATATGCATTGGGTTACATTCATTAATATTTCTTTATACTTTAGTAATTTTTTATTATAATAAAATAGGGATAAAATTGATATATGAAATAAACTTAAAATTCACATAGCTAATGTTGCTCAGTAATACTTAGCCTTCAGCCACTTTAGTTTTTACCAGGGACAACTGAAAGAAGGAATGAGCCCTGCTGGTGTGCTCAGTGGTTGAGCATCAACCCATGAACCAGGAGGCCATGGTTCGATTCCCAGTCAGGGCACATGCCCAGGTTGTGGGCTCAATCTCCAGTGTGGGGTGTGCAGAGGCAGTCAGTAATGATTCTCTCTCATCATTCATGTTTCTCTCTCTCCTTCTCCCTTCCTCTCTCTGAAATCAATACTTGGTTGTTGTTTTTTAAGAAGGAATGAAAGGATTAATGAGCTAATTTTCATTACCCTTATATCAAAATGAATTGAACAGGTATAAGATCAAAAGAAAATCAGATATCTCAACCGTAATGCCTAATAATACATATTGTCTTATTATTTCCACATATTTTGCCAGGCTATTCCATTTCAATCCCAGAAGAACTTGAACATCCATTTTGGTGGATAAAGACAGTGTGGATCAGAGGTTAAGTGACTTGCTTAAGGGCCCACAGCTTGCAAGTAGCAAAGGATTAAGATCAAAGGTCTTCTAATTTCTGGTCCATGCTTTTTTGACCATCTGATATAATCTGTACATCATTTTAGAGTTAGAGATTGTCTAGTCAAAAATATTTATTTGGCAGACTAAGGTTCAAAAAGATTAAATGTATTTCCTAAGTTAACAAGTTAGTGGTAGATGAACCATGATCAAAACCCAATAGTGGCTCTAGCTGGTTTGGCTCAGTGGATAAACTGTCAGCCCATGGACTGAAGGGTCCTGGGTTCCATTGCGGTCAAGGTCATATACCTTGGTTGCAGGCTCAATCCCCGAGGGAGGCAACCAATCAATGTCTCTCTCTCACATAGATGTTTCTCTCTCTTTTCTCCCCCACTTCTACTTTCTAAAAATCAATGGAGCCTAGCCAGTTTGGCTCAGTGGATGGAGCGTCGGCCTGCGGACTGAAGAGTCCCAGGTTCGATTCCGGTCAAGGGCATGTACCTTGGTTGCGGGCACATCCTCAGTAGGAGGTGTGCAGGAGGCAGCTGATCGATGTCTCTCTCTCATTGATGTTTCTGACTCTCTATCCCTCTCCCTTCTTCACTGTAAAAAATCAATAAAATATATTTAAGGAAAAAAAGTAAAAATCAATGGAAAAGTATCCTTGAGTGAGAATTAACAACAACAAAAACAATACTTAATTTCTGGGTTGGTATTTTTGCCATTAAATGTTTTCCACTCTCAAAGCTTCTTGCATCATAAAATACACATCTCTTAGCAGTGGTCATTTCTCAACAGTTGTATTTTAAATGATTTTTTAATATTGCTTATCTTCTTATTTTTCTCCATATAATATGAGGGGGAAAGATTTTAATGGTTATATTTAAAAATTCATAAGTATGTAAAACTTGTTTTTGTTTAATGTAATTCTCATAGTATTTGAATAGAATTAATCACTACTAGAAAGATAAAAGAAAACTATCAGGTGTGTTATTGTGTGACCTTAAAAAGTGTTCCTCACTAAGGACTTTTTCTTCAATTAGGAGACGTGTTCTTTCACTGGTCACTATGCTTGTGTTTGTATTTTAAATATATTAAGAGTGGTTTTATTCATCTCTGAAATTAGAAACTAGATCCAGAGGATTATATATACATTTTCAGAAAGGTCATTAAAGGTTATTCATGTTACAAAACATCAGCATCTAGCTCTGTCCCAGTGGCTTCGTTGGCTGGAGTATTATCCTGTACACCTAAAGGTTGCAGGTTCAATCCCCAGTTGGGGCCGTAAAGGAGGCAACTGATTGATGTTTCTCTCTCACATTGAGGTTTCTCACTCTCCCTTCCTCTCTCTAAAAAAATCAATAAAAACATGTCTTCGGCCTTAACCAGTTTGGCTCAGCGGATAGAGCATCAGCCTGCGGACTGAGGGGTCCCAGGTTCGATTCCAATCAAGGGCATGTATCTTGGTTGCGGCCACATCCCCAGTAGGGGGTGTGCAGGAGGCAGCTGATCAATGTTTCTAACTCTCTATCCCTCTCCCTTCCTCTGTAAAAAATCAGTAAAATATATAAAAAAAAACAAAACACGTGTCTTCAGATGAGGATAATTGAGAAAGAGAAAGCAAAGAACAAAGAAAGAAAAAGAAATCCTCTAATAACCTAAAATATTTAATACAACACCAAAAGTAATTAAATTTATATTCTGAAGGTGCTTTTTTAAAATAACTGTGTTGACTCTTGTGTTTTTAAAACTGGATTTTGATCATTTTTCTTCCCCTACTATTTTAAGTTAACTAATTATTTTAATCCTCACCTGAGGACATGCTTTTTTTATTGACTGAGAGAGTGGTAAAGGTAAAGAGAAAGAGAAACATTGATGGGTTGCCTCTTGCACATGCTCTAACTGGGGATTGAACCCACAACCCTCTGGTATACAGGATGACACTCCAACCAACCAAGCAACCAAGACAGGGCCTTTCCCTCCTTTTTCTTTGCCCCAAACTACAGTGAATTAAGAATATCATCCTCAGTATTTTAGAAAATTTTATAATCCTATATAATAAAAGCCTAATATGCTAAGTGGCTGGTCAGTTGGCTGTTGAACAAATCAAGGGTAATATGCGAATGATATGCTAAGGTCGCTCAACCGCTCACTATGACATGCACTGACCACCAGGGGGCAGATTCTCCCATCGGTAGGTTAGCTTGCTCCTGGGATCCAGCAGATTGGGACTGAGCAAGACGGGCCAGACATGCCTTGGAGCCTTCCCACAGTCCCTCCCCAGCTGCCCAACCTCCCACATCCCTCCCCAGCCACGATCGTGCACCAGTGGGTGCATCGGCCTGGCCTGTGCCCTCTCGAATCCGGGACCGCTCGGGATGTCAGAGAGCCGGTTTCGGCCCTATCCCACAGGCCAAGCTGAGGGACCCCACTGGTGCAGGGCCTCTAGTGTTAAATAAATTTCCAATAATTATAATACTATTATTGTTCAGATTGTAAATGAGGTCTGGAGAAATCAGACAGCTTGCCTACTTGTCAAATCACTGCTATCAATCAATTCTGGTGGCGGAGAAGGGTAAAACCTAGGACTTTTAATCCTTTCATACTAGGATCATGCTTTTTTCTCACTTGACTATTGTAAACCTATTTTTCAAGTTAGCTTTTGTTCAGAAAACTTCATGTCCTAATTTTCAAAAGCATTACTTTATACAAGCCAATTAAATTAATGTCTTGATATATTAATGATGTGAAAAACTTTAACGAGTTTTTGTTGATAGTTTATCCTATTATAATAAACTTTTATCTTGTTTTAGATGAGCTACTTTTGCCTCATATGAAAAAAATAGATAGCATGCTGAATGATAACCGAAAGAGACTTCTTTTGAATCTTCATTTGGATCAATCATTCAAGGTATTTTCTTCAGATGATTTATTAGCAGACTCAGTGGGAATCGTAGTCTTAAATACAATAGGAAGGAAATTTATGACAGTCATTTTCCATTTTATAAGATTTCCTTACCCAATAAAAATTTGATTTTTATTCATTGAGTCTTTAGCTTGTCTTCATTATTAAGCATATTATTTTTTTAAAAAATTCTTTATTGTTGAAAGTATTAACATATGTCTCCTTTTTGCCCCCATTGCCCACTCCCAGCCTGCTCCCACCCCCCAGTACAGGCCCTCACCCCCTAATGTGTGTGTCTATTGGTTATGCTTACATGCATGCATACAAGTCCTTTGTTTGATCTTTACCCCCTCCCACCCTCCCCTACCTTCCCTCTGAGGTTTGACAGTCTGTTTGATGCTTCTATATTTCTGGATCTATTTTTGTTCATCAGTTTATGTTCATTATATTCCTATTAAATATATTCTTAATGTTAATTGTTTACTTTGCTTAAATTAATTTTTTAGGCTTATATATTTATCTAGTATTCCTTCTATAAAATAACTCAGACATGTTTCAAAAATATTTCCTATAAACTACCACTGTATATCGATCTATTTTACTTTTAAACTTTTTCAAATTTTTCACATTTTATCTATAGTTAGAATTGGCATTTTCTTCGCATGGTCATCAAAATTCCCTTTACTTGCCTTATTTAGCCAATATCTGAGGAAAATATATCCTCATATAATGGTAGGAGATATATATAATTATATCTGTTAATATATCTTGCCACTATAAGTTGTTTTTAGTGTTATCAGAAATAGAAAACAACAGTAAGTTAATCTAAACTCAGAAAATTTATCACAGAAGCTACCTAGTTGTCAAAAACTCTCCAGCTCTTATTCAGAGTATAACATATAACATCTAAAAGTGTTTGAGTCTATCTTCAGTTAATTTTTTTTGCATATTTGTATAGCTTTTCTTTTTATTAACAGTTTACTTTTTATAGACGTTTCATGGCAAAATTGAGTTTCCATATGCCATACACACACGACAACCTCCCCAGTTATCAACATCTACCAGAATGATACATTTCTTATTATTGATGAACCTACACTGACATATCATTATAACCCAAAGTCCATAGTTGACATTATGGGTGTTGCATATTTTATGGGTTTGGACGTGTATCCACTATTATAGTATCATGTAGAGTAGTTTCACTGCCCTAAAAATCCTCTGTGCTCTGTCAAGTCATCTTCCCCGCCCCCCCAACCTTTGGCAACCACTGATATTTTTACTGTCTCTTTTTACCTTTTCCAGAATGTCATATTGTTGAAACCATATAGTGTATAGCCTTTTAAGATAGGCTTCTTTCACTTACTAATATGCATTTAAGGTACTGCCATGTCTTTTCATAACTTAATAGTTCATTTCTTTTTAGCACTGAATAATATTCCATTGTCTGAATGTACCAGTTTGTTCACCTCCTGAATGATATCTTGGTTGCTTCCTAATCCTGGCAATTATCAATAAAGCTACTATATACATCCATGTGCAGGTTTTTGTGTGGGCTTAAATTTTCAATTTCTTTGGGTAATTTGTATAGCTTTTTCACATCACTGTTTTATCTGAACTCCACATAAAAGTGAAAATTGATTTTATTTTAGCTAGGTGAAAATTAAGGCTCTGAACACTGAGTTCAAAATTAATTGACACCAAACTCTACCAGAAGTCCTATATATTCATTGC
>NW_006296413.1:485907-490814 GCF_000327345.1 Myotis davidii | reverse complement strand
TGTCCAAAGTTGGTAAGAAGCTCATTACTAAGAATTTGGTCTACTGACTCCTAGTCAAGTATTTTCCACTTAACTGTTCTTCAAATGAAATATCCTTTGGGAAATACCATGTTTCTAGAGACAAGAGAATATTCTTAGATGTGTGTTTTCTAAAGATTTATTAAATCTTAATAGTGACCAGTTTTGGCTAACCATGTTTTAAATATCAAACCAGTTATCTAATAACTTGCATTAAAATGAAGCTACCACTTGAAATTTAATAGATTCAGTAGATATTTAACACTTATGTAATAGTTTATGATAAGCAAGTGAAAAATTAGTTTTGATATTCTTATTTTCACAGAAAAAAACAAAATTTTAAAAATTAGTTAATTTTGATAATTTTCATTTATAGCCATTTCTAAGCTACATACACAAACAGTACTAAAATTTAGAATGATTTGATATAAAATATTACAAACAGTAGATTATAAAATATTTTCTATTCTTTAGAAATAACCCCACTTCCCATGATGATCCTGGTAATTTTAGGAATCCTAAAGCTTTTTGAAGTTAATGATCTGTTTCCTCTGAATCCTATTTACTTCTAGTCATCTTTAGCATCTTGTGCTTATTAGAAAGAGCACTTAAGTTTTCTCCTTTCGTCTGCACACTGACCTAGTGTTCATTGTTCCCAAATGTAAAATCCATTTATTTATTTTTTTTTGGTCTTTAAATTCCATTTGTTATAAAGAGTAATTCAAGCCTGGGCATGTTTTATAAGGAAAACACCAGAGTATATACTAGCACAAATAATCTAAGAAAATGAAGCTAGAAATTAGTGATAGCTCACTCTGGTAGGAAATAGTAAAAATTCTATTGTGTCTATTAAATGAAACTTAGTTCCCTCCTACACTTATATATAAAAACATTAGGGTCTCTGTTTAAAAATGCGTTGTTGGGAATACCAGGTGTTTGGGAACTCACACGGGGTTTGAAAAGAGTGGCCTTGAAGGTTGTGACTGTTTATAAAACAGTTCAGTTTATCAAATGAGAAGTACAATTATATAAAAGCCTAAGCGACCGTTAAGGCGGAACTGAACGACCAGTAGCTATGACTCACTCGGACCACCAGGGTGCAGACACTCAACACAGGAGTTGCTCCCTGATGGTCAGTGCACTCCCGCAGCTGGCCAACCTCCCGCAGTACCTCCCCCTGGCCAGCTGGCTCTGATCACCCATGCACGAATTTGTGCACTGGGCCTCTAGTTTGTATAATAAATGTAATGGGGGGAAATAAAGATAATGTGGACTCTTGAACCCTTTTAGTATCAAAATATTAAATGATGCTAGTAGCTCAATTTTTAAAAACTATTCAAACTAGTTAAATTTAGCTACAAATATTCAATTATTTCTTTAAAATATATTTTTATTGATTTCAGAGAGGAAGGGAGAGGGAGAGAGAACTAGAAACATCAATGATGAGAAAGAATCATTGATCAGTTACCTCCTGCACACCCCACACTGGGGATCAAACCCGCACCCCGGGCATTTGCCATAACTGGGAATCGAACTGTGGCCTCCTGATTCATAAATTGATGCTCAACCATTGAGCCCACTGTGGCCAGGCTTCAATTATTGTTTGTAACTTTTCATGTCAGGATGATTTGCCAAGTAGGTAAGGGCATAAATACGCCAGTGACTTTTAAAGAATGGACTAGAATTGGTTCTGCCATATGGCCACTAAATTATCAGTGATAACTATTGTATCATTGTGGTCACAAAACTCATCAAACTCTGTTTTACACTTTTATTTCACAACTGCGTTTCCTATAGTCAAAAGAAGCAAGAGAAGTGGTGAAGCCAAAGGAACATTACAACACTTGTTTCTTGCCCTGATCCAGGACTTGACCAAGTTTTAGAGTGTTAACAGTGGTTCAATTGGTAGAACTTTGAAGAAACTTCAGTAGATTTACAATGGTCTGACTTAATTTTTTTACTTTAAGATGGTGTAAAAGATATATGAATTCAGTAGAAGCTATACTTCGAGTTTTGAATTTTGACCTTTTGGGCTACAATATGTGGTATGATACTCTCTTATAATGCTGGGCAGCAGCAGGGACCCACAAATCCCACTTAGCCTTGTGATCACAAGGTTAAACAACAATGCTCTGTAGTGTAGTGGTAAATGCATTTTCAACTTACAGTATTTTCAACTTAGCATGGGTTTATCAGAATATAACCCCATCATAAATTAAAAGCATTTGTATATGTCCCTCTTTCCCCTATATTGAAACCAGAAAGGCATTATTGCAAAGAACTTTCTGCCTCATTCAGGAGTTCCCACAGTGTCATGTGGGGTTGCTTACAGCATGTCATAAGGTTGACCCAGATTCAAGGGATGGGGAAATAGAATCTACATGTTTTTATTTGAGGTATAATTGTATATAACATATTAGTTTCAGGTGAATAGCAAGGATTCAATATTTGTCTATACTGCAAAATGATCACCATAAATATAGTTAAGATTCACATCTTGATGGGGGGAGCTGCAAAGAATTTGGCCATGTTTAACACTCCCGTGTATGTGTGTATTTGAATATCATATATGCCACACCCAATCAGTGTTCCATATATATATATATATATATTTGTGTGTATATGTACATGTATGTGAACGTTTATATATTTTTTAAAGTAAATTTGAGTAGCTATGAGGAGTGTAAATTAGTTTTATTCTGATGTCAATTATTTTTGCTTTATTTTAAAGAATGCTTTGGAAAGTTTTCCTGAACTAACAATAATTACTCGAGACTCTAAAGCAAAAAGTGGGGGATCTGCTGTTTCTAAAATCAAAATGAATGGCAAAGCTTATAATAAGAAAACTCTAAGGACTTCTAAAACAACCATTAAATCTGCACAAGTAAGTATATATTGATTGATGTTATTATACCTCTTCCAGTTGTTAATATAATTCTAATTAAAACATTGAGGCAGGCAAATATTCTACTATTCTATATTGTTGTTAAATTTGAATTATTTTCAGGTAGGAATGAGCCGCTCTGGCCTAAAAAGCAGGGATTCCGTCTTATTCTTTGTTTCTCTCCATTACCTAGCACAGTATCTGGTATATAGTAAGTGCTCAAAAAATTTTTAAATAGCCTAGTAAGCAAGGACATATACCATGCTTGTATGTATATTTTATAGTTTTTTTTTGTCATTGGATACAAATGCATACAGATAAATGAGTGTGCACACATTCAATAAGATTCAGTGTTGCCGAAACCGGTTTGGCTCGGTGGATAGAGCGTCGGCCTGCGGACTGAAAGGTCCCGGGTTCGATTCCGATCAAGGGCATGTACCTGGGTTGTGGACACCTCCCCAGTAGGAGATGTGCAGGAGGCGGCTGATCGATGTTTCTCTCTCATCGATGTTTCTAACTCTCTATCTCTCTCCCTTCCTCTCTGTGAAAAATCAATAAAATATATTTTTTAAAAAAAAGATTTAGTGTTGACCACATATCTGCAAAATTGTTAAAATTGAAATTGATTCATTTTCAAGCATAGTCTAAATTAATGCCTATTCAGAAAAAGAAGTGATAGATTCATTCATTCTTTCAATAAAGTTTTTGGGGTTTTTTTTAGTGCTTGTAGTATGCCAAATACAGTTCTAAGTACTAAGAATACAACAGTGAAAAAGGGTCAAAATTTCCTACCCTCATTTAATTTATATTGGGGATGGAGTATGTAATAAACAGATACCCATGTTTTAGTTAGGCTAAAAAAGAAGTTATAGAAATATATGTTATACATGGAGGAAAACATATAACATTTTGTTAATCTTGTTTATCTCTGAACCAAGAAATTATAGGATTCTTTTACTTTATAAATCATCTTATATCTTCACTGTTTAAACTTTTCTATAATGGTTAAATATTTTGAAGTAATGTATATTTATGTTCAGGAAAAAAAGTGAAGGTTTAAAAATACAATTTAAATTCTTATTTTGAATAAGCCTCTTATTAATAGCAGCTTATTAATACGAGCTAATATCTAGCCATACAAATCACTTTTAATATTTCCTTTGAAACTTTTAGCCTACCATTTTTATAAAAGTGTTCTTAGCTCAGCTGCTCCATGAAATAAATATATCTCTAAACTGTTTTCTTGTTACAGGAGTTTGCTGTTGATCCAGAGAAAATACAGCTATATTCTTTGTATCATTCACTCCATCATTATAAATATCATGTTTATCTGATATGTAAAGACGAGGTAATTATTTTTTCATTTATTTCAAAACAAAATGTATGTTTTTCCATGCTTTAAGGAGACTGTAGCTATAGTATTTTTAATGTGTCAAAGAGAATTGCTTAAAAATATATGTCTCTATATTCTCCTATAAGTAATGACTAGAAGGTTGCTCCTAGCCTCTCTGTTGTGTTGTGCTCAGATTAATCTGAGGCTCACCGCCTCTCAAAGGAGCTATAAGTGGTAATGTTTTAGGTTGTGGGTGCTTGGTTTACATTGCCATAATAAATGGTACTTTATTATATTTTCTTCTCAATGTATAATGATCCTGTTTTAATATACTCAGTCACATATATCTCACTGTTTTCCTTATCACTAGAATGGCCCTATCCTTTTCAATTATAGAGAAACTAGAGGCCAGGTGCACAAAAATTTGTGCACTCGGGGGGAAGAAAGGGGTCCCTCAGCCCGGCCTGTGCCCTCTTGCAGTCTGGGACCCCTCGGGAGATAACGCCCTGCTGGCTTAGGCCTGCTCCCGGGTGGCAGAGGGCAGGCCCAATCCCTAGGTGCAGCCCCTGGTTGGGCTCAGAGCAGGGCTGATTGGGGAGTTGGGGCGCCGCCCCCTGTCATGCACAGAGCAGGGCAGATCAGGAGGTTACAATGCCACCCTCAGTCACGATC
>NW_006296413.1:472106-485214 GCF_000327345.1 Myotis davidii | reverse complement strand
CGAAAGTAGGTATCTGGTTTGTTTCGGTTCTATTCGAAACAATGTATAACTCCAGCTCTGACTCCAGCTCTGAGATCCCAGCTCGCTGAAAGCTGGTTTCTGGGGTTTTTTTTTTTAGCTTCTATATTTGTTAAAATGTTTCAAACTGCAGGCTCAGAGGCCTGCAAGGCAGGCAGGGAACATTGGAGTCCTCCGTCACTGAAGCAAGCAAGCCTCATGTTAGTTTCAAGCTGCCTGGCTGCTGGCTGCCATCTTGGCAGGCAGTTAATTTGCATATTGCCCTGATTAGCCAATGGGAAGGGTAGCGGTCGTACACCAATTACCACGTTTCTCTTTTATTAGATAGGATGGGGTTTTGTTCCTTGGCATGAAGAAATGATAGTTAACATTTAATTGTAGCTTTTAAGTATCATAATTTAAGTTGCTTAGAAATTATATATGACAATAGTACCACTTTGTGGATGGGATATAAGGATTAATTCGCTCAGGGTTTAAATGCAGACACTACTATCAGGTGTTTTGTTTTGTTTTTAATTAAAAAGGGTTAAGTTTACTCACAGTTACATGTAATGTATTTCATAATGGTCTTGTTTCGAAAGATGTTCTAAATCTAACTTCTGTTTAGCAAAGGAGAAAGTAAAGGTGATCATGCAAAATATATTCACTATTTTTACATTATCTTAAAGGAAATATTGACCTCAAATTTTGTCATTCTGCTTTTAATACAACTGAAAGGAATTTAAAAAGTTTGAACCACTTTCCTGGCCTTCTTCCTTGCTCCCATGGAGCCAAGAATGATAGGATTAGACTTCATTCAAATGTATATGAAATAATTATTCTCCGTGGATGGGTTTTAAAAAAAAGATCAGTACTTATAGGTGAATTAATAAATCCTCTTTTCAGGATATAGAAATAGTCTTTATAAAGTGATAAGTATAAGCTAATGTGGCAATTCTCTTTATTTTAGATCTCTTCTGTGCAGAAGAAAAATGAAGATTTAGGGCAAGAAGAAATTGTTCAGCTTTGTATGAAAAATGTAAAATGGGTAGAAGACCTATTTGAAAAATTTGGAGAACTTCTAAATCATGTACAGCAGAAATGCTCCTAACATTTTCAGAAAATTTTCATCTGTTTTGTAGCACTAATGAAATGGTGGAGGGAGTGATCAAAGTTGGTCTAGAACAGTGGTTCTCAACCTTCCTAATGCCGCGATCCTTTAATACAGTTCCTCATGTTGTGGTGACCCCAATTTCATTGTTACAAATTGAAGATAATTAAAGCATAGTGATTAATCACAAAACAATATGTAATTATATATGTGTTTTCCGATGGTCTTAGGCGACCCCTGTGAAAGGGTCGTTCGACCCCCAAAGGGTCGTGACCCACAGGTTGAGAACCGCTGGTCTAGAGCCTTGGATATCAAATGTCAAGTAGTGATCTCCTGCAGGCACACCTGCTCTGACCATAGAACTTGCTTGCATCCTGACCTCTGCTGAAGGACAGTGGTGCTGCCAAGGAAGGCAGTCCTTTGAAAATGGATCTACGTCCCACCACATTTTTATCCTAATGAATGACTTTTCTATTTTGTAAACCATTTGGTAACTGAGTTTTATTTTCAGAAATGTTTTTTGACAAATGATGAAGCATGCACTAAATATAATTTTTCTTTATTTTAGGTAACACTTAAGTAGCTTGATTATTTTTTCCTGACTCTGACTAAACACCAGAATGATAGAAAGGTGGCAGAAATCATATGTTTGTATTCATGTCTGGCCACAAAACAGAAAGTATTGTACATGTGTAAACAGATCTGGTGTGCTATGACATTCTGTATGAGAATATCATCAATTTAAAATGTAAAATTCAGAAACTGCATTCTGCTTTACAAACTCCTTTTACTCTTAACATGTTCAGGAAACTGGATGTGGAATTGGTGCAATTCTATGACTGCTTTTTGTGTCAAATTATATTGTGATAAAAAAAACCCGATGACATACTATCTTCCTTATCTCGAAGAAAAGTATTTTCCTTTATACTGTTTTTTTTTCCTTTGGAAAAAAATTTCAATTGTACATTTTATTTCACTAATAGTTGTATTTTTCACAAGGAAAATGTTGTGATTATAATTGTTTGATGTACCTGTACTACACTTTTCATTTTCAGTAAATCTTATTTAGTTATATGTTGAATTTTAATTGTGAATTCTCTCTTGAGGTAACCTTTTTTGTTTATACAGATTTGCTTCAGTGTTATCCAGAATATGCATTCAGTACTAGAATTAGTTTAGCTTTATAATGGGGTTGTGTTAGACACTGCTGTAATTTTCTGATTCATGAAAATAAATTTCTTACTAAACAAGCATTTGATTATTTGTTGAAGCAAAAATCTAACCACATTATACATTTTAAAGAATAAAATTTATAATTAGATTACATGCATGCAGTGTTAAACACAGCCTACCTGACTCTCAGAACTGGAAGTGGTAGAGCTCTCCTTGGTGCCTTTCCAACCTTTATACATGCTATCATAGCTAGTTAATTTGTCAATTTGTCAAGTACGCAGCTGAGAGACAGTGAATGTATTAGGTTCAACATGACCTTGTGTTTTTTGTGTTTGCCAACAGGATGCCTTATTTGTTTGAGAAAAAGATTTAATAGTGTCCTTCTAAATGATCTCCTTTTTTAGGATTCTAAAGAACTTGTTAATCATCATACTTTTGTTTATTTTACTACCACTTAGTGCCTTAAGTCCTATCAAGAAAGCAGTGTTACTGCTCAATGCCCAAATAAGACGTGCTTATGTAGCTATTGCTATTGTCTTCATTTTGAGTTAACAGGCTAACTTCTTACAATTAAAAACCTAAGTAAACTGGCAAAGAATTGAAGGTAACATGTGACTTGATTTGGGAATAAAACGTAGCATTGAGTGAAAAATGAGTATTGAGTTAACCTTACATATTTATTTCTGATGGTTATCTTTTTAAAAGCAATAATCCTTAATTCAACAATCTTTGTACCTGCCATTAGACAAGATACTCAATATCAAAGTTTCTCTCTAGGGTTAAATGTTTCATTTCTGAAAGTTTTATAAAAACAACACCTGTTTAGGCAGCTTATTTTGAAAACAAAAATAACCTAGATTCATTTTGATAGTTCAAATAAGAAACTATCAGCAAGTGAAAGCATCTTAAAATTAATTTCGTTATATAGAAAAGTAGGAAGCAGCTATATCTCTTTCTGGTACTGACTCTGGACAGAATTGGTTTCTTTCATTTCAAAGTACAAAGTAGGTAACTATATCTCCTAATGTAGTGTTTAAGTATACATCTTTACTCCCCCAACTTTCTTGCCTGAATCACTGATGATTTATATTTTTTTAGAAGCTGTGTTGCATTTAGGTAACTTTAAGTACATGTTTGAAATCACTAGCCACAGTTTCTTCACAAGGTCCATGGAAAACATGTTTCCTATAGAAAACCACCCATTTTCTTTTCAACTGCAGTTGTCCTCAAACTCTTTGCAGTTGTATTCATTGTAATAAAACAAGTGTTTTCAATAACATCAGAGGCCAAGTCTATAATACTGCCTGGAAGAGATCCATTGTTTTATACCATTTTTTTTCTCATGTAATCCACATTACATGAGATTACATCAAACTTGGGCTTTAAGGGAAAGTGGGACAATTATGACAACCATATATAAGTCCTTTAAGAAGCCGAATAAATATCTAGCTGGGTAACATTCACATTCCTTGCCAGGGAGTTTAAAATTTATAATGTAGAAATAACTTCAGGTTGTAGATTGAGTTAAAGAGGGGTAAAGCACATGTTGCCACAACCTAGAAAAACATGTTTAAGGAAGATTAGATTTTTTTTTACCTACAGATATCTGGAAACAATTTAATATAAAAAGTCATATGTTGGTGTTTGTTTATAGTGCAGATTAGTGGTTGGGGAAGTGGCCTCGAAAACAGTATGATGGAAAAATCTTAAAATTTTAAAGGGCTTAGAAAATGTTCAGATTATCTTCCAAGTTTCTGAAATTTAAAAATGAAAATTATAGATGACTCATACGTTACTATTATTTTCAAAGCTTTCCTCACGTTTTTTAGTCTCACTTTCCTTTTACTATACATATTTATTTTCAGCTATTTTCCAACCTATGACTTTGGCAATATACCCATAAAACCAATGTAGCAGCAGGGTTATTGAATCAGCTTTGGGTCCCAAAAGTTTCTTCAGCTGTACAAGTGAATTTTATTGTATTTGTAGAATACAGTTTTTGTTTTAAACTGTACTTTCATCTGTTGCCCAAAAATGCTATTTAACTAGAGTAAAAAATCCCAGGATAACTGCTTCTGCGTCAGTTGCATTCGACACATAAACTGCACAAATGAACAATGTACGCTACTGGTTGGTTGTACATTAACTTCCATGTGCAACTTTTAGCATCTGTGTTCTCAAATGCATGTTTTTGTAAATCACCTTCATTTATAAGTGGCAATAATTGAAGTTAAGGATACAAAGAAACCTGCATTTGCAATCCAGAGTTTTAAGTGGTCCATAATACAATACAATGTATGGAAATGTGAAAGATAATTTTGTATATTTGTTTGTTACTAACTCAGATCATTAAAATGAAAGCAATTTTTTAAACAACAAAATCAGAATGTTTGGGGTTTGGTCTATTTTTTAATATTTGGAAACAGGTATTGTATTTTACTAAAGCATCATCATATTACAGATTTCTCATACAACACATATCATGTAGAGTCCTAAACAAAGTTATTAGGTATAGGTGGTATATGATCCACCGATGATTTTCTAAAATTAAGTCAATATTGATTAATTATATACTACCTCAGCTGACAATATCAGAAAATAACTGAGTTTGTGTTAAGGTAGAACTCTTTTAGTCCTTTTCTACCTGTAAAGGTGTATGAATCCATTAATTCACCTAATTTTTTATTTGAAAATAAAGCAAAGCTAGAAGTAACTGCTACTCTCAAGATATTTTTATTATCTATATTAAAAGGTAAAAAATGTGTCCTGACTGATCCTTTAATTTTCAGAATAAGATGCTGCCTTAACCTTCAAATAATATTTTAAAATACTAAATATTTCAAACAAAAATATTGTCAGCATCTTTTAAAATATTTTATTGATTTTTTACAGAGTGGAAGGGAGAGGGATAGTTAGAAACATCAATGAGAGAGAAACATTGATCAGCTGCCTCCTGCACACCCCAAACTGGGGATGTGCCCGCAACCAAGATACATGCCCTTCACTGGAATTGAACCTGGGACCCTTCAGTCCGCAGGCCGACGCTCTATCCACTGAGCCAAACCGGTTAGGGCTATTGTCAGCATTTTTGCTGTTTTAGTTTTGGTTATATAAGAACTTATTCCTTGATTTATTTTACACAGTTCAAAACTAAAACTTTAATCAATGATCTCTATCAAAAAGTATTTTAAAATTCTGTAACATATCTCCATTTGGTTGCTGACATTGCTGTTCATTTTAGTATTTCTGCACAAAATATTTTAGAATACAGCCACTATTCAAAACTATATATTCACATACAAAGCTAAATGACAGAAATTAATACTACACTGCTTTGTTAATGTAGTTCTTTTTTAAAAAAAATATATTTTTAATGATTTCAGAGAGGAAGGGAAAGGGAGAGAGAGATAGAAACATCATTGACTGGCTTCCTCCTGCACGACCCCTACTGGGGATTGAGCCTGCAACCTGGGCATGTGCCCCTGACCAGAATCGAACCTGGGACCCTTTAGTTCACAGGCTGAAATTCTATCCACTGAGCCAAACCAGTTAGGGCTTATATTCTTTTTTTAGTATTTTAAAAAACACTTTGTAGCCAGGCTAGTGTGGCTCAGTAGTCAAGCACTGACCCATGAACCAGGAGGTCCAGGTTCGATTCCCTGTCAGGGTACATGCCCAAGTTGAGGGCTTGATTCCCCAGAAGGGAGCATGCAGAAGGCAGCCAATCAATGGTTCTCATCATTGATGTTTCCCTTCCCTTTCCTCACTCTGAAATCAATAAAAACATTTAAAAAAAATTTGTATCTCAATGAAACTCGGTTATTTAACCTGTCTCAGAGAAGATTTGAAAGGGAATACTGCTACTCTTTGTTTTTCCATGTGGAAATGTTTCTATTAGCAGAAAAATAATAAAACTACTCATAATTTTTCTTAAAGTCCAAGAATATAAAAATGAACTTGTAAAAAAAATTACAAACCATTCTCTACTCGGTCTTTGACATCAGCCTAACACACACTTTCAGTTCCCAATATGGGGATAAATCGCAAGATTATGTATTTATGGATTTGCCCTTTTCTGTAGTGTGGCTTTAAATTCCTAAATTTTAGAGATACCATATTTAAATGAAAATTAAAAAGGACATTCCTAAATGGAATAGAAACTAGATTATTGATCATTTTAGTTTATGTACATATCTGTTCTTCAGTTAAAATGAATAATTTAGAACTGAATGGTTTCAAATAAAAGGAAGATACAATTACCTGTTAGTCTATTGTTAAACCTTATCTATTTTGTGATGTTAATCAGGAGTCAAGAAGTTACTTTGCAAAAATAACAAGTTTTACATATAATTTATCTGTGATACATGGAGAGTTTACTGTTTATACCTGAACTAAATATAAGTGTTCTTTTAACTTAGCTCTTTAAAGTATTTAGAATAAGGCAACAATGAAAATCAGAAAATAGGAAATAATGGACATAATAGAAATGTTTTTCTTAAATTATAGCCAAAATTACTTTCTTCCTGTCCTTCCCTCCTTCACAACCTTCCCATGGACTTTTTTCATTGCCTTTAACCCAAACTCTATCACAGTTTACAAAGCCCCTAAGCACTGTCCTCCTCCTTACTGCCCTTCCTCTATGTGGCCCATTCTTAATAAAGTTTAAGTTCCTTAAATGTGCATGTTTTTTCTTGCCGCCAGTCCTTCCTGTTCCCTCAGCTGAACTATTCTTCCTCCATCTCTTAATTCTTCAGATTTCACTTTAACGTCACTTCTGTTAGCCAGATTAGATTTTAACCCTCTGGACTAGATTAGATGAGCATTCACCACACTTTGTGTGGTTGCTTGATTGTTGTTCTCTCTTGTGCTGGATCCTAGCAGCCCTTGATGATAGGACCCATGTGTATTTTGCTCACTATTGCATTCCCAGTGTCTAGTGCAGAATCTGGTTTCATTAAATATTTGATGAATAACTGAATATATGAATGGGAAGTTACAGGGAGCATTAATAAGGTAAAAACAGTTAAGTATTCACTGGGATTTTGCAATAAGAGCATTAATGACCTTAGTGTGCAATAATAATTGCAACATCAGGAGAAAATGTCCATACCAGGCATTTATATAATACAAGAATGCTGGTATTTTATGAAAAAGTGAAATGTAGTAGCCATCGTATTTCACATTTTGTCCTCATGAAGAGAGAGCCCAGGAACCAGGATTTCACATTCCTGTCTTTTGGGTTTTCAGACTCTTCAGATAGAATAATTAAGAGGCCAGACCGGTTTGGCTCAGTGGATAGAGCGTCGGCCTGCGGACTGAAGGGTCCCGGGTTCGATTCCGGTCAAGGGCATGTACCTTGGTTACGGGCACATCCCCAGTAGGAGGTGTGCGGGAGGCGGCTGGTCGATGTTTCTCTCTCATCAATGTTTCTGACTCTCTATCCCTCTCCCTTCCTCTCTGTAAAAAAATCAATAAAATATATTAAAAATAAAAAGAATAATTAAGAGAAAAAGTCCTGGTAAAAGTAAATGAAAGTTTCTGGTAGGTGAACTCCCTGTGAGCAACATTCTTGGGGGAAGAGTTCATTTACTTAGGGCAGTCAGGGAAGGCTTCATGGAAGCAGTAATGATGAAACCAATCCTCAGGTTGGAAGGACTTTTAAACAGCTGGCTAAGAAAGATCACATGAGCCCTAACTGGTTTGGCTCAGTGGATAGAGTGTCGGATTGAAAGGTCCCAAGTTCGATTCCAGTCAAGGGCATGTACCTTGGTTGCAGGCATATCCCCAGTAGGAGGTATGCAGGAAGCAGCTGAACGATGTTTCTCTCTCATTGATGTTTCTAACTATCTCTCTCTCTCCCTTCCTCTCTGTAAAAAATCAATAAAATATATTTTTTAAAAAAAAAAAGAAAAGAAAGACCACATGATAGTTTGTATTCAGGAGAATGTTTTCTGCTTCAGTTGCCACTAAACTAGTTCTACTCTCAGCATGCCATGTGATATTAGTCTGGATGTTTTTCTCTTCCTCAAAATTAGGCAAGTCTTCGGCTATTAATGTTCTTGGTCGACTGGAATGTTAGGAGAAATGCAAAGTGGTTCAGTTTGGCAGCACCAAAAGAGGTACAGCAAAATAGTAAGAATGGAAAGGCCTTACCACATTATTTTACTATCTTTTACTAACTTGCAAGACACTCAAAATCATTAAGCAGCTAATTTTACACACGTAGAAACCCATCAGTATTTAGTTCATCTTGTGACACTAGTATAAGATCAATTAGAAACATGTCTGATAATCAACAGTTAATTATGGAGTACTTAAGGTCTGTATTCAATTAGTCCTCTATCTCCAATAGCATGTCTTTTACACATCAGGCACTTAGTAGGAATGTGATGGATAGATGGGTGAATATATAAATGAGAGTTTATTTGGAATCAGTTTGATGTTTTCAAGGTGGCCTCAGAGTAGTTCAAAATGGCAAACTGTCTCTTTTTAAATTTTTTTCTTTTTTGTTAATCCTCACCTGAGGATATTTTTTCCATTGATTTCTTCTTATTATTATTATCATCATTTGTTTATTTATTTATTTATTTATTGGGGGGGGGGAGGAAGGGAAGGGGAAAGACAGAGAGAGAAACATTGATGTGAGAGAGACACATTGATTAGTTGCCTCCTGCACAACCCCCAACCAGAGCTGGGGATCGAGCCTGCAAATGAGGTACATGCCCTTGACCAGAATGGAACCAGAGACCCTTGTGAGCCGATGCTCTATACTGAGCCAAACTAGCTAGGAACTGTCTCTGTCTTTAAAAGACTACCTCTCTTATACTACCCATCTTTTGCATATCACTCTCTTAGTTCTCACTGTGCTTCTCCACAGACCAGAGTCTCTTGTCATATTTAATTTCCATTTACTCTATGGAAGCGAATGGGCTATTATCAGAGAGCAGGTGTCTTTAAGCAGTGAAGCAAGAGAATTCAAAACACTAGCAACAGCCTAACAGAAAGAACCCGGCTTCAGAATGAATTTTTAAAATTAGCTTTGTTTACATACACTCTATCAATGACTTAAAAACTGTAAATGGGCCAATCAGTATAAAGTCTTTTAAATGCCAGTCCTCCATCAAGTTTATTATAAGATAATGTTATTTGACTTAAGTAGAAGTCAGGATGTTAGGGCTTTGCACAACCAATGCTAATGCAAATGCATTTACTTTATCATAGGAGTTTGCAAACAATCCACTATCAAAAAGATTATGCATTAAAGCACCATTCACAAAGCACTGCAAAGCAAAAACCTGCTTGTTTTGTTAAGTATGCCCATACTACTCAAGAACAAACACTGCCATTCAATGAGAAAGATGAAAAATCACTCTAACTGGTGCTTGGGCACTACTATATTAGCTGCTATAACAAAATGTAATAGACTAGGTGGCTTAAACAACAAGAAAATTATTTCCTCACAGATCTAGAGGCTAGAATTCCCAGATCAAGATTCCTGGCTTGTAGACGGGCTGCTTTCTTGCTGTGTCCTCAAATGGCAATGAGAGCAAGCTCTCTAGTGACTCTCCCCACACTAATGACCTTATTTAACCCTAATTACCTCTCAGTTTCCATCTCCAAATACCACCACTTTGAGGGTTAGGATTTCCAAAATTAACTTGGTCAGACAAAAATATTCAGTGTATGATAACCACTGAGGTGTCAACTATGGCATAGAAAAACTTAAAGCTAGCCCTGAACAGTCATCATGGATAGGCTTAAAATGATCTCTGGTCTATCAAGAGGCAAGAACAGAATACACACCTCCCTTCTCCATTATTTCTTCAAATATTTTTTTCTGCTCTTTTCTATCTTCTCCTTCTGGTACTCCCATTACGCATATGTTGTTGTGCTAGTGGTGTCCCACATTTCTTCTGAAACTTTCCTTATTTCTATTCATTCTCTTTTTTCTCTGTTCTTCAGTTTGCATAATCTCTTGATCTATCTTCAAGATTGTTTATTCTTTCTTCTGTCAGTTCAAAAGCATACTGAGTTCCTCTCATGAGTTTATTAATTCATTTACTGAACTTTTCAACTTCAGAGTTTGTTTCCTGATCATCAAAGACCCCTCATGACGTAACCACCTTATGTTTCTCACCTAACTTCTTCAGTTCTCCCTTCGCTACCCTTATGGACTCTATTCCATAGCACACAGCTTTTTATTGCTGAGTATGCCATTTTAGGTATGTTTTTTCATGCTTTTACTTATGATATTTCTTCTGCCTGCCTGGAAGTGCTCTACTTCCTCATCTTCCTCCTCTATGTGGTAAACATCCTCTAATGCTCAACTTTAACACAGACCCACTGAGAAACTTTCTATATCCCCCCTAGACAAAGTATGACCATCCTTCTTATGTGATCCCAGAGAATTCTAAAAATGCTGCCTCTATGACAAAACTTACATGGCCTGAGAGACTGAATCAGGTCAGGTGAATGCAGCTTTTCAGAGAGCTGCTATGCAGGTTAAATAGTGACAATTCTCAGACAATGGGACTTTCTGAGGTGCTCCAAACCTGTTCAACCCTATCCCACGGCTACTTTGCTGCTATTTTATAGATACTACTTTGGTTTTTGAGGCTACTGTAGAGCTAGGGAGAGTGGGATGGGAATAGAGCAAATTTTTAAAACAAATTTTTTATTGATTTCAGAGAGGAAGGGAGAGGGAGAGAGAGAGAAACATCAATGATGAGAGAGAATCATTGATTGGCTGCCTCCCGCATACCCCACACTGGGGATCGAGCCCACAACCTGAGCATGTGCCCTGGGAATTGAACTTTGACCTCCTGGTTTATAGGTCAATGCTCAACCTCTGAGCCATGCTGGCAGGGTGTAACAGAGCAATTTAAACACCACAAGTCTCAGCCCTGGCCAGGCAGCTCAGTTTGTTAGAGCCCTGTCCCCCTCCACCAAGGTTGTGGATTTGTTCCCTGATTAGGGCACATACAAGAATCAACCAATGGCCCTGGCCAGCTTTGCTCAGTGGATAGAGCGTCAGCCTGCGAACTGAAGGGTTCTGGGTTCGATTCCGACCAAGGGCACATGCCTGGGTTGCGGGCTCGGTCCCCAGTAGGGTGCGTGCAGGAGGCAGCCGATTGGTGATTCTCTCTCACCATTGATGTTTCTATCTCTCTCTCCTTCCTTCCTCTCTGAAATCAATAAAGAAATATATTTTAAAAAGAATCAATGAATAAAAAGTGGAACAACAAATTGATTTCTTTCTTTTTCTCTCCATTCCTCTCTCTAAAATCAATCAATAAAAAAATAATAATAAATATCACAAATCTCTCTGTTCTGAGATCAGCCATTTTTCTCAAATGAACAGCCCTCAGGTCATTACAAGGCTTTGGTTACTTTCTAGAATTCTGAAAAAGTTGAGCTAGACAATTATTGCCAGTTATTTCACTGCTTTATGGAGGAGCGGGTTTTGGGAAGTCCTTACTCTGCCATTGTGGAAGTGTTTCCCAATAAATGTTTATTTAGTTAAGAAGAATCACATTACATGATTACACACACACACACACACTCACTCACTCACTTACAGCCTCCTGACACAAGGAAAACAAGACTTACAAAAGAAGCAAAATTGTAATTCCAAACCAAATCTAAGTCCTAATTTATGTTTCCTTTTATTTTTTCCTTATTATTTTTTTAATATATTTTTATTGATTTCAGAGAGTGAGAGAGAGGGAGAGAGCTAGAAACATCAATGATGAGAGAGAATCATTGATCGGCTGCCTCCTGCATGCCCAGTACTAAGGATTGAGCCTGCAACCCAGGCATGTGCCCTTGACCAGAATCGAACTCAGGATCCTTCTGTCTGCAGGCCGGTGCTCTATCCACTGAGCCAACCAGCTAGGGCTTATGTTTCCTTTTAATATTTACTTTTAATAGGCTACCTTAGTTAATATTTATCCCATTATTTAAAGTCTCACTACTACAGACAATTGCAAGGCCTTAGGAGAAAACATAGGAAGAATGCCTGGTTCCAAACATCCAAATGACCCTTTATTTTTAAGGGCCTTATCAAATAGTTTAGTCAATGTTCCAAAGAAATGTAAACTAAAAGTAATATGCATTTACTGGTTAGCTCAGTTGGTTAGAGAGCTGTCCTGATATGCCTCAGTTGTGGGTTTGATCTCTGGTCATAGCACATACAAGAAGCAACTAATGAATGCATAAATAAGTAGAACAATAAATTGAGGTCTCTCTCTCTCTGTCTCTCAAGTCAATAAATAAAATAATTAAAATTAAAAAAAATAATAAATGCACAAGTGGCAAAATATAAGAGTTGCCATGAATAAAGTTTTTTTAATGATTTCAATTGGAACAAACCCCTATAAATTTTATAATGAAATAGTTAGGTGAATGATGATATATTTATACAATAAGAGTATGTAGACTATAAAATGTTTATGACGGGTTTATAATATGTTCTAGCGTTAAGTAAAATATGCAAATGAAAAATTTTACATACAGTAGGATCTCAGATAAAATATGTGCACTGTTTTTAAAAAATGTTTAGTGTTGGTGAGGATGCAGAGAAAAAGGAACCCTCGTGCACTGCTGGTGGGAATGCAGCCTGGTGCAGCCACTGTGGAAAACAGTATGGAGTTGCCTCAAAAAAATTAAAACTGGAACTTCCATTTGACCCAGTAATATATATCCCAAAAAAACAGAAACACCAATCAGAAAGGATATATGCACCCCTATGCTCATAGCAGCACAATTTACAATAGCTAAGATTTGGAATCAGCCTAAGTGCCTCAGAGCAGATGAGTATTAGAACAC
>NW_006296413.1:469517-471875 GCF_000327345.1 Myotis davidii | reverse complement strand
TAAGCCAATCAGAGAAAGATAAATATCACATGATCTCACTCATTTGTGAAATATAATAAACAACATAAACTGATGAAAAAAAAAAACCACAGAACCAGAGACACAGAAGCACTGAACAGACTGTCCCACCTATGAAGGAAGATGGGGGGGTGAGGAGGTAAGAGATCAACCAAAGGACTTGTATGCATGCATATGAGCATAACCAACGGACACAGATAGTAGAGTGGTGAGGGCATGTGCTGAGGGGCTAGGAGTGGCCAGGAAGAGGTCAATGAGAAAAAAAGGAGACTCATCTCATGTAATACTTTAAACAATAAAGAATTTAAATTTAAAAAATGTTTAAATGCCTCAAATGTTAATAGTGATTACTTCTGGATTGTAGAATTTTTAAAATCTTTAATTTCAAATATTCTCCAGTGTGCAATTATTTCTATTTTAAGCAATAAAAGTAAACTGCTTTAAACACAACTCCTTTCTTCATCCAACTTGGAATCATAATGCTGGACTTAGCTATTGGCTGATAATGAAGAGCTGGAGAGAGTATCTACCAAGTTGCAATTTGTTAATGGCAGAGCCAGTCTAGAAACAAGTTCTCCTACCATGAAGTCTTCATACTTCGCTGACTAGAGGGAGCAAGCTTTTGTTGGGGCTCTTTTTTTGTGCCCATTTGTGTATCCAGGTTGCTGGCTTCTTTAGCTCTAACTCTGGAATATATGAGGCAAAAAAGAGAACTTGTTATGCCAGGTAAAAGGAAACTTTATGAGGTATAATTCTCAAAAAATGGTTCTCTGAAATTCTGCATTCTAATTATCAGTGGTACATGTTAAAAATGATGATGCCCAGCTGGTGTGGCTCAGTGGTTAAGTGTTGACCTGTGAACCAGGAGGTCATGGTTTAATTCCTGGTCAGGGTACATGCCTGGGCTGCAGGCTCAATCCCCAGTGTGAAGCATGTAGGAGGCAGCTGATCAATGATTCTCTCTCATCATTGATATTTCTACCTCTCTCTCCTTCTCCCTTCCTCTCTAAAATGAGTAAGAATAGATTTTTTAAAAAATGATTTATTTTATCATAATTTTTAAAAATTATGGAGATTGTCAGGTACACAACCCCAGAAACAAGAAGTAAAGTGGAATTGAGGACAGGAAGTTGCATTTAAAATAGCACATAATAGTAGAAGGTATGTTCAGTTTTTAAAAAATTAAAATGTAATTTTTAGAGTATATTTGAAGTCCTCATAGATCCAGGATCTTTGGTAGCCTCTAAAAGGTCATTATAAGGACATGAAAATCTAATTTATGTGAAGATGGATCAAACCTGTTAAAACACACTCATTAGAATTGACATTAATCTGTACCAAGTAATGTAAACTACTTCTAAGAAAAATATTATTTTTAAAGGACAAAGGAGGATATTTTCATCATGGTGTATATTTAATCTTTTAAGATATTGAAATAGCCTAAATAAATAAACAAAAGTTTAAAAAATAGAGAGGAATTATAAACTGTTCCCCCCTATAATATCCAATCATTTTTAAAAATATACTTTTTTTTATTTCAGAGAGGAAGGTAGAGATAGAAACATCAATTATGAGAATCATTGATGGTCTGCCTCCCACACACCCCCTACTGGGGATCAAGCTGCAACCCCAGGAAGTGTCCTTGACCAGAATCAAACCTAGGACCTTTCAGCCCACAGGCCGATGCTCTATCCACTGAGCCAAACTTGCTAAGGCATATCCAATAATTTTTAAAGGCCAACCTCAAGGCTGTCTCATATCAAGACTTCCTTGCCCAGGCCAGGTAACTCAGTTGGTTAGATAATCCTCACAATATGCCAAAGTGGTAGGGTCTATCCCCAGTTAGGGCACATACAGGAATCAACCAATGAATGCTTAAGTGGAAAAACAAATCAATGCTTCTCTTTCTTGCTCTCTCCTCCTTTCCTCTCTCTCAAATCAATAAAAATAACTTTTTAAAAAAGACTTCCTTTGTTTCCCAGATGTTCATCATCTAATGTACTCTTGTTCAAAATTTCTTTAATGGGCAATCTTGTTGTACTCTATTTAAAAATTAAGATTAAGCCCTAGCCGATTTGGCTCAGATAGAGCATCTAATATTCCTACTGCATAGAGGAGTGGTTCTCAACCTGTGGGTCGCGACCCTTTGGGGATCAAACATCCCTTTCACAGGGGTCGCCTAAGACCATCGGAAAACACACATATAATTACATATTGTTTTTGTGATTAATCACCATGCTTTAATTATGTTCAATTTGTAACAATGAAATTGGGGGTCACCACAACATGAGGAACTGTATTAAAGGGTCGCGGCATTAGGAAGGTTGAGAACCACTGGCA
>NW_006296413.1:467887-469488 GCF_000327345.1 Myotis davidii | reverse complement strand
TGCCTGGGTTGCGGGCTCGGTCACCAGGGGGTGGTGTGCAGGAGGCAGCCGATCAATGATTCTCCTTCATCATTGATGTTTCTAGCTCTCTCTCCCTCCCCCTTCCCCTCTGAAATAAATAAAAATATATTAAAAAGTATATAAAAATTAAGGTTACAATGGAAAGAACCCTGGAAAAGGTAACATACTAACCAGTTCACACAAAATTTATCAATTATGTATCAGATCCTTTCCAGAAAATAAGTTTTAATTCCCTTCTCTTTTCAGTATCCTCATTTTCCCCCAGCACTTGTCCCCCTCAAAATATGAGAGTGAATATGGGATAAATTTCCTAAACACAAATAGTCTACTACAAATTTTGGTAGGGTGAACTTGGTTAAGATATAAACCTGATATGTGATTCTCCAAAATTATATTTTCAATGTTTTAATAGTGAAAGATGGCAGATTACCACCTTAATAAAAATTTTAAAAACTCCAAAAGAATTTTACTCATCATTAGTTTACATTGCTAGAGAAACCAGAGGTGTTGATTGGTTGTTTTGTTTGTTTGTTTATAATATTTTTAAAAATATGTCTTGATTGATTTTAGAGAGAGGGAAAGGGAGAGATTGAAACATTAATAAGAGAGAAACGTGGATCGGCTGCCTCCTGCACACCCTGTACCGGGGAATGAGCCAGCAACTCGGGCATGTGCCTTGATTGGGAATTCAACTGGAGACCTCTTGGCGCATGGGTAAACGCTCAACCACTGAGACACACCAGCCCGGCTATAACTTAAATGAAGGTCTTTACGATAACTTGTTATGTAAAATTATTTATCTAAGATGCACCTACACTGAATTTATCTGAAAAATAAAAAAGTCGATATTAAGAAAAAAATTGTAAATGTAAGATTATAAGAGAGGGTTTCGCGTGCCAGCAAAAGTTACTGGCGTGCCATTTTGGGCACGCATGCCAGGGCTTGCCCACCCCTGTCATAAACTGTCTGATTGTGATACTTGCTAGAGATGAGAGAAATTTTTTATGAGTTCCTTTTAATAGAGGTTCCTAACCATTCAACTTTAAAAAGTATGAAGCTGATATTTTTCAAAAGCTCTGTATTCTGATAGGGACAATTAAGACATCTACTCTGTGCCCAACACTACAGATACTGAGAGAAATCTGAAAGGTTAAATATGCTTCTTGCCCTGGACCATTCTCCAACCTTGTTAATCAAGATGTGTATTGGGGAGAACCAAGATGGCGGCATAGGTTAACGCCGGAATTTGCTGCCTCGAACAACCACTTCAAAAGTGAAACTAAAAGACGGAAGGGACATCACCCAGACCCACAGGAACGCTGGCTTAGTGGAAGTCCTACAACTAGGAGGAAAGAGTAACGCATACGGACACTCAGAGGAGGCGCAGTGCTGAAGTCAAATTCTGAGGTGCGGAGTGCGCGGAGCGGGCGGCGGCGGAGGGCGCGGTTGGCGTTTTCAATCAGGAGGGAGTCGCAGACTCTGAGCTCCAGATCCGGGCGAGTCTTTAGGGGCACAGACTCAAACAGGAGAAGCAGGACTGTCTGGTTTCGGTCGGAACTCGAGGGCAGCTTTCTCTAAGA